>NC_135669.1:7105377-7447411 GCF_964188315.1 Podarcis muralis | reverse complement strand
ATTAATGAGGAAAAGAAGGAAAAAGAAAAAGGGTGCATCAAGGGGAAGAACTATTATATCATGAAAGGAAACATTTCTAGAGCCAAAACTTCCCAACCCCTGACCCACAACATACATAAAGGTAAAGGTAAAGGTACCCCTGCCCGTACGGGCCAGTCGTGTCCGACTCTAGGGTTGTGCGCCCATCTCACTTAAGAGGCCGGGGGCCAGCGCTGTCCGCAGACACTTCCGGGTCACGTGGCCAGCGTGACAAGCTGCATCTGGCGAGCCAGCGCAGCACACGGAACGCCGTTTACCTTCCCGCTGGTAAGCGGTCCCTATTTATCTACTTGCACCCGAAGGTGCTTTCGAACTGCTAGGTTGGCAGGCGCTGGGACCGAGCAACGGGAGCGCACCCCGCCGCGGGGATTTGAACCGCCGACCTTTCGATCGGCAAGTCCTAGGCGCTGAGGCTTTAACCCACAGCGCCACCCGCGTCCCACAACATACATAGCCGACTTAAAACCTGGAAATGAATTCCAGAAGCCTCAATTCCATTGGATTTCATGAACCTTGTAAACATACATCTGATTTGCATTCTTCCTTGTTTGTATTTGGGGTTGTATTTAGCATATTTGTTCTGAAAACTTGGGGGACACTGTCTGTGCTAGATCAAAACCCATTTTTAAGAAACATAATGATTGCATAATGTCTGTTTCCAAAACCTAGTGGGACATATGTGAAAACAGTTCATGGAGCTGTGAAGCTGTTGCTGCTGGTACATCAGCTTTGAAGGCTCCTGGAAGCCCAGCATGGACTGGAACGTTTTACTGGTGCCATATTGCAGGGAGTACAGCACTTCAGGTAAGTTCCATAATTAATTCCCAAGGAAACCACTTAGCTCTCTTTTGATAGAGATCTTGTTAAATGTGGTCATGGAGAGGGAGTGATTTGCATGACAGCCTTTCAACAGCAAAGAAACAAAACTGGGAAGGGAGCACAACAGAGAACAGCAAAGCCCACACAACTGCTGCCCTCCTGGGAAAGTTGCATCTCTAGAATGTTTCCAAAGGGCTCCTGTAGCAATTGAAACACAGAGCTTCTTTTGCTCCGATGGTCATAGCAAATGTACACTGGCAGCACACAATCTTGTTAGCAGGTGGCCATATTGCCCTGGTAGCCAGCTAATTATTTGACCATCTGGCCACTTTCAGGAAGTAGCAAGAGAGATTGCAAAGCAAGTTTTTCCTTGGCAAGCTGTTTTTCCTCCTCCTCCTCCTCCTCCTCCTCCTCCTCCTCCTCCTCCACCACCACCACCGTATCAGAAAGAGTTAACCTTCTGTGCAGCTGGATGACATCCCGTGAAACCTAAATGTATTTATATGTATTTAATGTGCACCCACATCCACACACCCAGCTAATTAGAAAGAAGTTTAGAGCCGCTTCTATAGGGAGTGGTTTCCAGACCAGGGTTGTCTTCCTGCAGAGCTTTCCTGGGCATCTTAGATGAATGCTGCTTGTTGTTCTGATCTAATGATGCCACTTCTGCAATTGTTGCAATGTTTGGAGACCCTAGAAATACAATGATAATATAAACCAAGATGTTGTTGTGCCTTTTTCTGATCAGTTGAGGAGGTTGAGAGTGCTGCTGAACCCAGCCCTGCTTTTAGAGGGGAATGTAATTGGGGGGTGGGGGTGGTCAAGTTTCAAAACCAAAAACAACCCAGAAGACTAGAAACCAAATGTGCTGAGAAGGTTATCAGGGAAATGGTAGAAAAAATCATTTTGGGGCGGCAACAGGAATTCAGTGCTGCTGGTTTGATCGGCTGAAGGTTAAAAGAAAGACACAAGGATTTTTCTATATGAGATTGCTCAGCCTCTGCCCTTCAGTATACCAGCTGCCAACCCAAATACACCTGTTCTACAGTTTCTGGAGGAATATCAGAGCCAAGAGGATGGAAACAGATGAAATAGACAAATCAGAGCAGTCTCATAAAAATCTTCAAGATAAGATCAAATTACTTTTAGCCTACAACCAACGAGAGGAACCCAATGCCATAATCAGTGCAGAACACCAGAACTTGATCTCCTCTGAGCAAGTCTCCCCAGTGGCGTAGGAAGGAGGGTGCGGGCTGCCCCGGGTGTCACCATTGAGGGGGGTGACAAAACGCCGGGCGGTGGCTTGGGCGCAGGCTCCGCGCTGCCCAAAATGGCAGCGTGGGGCTTGTGTCTACCCGCCCGCCTTCCCCTCAGCTGCCTCCCTCTCATTGAGGCTCAGCTGCTGCTGCACGAGTTCCAGCCGCTGATGGATCGCGCGCGAGAGGGTGATCCGGCCGCTGATGGAGACCTTCACCCGAGACCTCTTCGCCCGAGCTGGATCCGCGCAAGGAGGAGGAGGTAGCGAGGGCGCAGCCGGTTCCTCCCGGGGCGCGCAGGGTCCGTGTGTGCGGAGGCAGCGGAGGCGCCGTGCGCGCTGCTCTTCGTGCTCTTCCGCGCAGGATTCGCTCGCGCCGCCCCCGCGCGTGCCAGGAGCGGCTCTGCCTGAGCGAGATCCTCCACGACGTGCGAGGCTCTGTGCAGCGCACCGTGCCTTGCTCACCCCACCTCCATCCCCGGCTCGCCCCAACCCCTGGGCACAAGGCATGTGCGCTGCACCGGGCGTAGGAGTGGCTAGCTCCGCCACTGAGAAACAGATGCCTATAACACAAGATTCAGGCCAACTTTTGGAACCAACTCCAGCCCTGGACACTGAAGTTGAAACTTCACCCTCTGGACTCCAACCTGGAAAACCCCAGCATTAACCTCAAGGAACGAGGCGATTGCCAGTGCATCCAGCCCCCATCCCAGGAGAGGGAGATAAATATGGCAGATCTGCATCAAAACGATTCATACCCATCTGCCACCATTGTGAAAAGATGGTCATCCCATACAAAATCTAGGGTGAACGAGGTAGTCAATCCAGTGGAAGATATAAGGTTGCTAGAGAGAGAAAGCAAAGAGGCAGAGCTGTTTCTATTTGTTTAGCTATGGATATCCACAGCTGCATCCAAAAACGGAAGGCAGTCAGGGAGCCCCAGACACATGCAGAAGCAAGGGCCAGCAAGTGAGTGATGGGAAAGATCTTGACTTGGTTGGTTGCTGCCAGTCCGAGCATACCATACTGGGCTAGATGAACCAACACTCTGGTGTGCTATAAGGCAGCTTCCCATGTCTGATGTGTGCTTCTGGGTATGTATGGCGCAGCTGTGGTTCTAATGATTAATTGCTCCCATTGTGAGCCGGATGTGAATTATGTGACTAATTTTTGCTGCATTAATGAATCTCCAGATTGACATTCAAAGGCTTTCTCCCCTTTCTTCTTACAATAGCCTCTGCTGTTAATGGATTTTGATGGACTCTGATAAGTGCATGATGCCGGGAACACTACACAAAGGTTCTTGTTAGTGTTTTTCCCCAAACACAGTGTGGGTCATACCAGTCACGGCTTGTACTGCGATGGTCTTCTCCACGTGTGGGCACTCACTGCAAAAGGGCAACTTCCTCAGGGTTGACCCCAGCTGGAGCTTTTGTACTTCAAATAACTGCATCTGAGCAGGGATTTGAATCTGAGCATCCCACATCCAAACCCATCAGCTCTCTATGGAAGCACCACCCCAATATTATTATGGCACATGGGGACAACAATTGGATTTTGGCACATGCTGAAGGAAACCCTGGAGCTAACATGAGCCCTCCACAATTCAGATGCTCATCTAAATGACCATAGAAGGGTGAGCAGGTCTGTTCACATTCCTGGCCTCACTAAAAGAGCATTTGGCAGAATGTCTGGAAAAAAAGCTATGAATGTGCAAACTGTGGGCAGATCTACACCATACATTTAAAGCACATCCTATGCACATACAAGAAAGCATACAACATCCCCCAAAGAATCCTGGGAACAGTAGTTCTTTAAAGGGTTCTGTGAATTGTAGCTCTGTGATGGAGAAACTACAGTTCCCAGCATTCTTTGGGGGAAGTCGTGTGCTTTAAGAATGCACACACATTACACCTTTAAAGCACATTGATTTATTTTACAGTCATACCACGGGCTGAAGTAGCTTCAGGATGAGGATTTTCGGGTTACGTTCTGCTACGACCCAGAAGTAACGGAGCGTGTTCCTTCCAGGTTTTGCTGCTCGCGCATGCACAGATGGCCAAAATGATGTCACATGCATGCGCGGAAGCAGTGAATAGCGACACGCGCAGACACGGAGATGCAGATTGCGTTCGCTTCTGGATGCGATGGGGCTCTGGAATGGATCCCGTTCGTAACCACAGGTACCACTGTATTTCATAAAATGTATACACTGCTTGATTTTAACACCAACCCCCCCCCCCAAACCCTCATTGAAACACATTATTTCCCTCTGAGCACAGAGTTACCATCCCCAGCAACACTTAATAATACCATCACTGGGGCCCATCATTGTCTCTTGTGGGAATGAGTTCCATAGTTTAACTATTTCTTTTATCTGTCCTGAATCTTCCAACATTCAGCTTTACGTGGGTGGCGCTGTGGGTTAAACCACAGAGCCTAGGACTTGCCGATCAGAAGGTTGGCGGTTCGAATCCCCACAACGGGGTGAGCTCCCATTGCTCGGTCCCTGCTCCTGCCAACCTAGCAGTTTGAAAGCACGTCAAAGTGCAAGTAGATAAATAGGTACCGCTCTGGCAGGGAAGGTAAACGGTGTTTCTGTGCGCTGCTCTAGTTCGTCAGAAGCGGCTTAATCATGCTGGCCACATGACCCGGAAGCTGTACGCCAGCTCCCTTGGCCAAGAAAGTGAGATGAGCGTCACAACCCCAGAGTCGTCCACAACTGGACCTAATGGTCAGGGGTCCCTTTACCTTTATGAGTTCTTGTGACCTGAGAAAGAGAGAGAGAGCGAGAGAGAGAGAGAGAGAGAGCGAGAGAGCTTTTCTCTATCCACTTTCTGTATGCCAGGGATCAATTTATAAACTTCTATCATTTCACTTCTTATTTGCCTTTTTTCTAAACTAAGAAGTCCCAGACTCTGCAACCTTCCCTCATGGGGGAATACAAACGAAGGAAAACAAATCTTTATGCATTTGCCACTGCTAATACTACCCACTTGAGGACACTATATATTCTTGCACTTTATAAAAATCCAATTCTGTGAATAATTGCAAATTATGTATAATTGCAATTGGGATAAGTATGAATAAAGTATGCTAATTAGACATCTTATCTAATTTACTGTCACGTTGATAGCGTCTGTCTTTTGAAGAGAAGCAAAATGCCAACGATGACGTTTGCTAGGAATGAAATACAAAGGCAACAGGGGAGAGATGCATGTGCCGTAAGATGAAGATAATAAAGCAAGAGAGATGTATCTAGGGAGAGCTAATGAAGTAACTACTGGAAAACAAGAAAATCTACAATCAGATGGAAGCTCAACTAAAATGGTGGCTCTACGCATGGGCACATAAAACATCAACATTATCCTACAATGCTTGGCCGCACTGTCAAGATCTTTCTATAACATATACTCAGACTTAAGTCCTGTTTTGCAAAGGACCCCAGCAACACTTTATCTTCATGATTTCTGCCTCCAATTGTTTCCTGTTCAGCAGGGGTGGGAAACTGTTCAGCCCAAAGGCTACCTTCCAATTTAGATAGCTTCTCCAGGGGCACATTCCAGGGCTGGGCAAGGCAGGGGAGGAAGTGAGTGGAGCAATAGATGTGTGTCTTCCTTTTGTACATTAGATTTCATCTCTTCTTTTTTAAAATAATAATAATAATAATAATAATAATAATAATAATAATAATAATATATTTACAAATTTACAAACAACTGTCAAACAACCAAAATAAAAAGAGAATTCCGTAGATTCCTCTGGACTTCCCTCCTCCCCTTTGTGGGTCCTTAGTTAACTTTTTCCTCCTGCATCTTCTCTATTAATCCAAATCTATTAAGTCTCCATTACAACCATAATTCAACGTTAACCTACAAGTATTATCCCAATCCTACTAATAATTGTCATTGTTTACAATGATTTTTAAGGGAAATTATATATTTTCCCCATTCCTTATTAAAGTTTTGGTCTTTCTGATTTCTGATTCTTCTGGTCATTTTTGCCATTTTGGCATAGTCCATCAACTTAACATGCCATTCTTCTCTGGTAGGGACTCTGTCCTCTTTCCATCTTTGGGCTAGTAACATCCCAGCAACAGTGGTTGCGTACATAAATAGTCTTTTCTGATCTGTTGGTATTTCGGCACCTAGAATTCCTAGAAGGAAAGCTTTGATTTTTTTAAAAAGAAAAAAGTTATTTTCAACATTTTTTTCAGTTCATTATATAACATCTCCCAGAATGTGCCACAATAGATTACATTTCAACCCCACAAAAGTCAGGGGGTTATATATGCACACATACCTCTCTCCATTTCTGCAACCAGCCAAGAAAGAGTTCCAAGATCCTAGTTTCAGGATACACCACTGTCAGGAAAAATCAGTGAGTTAGGGTGTGCAGCAGAGCTCCCTGGCAAGAGGGATTGACTGGTAACATGCTTTATGAATTGTAGCTGTAGCAACTCTTCGCACCCTTAAAAAACTACACTTCCCAGGATTCTTTGGGTTGGGGAACCATCACTGTTGTGATGGTCAGAGGCAAGTTTGCTTCAAAATACCAGCTGCTTGAAACCGGAGGGGAGAGTGTGTCTGGCATTACTGCTTGCAGGTTTCCCATAGGCATGGGGTTGGCATGCACGAGAACCAGATGCTAGATGATGATAATAATAATAATAATAATTATAATAAAATAATAATAATAATAATAATAATAATAATAATAATAATAATAATACTAAAATTATTTATACCCCAGCGCTGTGGGTTAAACCACAGAGCCTAGGACTTGTCGATCAGAAGGTTGGCGGTTCGAATCCCCGCAACAGTGTGAGCTCCTGTTACTCGGTCCCTGCTCCTGCCAACCTAGCAGTTCGAAAGCACCTCAAAGTGCAAGTAGATAAATAGGTACCACTCCAGTGGAAAGGTAAACAGCGTTTCCGTGCGCTGCTCTGGTTCGCCAGAAGCAGCTTAGTCATGCTGACTACATGACCCGTAAGCTGTAAGCTGGCTCCCTCGGCCAATAAAGCGAGATGAGCGCTGCAACCCCAGAGTCGTCCACAACTGGACCTAATGGTCAGGGGTCCCTTTACCTTTACCTTTTACCATCTGGCTGAGTTTCCCCAGCCACTCTGGGTGGCTCCCAATCGAGTGTTAAAAACAATACAGCATTAAATATTAAAAACGTCCCTAAACAGGGCTGTCTTCAGATGTCTTTTAAAGATAAGATAGCTGCTTATTTCCTTCACATCTGGTGGGAAGGCGTTCCACAGGGCGGGTGCCACTACCGAGAAGGCCCTCTGCCTGGTTTCCTGTAACTTGGCTTCTCACAGGGAGGGAACCACCAGAAGGCCCTCAGCACTGGACCTCAGTGTCCGGGATGAACAATGGGGGTGGAGATGCTCCTTCAGGTATACTGGACTGAGGCTGTTTAGGGCTTTAAAGGTCAGCACCAACACTTTGAATTGTGCTCAGAAATGTACTGGGAGCCAATACAGATTTCTCAGGACCAGTGTTATGTGGTCCCAGTGGCCACTCCCAGTCACCAGTCTAGCTGCTGCATTCTGGATTAATTGCAGTTTCTGGGTCACCTTCAAAGGTAGCCCCATGTAGAGCGCATTGCAGTAGATGTGCCATTTGCCTGATCCAACAAGGCATCTTCTTCTGTTTTTACTGATAAAGTGCTTTAAATGCCTGATGTGGAAGCAGACTGGAGAAAAGGAGAAAGAGAGAAGACGGAATTGACAGATTCATCCATCAGAGAGCCGGTGTGGTGTAGTGGTTAAGAGCGGTAGACTCATAATCTGGTGAACTGGGTTCGCGTCCCCACTCCTCCACATGCAGCTGCTGGGTGACCTTGGGCCAGTCACACTTCTCTGAAGTCTCTCAGCCCCACTCACCTCACAGAGTGTTTGTTGTGGGGGAGGAAGGGAAAGGAGATTCTTAGCTGCTTTGAGACTCCTTAGGGTAGTGATGAAGCAGAATATCAAATCCAAACTCTTCTTCTCCTCCTCTGCTTATTCTTGTCCTTTTCTGCATTGTTAGAAAACAGAACATACATAAATGTCCTTTGCGAGGTGTCAAAATGACGTGTATGGTTCTCTGTGCCCTTGAGAACATTCAGTACTTGCAACTTCACGGAGAGAATGTTCAGTGAAACAACACAGGTTGTGAGTTTGGTAACACGTTGTTAGTTATTTTCCCTGAACACTTTTTTTTAAAGCTACTTTATTGGCTTTCCTCATTTCCTGCCTTGTTGTTAAAATATCCGTACCCTCATTTTTTTGAGGGCAGAGGCTGTTGAGTCCTTTCTCTTCATTAGTATCACTTTGGACGCTTCTCTCTTGGACATCTCATGTTTCCAGACTTAGCACACTCTGGTCCTCTGCAATTTGCTTGCCTCCCATTGTTTGATCTTCTCGGTCTCTGCTTCAGGCACGGCCCATGAGGTTGCCATAGAAACCACTCAGTTAACTAGCCTTGCCACAGGATTTCACACATACACAAAATACAAACTAGGTGTGCTGGTCCCGAGAGTTAACTGTGCGACGAGGTCCGAGTCCAGTCCGAGGTCGAGGGTGCGGTATGGAGGCTGCCCATCAAAGCTGAAGCGGGGTCCAAGGCAGGGAGTCTGGTGAGGTCAGGAACTCTGGCAGAAGAGCAGGACAGGGTGCAGGCAGGAACAGGCTACCAACAATGTTGCTCCCACAACCTGGGACTGGGGCTGGCTGGCTTTTATCTGCCCTGAGGCATAGGGCGGCCCTGGTCCACAGGTGACTCGCCTCTCCTGGCCTGGAGGTGAGCACTCCTCCTGCGGGAACTTAGTTCCCTCTGCCTCTCTGCCCTGAGCCTCTGCAGCTCAGGAGAGGCTGGAGGGTTACCGGACCCAGAGGCAACCTCAGCTTCCCCTGACGGGGCTGAGAGTGGAGCACCTGCAGGCAATGGGTCCTCCATCACTTCAGGAGCCAGAGCAGACTCAGTTGGTGCCTGCACCTGAGGATCCAGCACAGGTGAGGACCGTTCAGGCTCAAGCCCCAGCCCCAGCTCAGCTGGTTCTGGAGGCGGGGACTCCTGTGCAGGCTGGGATTCCTCAGGCTCAGCCTCCGAGTCCGAATCCCAGGCCATCACACCAGGCCCAAATAAGCCCTAAAATGCTTTAAATGGAAAACAACAGTTTGATGATTAGCTGTATAATGACATGGCATCTCAACACTTCACAGCTGATGAACAGGAGCCCTTCAGAATCACAGCATCGTAGAATTATAGAACAGTAGGGTTGGAAGGGACCCAAGAGTCATCTAGTCCAGCCCCTTGCAATGCAGGAATCTCAGCTAAGGCATCCATGATTGAACTGTAGAGCTGGACGGTTGTAGATGTTCAGATGATCCCCCCCACCCACACATCCATACACCTTGAAAGAAGGCATGAGGCAGGTGGTGAATCTAAGGAGGCTTAGCATGGAGGAGGAGGAGGAGTTTGGACTTGATATCCCACTTTATCACTACCCAAAGGAGTCTCAAAGTGGCTCACAATCTCCTTTCCCTTCTTTCCCCACAACAAACACTCTGTGAGGTTTCGCAACTTCAAAAACCTATCTGTAACTTGGACAAGTGTTTTCCTTTGAAGTATGAATCAACCCCCCGCCCCAATCCATGGCAGTATGCATAAAGAACTAACATGGGCAAGTGTCCAGCTTATGGTCCAACTGTGGCCCCCCAAAAAAAGTTTTCTGGCAAATAAACTGTGACCAATGTAACGTGACTAACACAACATGGGAAAATTCATTGATCAACACCCATAAATAAATCCTCTTACTTCCTCTATGCCAGGGATACCCAATGGAATGCCCTTCAGAGATTGTTTGACTATATCCGCAATCGTTTTAGACTACCAACTATCCCAGTGGGCTTGATGGGAGTTGTAGTCCCAGAACATCTGGAGGGTACCATGTTGGCAACCCAACCCTATGGCAATCAGCCACAGGCAAACTTGAAAGTTTCATTATTGCCTCATTCATTTGCCTGAGCAAGTTGAGATACCAATTACCTTGCAGGTCCAGATGGTTATTTTGCATTATTTTATTAAATTTCTATACCAGCCTTCATCTGAAGATCACTGGACAGTTTATACCAGCACTCCTGCTCTGAAAAAGGACCAGAGCTGTGCTCCTCTTCATCTCCCCTTGACTATACCACTGTTAGCTTGGCCCTTTGAAAAGCCACACTTGCCGAATCGTCCTCTTCTATACATGACTCTATTGCTGGGATGGAAGAAAGAGCCATATATAGTTTGCGGGCACACGCGCTAAACCCTGTCTGGGGTGCCTACCCCTTTACCCCAAATGATGAGACAAGAGACCAGAGTATGGGTTCAAATTGGCCATAACTTTATTGAACTTCAGAAGTGGGAAACTTGGCACAGGCCTTGACAGGTAACCCTCTCAGCCCACCTGGCTGAGGATACACAGGCAGATGAGGTTCAGTGAGAGGGGACTGCAAAGCGCAAACTTACACAGCATGCCCTTCCACCGACCTTGTCCTGGGAGTTTGGCCTACATGCCGCTGCTCTAGGGCCAGGGGCTCCCGGTTTTTGCCCTTTAATGGGCCCTGCAAGTGCTGCCACATGGGGAGGGAGCATGAATGTTAGACTAAACTTGATGTTAGACTAAAGGCTACCTTGCCAAGGCCTAAAATTCAGCACCCGAGGCCGTAAGGGGCCTCGCCGCCAAGTCCCACAACTGAGGACCAATCAAACCCTGCAGTCTATCCAGTCCCCAAGGACTCGTCACAAGTCGTGGAGCCAGAGGTCATTACCCAGTGGGGTCAGGTGCACTCCATCCTCCCGGAATAGGTCAACTCTATCTGCTGTGATGGTGGGATGTGGGATAGAGAACCCACCAATTTGCCGCATGGTATTGAGCATGGCCCTGTTATTTTTTTCCACAGCATAATTGATGCGAGAGGGATTGGAAGCTCCTCTCCAGTGAAGACGAGGTAGGAGATTGGACCAGCCGATAGTCATTGTCGGGTACAAGACATGCAGGCTTTTTATATCTGCCCCTGCAGCAAGGGCCAGGGCAATGCCTTTTTGGTCCACTAGATCATTCTCTCCCGCATGTATAATCAAGACCCTCGAAGGGCCATGCGCCGTTGCTGGGATGGAAGAAAGAGCCATATAGTTTGATGGAGAAAGTGAAGATAAACAAACGAACTGGCAGGGGGTGGGGGCTGTAGTATTTTGGTCATCTTCTTGTTGGTTTCTGCTGAAATCTCAGTTTGCATTTCTGGCACTACTGAATTTTAAATAGGCTGGCAAATGCATAAACCCACAAGACGAGAGACAAAGCTAATCCTGGAGAACAACAACAAGAGCCCAGGAAGGACTCCTGCTGCTCTTGCTCAAAAACCAATCAGGCAGCCAGAGCAAATGATCAAGCACTTGAGCAAAGAGGCTTGGAAAGGGGAAATTTCACACAGCTACATCCAGAAGCCACACAGAGACATTCAGAAAATCATGACATGGGCCTGCACAGACTAGCTCAGCAAGCAAAGGACTTAGAAAAAGAATCATCCAGGATTATCGGATACTGTCAAACAAAATGAGCCAAATAACTTAGTTTCATAAAGCAGGGATATAAATCCAAAACACCTACGCAGTACATCTTTTTCTTTTCTTTTGGTGCATTCACCATGATTTGCACTGATATAGAAAAATAGGGGTGGTTGGCTTTTGCTGCCCAACTCCCCAAGGGACTGAGTCCCCTAAGTCCATGAGTCCATGTGTGGGACAGTTTGCCTTGGGAGGTGGTTTACTCCTCTTCAGCAGAGGTTTCCAATAAGAGCCTGGATGGTCACCTATCAGGGATGCTGCAGCTGTGGATCTCCTGCATCAACAGAGGGTTGTACTACAGACCTTTAGGTCATTATCTGACCCTCCACCTAAAAATCTAGATGTCAGGGGGGAACAGATCTAAACAGAGCCTTCATTCTGACATGTTGTTTTCTATGTGCAGCAATTATCACTTGTAGTTTGTGATGCAAAGTGATGCAAAGCAATCAAATCAAGAAAAGGGGCTTTGTTGTTTAAATTAGCTAACAAATACATAACTGAAAAGGTGGCTTTTGATGTCTTTGTAGTAAAGCACAACAGATTTTTTTAATGATCAACGGTGGCTGGGTAGCGAACTTGACATTTTGCATCCGGAATAGAAGATTATGTTTTTAGAAATTATTCATGGCTTGAAGTCCAAACAAATACCTTTGATCTAATCTTATACAGAGGCTTTGCAAAACAAAGTTTTATTGTACCTATTAAAAAATCATTCAGGTGGACTCTCTTGAAGGTTCATGGCTCTCACTCGAACTCTCCATGAGCTCACTTTGGATTTGAGGGATCATGGTCACAATTGCTTCATGGATGCTCCGTGCGACATAGTCCAGGTTCTTTGAATTAATGCTGCAGATGTTGATCTGCTTGTTTGCGAGGAGGTAGATATGTTTGTGCTGCGCCAGGAAGTCCACTTGGGAAGCTGGCAGGAAATAAGTAACAGTATTGGCCTGGGCATAAAACCAGCTACGATCAAAAGGCTCATCACTGCAAACAACCTCAAAAGAATTACGAAACACACAGGATGCAAATGAAGCATGCATACAAATAATGCACGCGTTTACTTAGCTTGAATGGCTACAGAGTTTAGGGCTGACGTGATGCAAATCTGCAGCTTCGAGAATTTCCCATCCCCAGTGTAATGGATGATGATGATTAAAAAGTTATATCTCACCCTTCCTCCCAAAGGATTCCAGGCAGCAGACACAGAAAAAATAAAACCATTAATCTAACTTATTTTATTTTTCAAAAAATAGTCCTGCCATTCTCCTGATTCTGCCTGTTCACTCAGATAATCTCTGAACTGGAGAACTTGCTTCATTTCCATGCCCAGTCTGAATGAAGTGGACGTTTCAATTTCTTATTTAACTCTAATACAGCTAGCTAATTGGGAAATTTAATTAGTGCAGAATCCAAAGCTTTTGTAATCATTCATGAATCGTGACTTTGTGGAGAAACATTTTGTTTAGAATGAAAACATTTCGAAGCATGACTCGCATATTAAAAGCATACACCTCAATCCAACAAAGATTTGGGGACCTGTACACCTCAATACGGGACACGGGTGGCGCTGTGGGTAAAAGCCTCAGCGCCTAGGGCAGGGGTCTGCAACCTGAGCCTCCGGAGCCGCATGTGGCTCTTTTACACCTTTGCCGCAGCTCCGGGGCAGATACTAGCGAGGGGAGGAGGCGCATTGTGCGCCCCGACACTCCCCACCGTGGCAGGCGTTGTACTGGCTGTGACGTCGCATGGGGGCGGTGCGTGCGTTAGTCATGCACCGTCCCGACGTCACCTTCCCGCCCGCTGTCAGATCGCGGCTCCGGAGATATATTTGTTTTAAATGTCGCAATGGTTTTGCGGCTCCCAGTTTTTTTCCCCTTCGGAAACGGGTCCAAGTGGCTCTTTTTGTCTTAAAGGTTGCAGACCCCTGGCTAGGGCTTGCCGATCGAAAGGTCGGCGGTTCAAATCCCCGCGGCGGGGTGCGCTCCCGTTGTTCGGTCCCAGCGCCTGCCAACCTAGCAGTTTGAAAGCACCCCCGGGTGCAAGTAGATAAATAGGGACCGCTTACTAGCGGGAAGGTAAACGGCGTTTCCGTGTGCGGCTCTGGCTCGCCAGAGCAGCGATGTCACGCTGGCCATGTGACCCGGAAGTGTCTCCGGACAGCGCTGGGCCCCGGCCTCTTAAGTGAGATGGGCGCACAACCCTAGAGTCTGTCAAGACTGGCCCGTACGGGCAGGGGTACCTTTACCTTTACTTACACCTCAATACATGTTTCTGGGGTGAAATCTGCAGGTCTGGGGGATGATCCCCCCCCAATTACTTGTAACCTCTGATTCCATCCCTTGAACATAAACAAAAGTTAGAGAGGGAAGTGAGATCATGGGCCCCCATCCCAAGATCTCTTATAGGCAGGTGTGGAGTCTTCACCTCCACCTTCTGGTGGCTCTGCCCTGTGAGTGGTATGTGAGCCAGGAAGTCACACATGTATAGACTCTCAATCTCAGTAGGAATCTGGTGCACTCAGGGTTCCCACTGACATGCACAAGCACCTTAACTGATGCTAGGGATGGGGACCAAATTTGTTTTGGTTTGCAAACTGGCATCTGAGCAGCTGAACAGAAAGGGGAGTGACCAAGAGAGTAGGGGGAAATAGGGAATGATCTGGGAGACAGGTGGGATGGGAATAGAGTAGCCGGGGGGAATGGGGAACAGCTCAATGAGTGTGCTCAGTGGCTACAGAATTATGACTCACTGCTGGGGAACGAAACAGAAAACCACAGGAAGGGGAATAAATGGGAGAGACTGGAACCCTGAACAAAAGCACTTCATGCTGCAATGGTTTGTTGCACCTCCAACTTCCACCTTTTAAAAGCATATAGAAAACAGTGCAGAGGCTGTGATTTCCCCATGTTATTTGAGTTCTATCTCTTAAGGGCAGTTTAGAGATGTGAGATGGAAGTTACTTCCAGGTGAACAGATCATGCCAAACACACAGTGAAGCAGTCCTGTGGCTCCTCTACCATGCATCCAGATCAATGGCAACTCACCATGGCGAAGCAGGGAGATACATACCCTTGGTGAGGTTTGAGCCTAGTGCTTAGGAAGGGCACAGTCCAGATGCAGACCTGTCTTGGGCTCAGCAACAGACAAAGGCGGCTGGTGCCCTTTGGGACTTGTAGGGAGGAAGGCAGGGAGGTGAACAGTAGACAGAGCAAGAGCCAAGGACAGGCAGAGCCAACTAATTCTAGATTTGTCCACACAAATCCTCCTCTCTGCTGAGTTCTACAAGGCAAACACTGAGTCAAAGGAGGAGGAAACAGATAGCCGCTCCCTCCAGCCTCTGGACTGGTTTTAAGTAAGAAGGCAGCCAGGTGGGGGCTGAGTTAAGGCAGACCAAAGTGATGGAGCAGTGTCCCATTTGCCCATATGGACCGGCTTCCACTGGCAAGAGAATAGGCTTATTGGATACATACGGAGGAGCCCGACAAAGCTATTGACTCCTGATTGGGCTGTGATATGTTCCCAGGAACCCGGTGTCCCCAGGATACGCAGCTTTTCCTTCAGTTTTTCTCTAATCAGCATAATTCTCTTTACTAGTTTCAGCAGACTCTGTTTCCTGAGGACAGGGATAGAAAAGATATGGCATGAGATCCCCTCCCCCCCGCTCTCTCCTCAAAACGGCTGTGAAGTCTGGTTCAGACATAATGATTACAGCCCAACAAACTAAAGTTTGTTGAACTAGGAATGAGTCATGCGTCCACATACTCCCACATTATTTCTTTCCTCCCTTCGCTTTCATGCTTTAATTCAATGTTCAGTTAAACCACAGTTTCCTTTTGATATCCATACCAAGAAACTGTGGTTTGAGCAATCCATACAAATTATGATATCAAACCAGAATCAAACCAATCCCTGGGTCTAGACATCTATAGATTTTAAGAATGAGGCATTTCTCCTTTCACAGTAGTACCTGCTGTGACATGTCCACGAATCCTCTAAAAAAGAAAGAGGCTTTTTTGCTTTAGCAGCTGGTCTTATGTATAGGCATCTATGCAGATTTAAAGAGTGGATGAATGAACCAGTCAACCACCCATAAATTAATCATTCCTGATTTCTTTTGACAAGTGGACAACCCTAATTTTTGATACTAATGATATGATCTGTATATGAGATCTCTGAGTGCTTTTAAATGTTCCCGATCATCCCTTCATCCTTAAGGGCACCAGGGCAGAATATTACAGGCATGAATAAGCCAACCATACCAAGACAAAATACAAAAATGCAACAAAAACAAAACAATCAATAAAACAGTTCATGAACCAGTTAACACAACAGAGCAAACCAACAGCGTAGCCAACATTTTAAATGTCCAGGCAAATAAAACGGGTGATCATAGTTGGCACCACTTGCAGCCACACTAGCTGGGACTGATGGGAAATGGAGTCCAGAGGGCTGCAGGCTCCTCACTCCTGCACTGAATGCTATTATAGCACTGGTGCCTGCGGAATATTTATTCAACCCTTGCCTGGGTTGCTCATCTCCCTCTTTTCTCTTGCCTTTTCCCACTCACAATTGCAATTGAGCAAAACTATTTTTGGGAAATATCTTCATTACAGGTGCATCAAAATATTCACAAAACAGCAGCAGTCTGTATTGGACAATTGCTTTTTTTGTCCAATACAAGCCCTGACCGTGGAGTTACCTGCCTTCCTTCTTACCACTCGTACAGCAGTGCAGGGCTGGTCAGCACCATTGCGATGACCCTTGCCCCCAAGCTGGTGGGGCTAAACCACGTCATGCATATTTGCTTGGACAGCTGGGACTGGATTCTGATCAGTGTCTGGTTGTTTTTCGTCACCACAATGAGATTTCCAACCCGCTCCTCTGCATGAAATAATAGCAAAAGGGAACAGGGCATGTTGAAGATGGCGTTGCCAAATCAATTGTATACGAATCAATTACATGCGTACGCAGCCAGCTCTCCCCACACAGAACAGCTTCAGACTACACTTCCTATTCCTCCACCAAATTCAGAAATTGCTGGGGCTGGTGGGAGTTGCAGGGAGTATCCCTGAGGCTGCCAGTCCAGAGGACAACCCACCCAAGCTTTCAAAGGAATATAGGAACATGCCTTACATTGAGTCAGTCCGCTCAGGACCATCAGCCATACGCTCGTCTACACTTTCACCATATGAACCTGCCCAGACCCTGAGATCGTCACCTGAGCCCCTTCTCTGTATCCCACCTCTGAAGGACATTTAGAGGGTGGCCGTGAGAGAACATACCTTTTCTATAATACTCAATATATATGAAAGGCTTTCCGCAGGGTTTTGATTTACTGGGTACTGGGCAGTACCAGTGATTGGAAGTCTGCATTATGATTATTATTTTTAATATGCTTGTGCATCTTTATCATTGGATTTTTATACTGGTTGTAAAATCACTTTGGGGCTTTTTTTGTGGTGGGATTTAATAAACCGAAATCTACACTGTCAGTGACTCCCCAGTGCTTCAGGTGGGGCACATTCCTAGCCGAAATCAGAAATACTGGGGATGGAACCTGGAACCTTCTGCATGCAAAGCAAATGCCCTCCCACTGAGCTACGGCTCTTCTCCTATGTGATTAGTTCCTGAAGAGCATCAGTCAGTTTTTACCCCTGCCACTCAATCCAATTTTGGAAGCACTTTTGGATGGCACACAATAGGAGTGGATTTTTAAACCACTCCATAAAATCATCACAAGCATAAATGTGATATAAACTGGGCATTGATGTAGCAAGCTGAAGTCTAAGATTACTACCAGAAAAAGAAGAGAATAACTCAGAGTGAGTGCACTCATTGCTACTCGCTAATTTCTGAACTCCTTTCTCTTGTCTTTGAGAACCTCTAGTGTTTAAATATAGGTATGATCTCTTTTCAGAGCAGTCATGGACTTCCAGGCAGCCTTCACAACTATGTGACACCTGCTTTTTCTTACACCTCCTGAGTCCCCATGATGACGGATAGGTTTTAAATGCAAGTGACAAACTCATGCACTGAGAGCATATGTGAGGGGGCTGCAGAGCTGTGCTGCCTAGGCCTGCATCATGCCATCAATAGAAGGGAAAGGTCCAGTATGTCTGAAGGAGCGTCTCCACCCCCATCGTTCTACCCGGACACTGAGGTCCAGCGCCGAGGGCCTTCTGGCGGTTCCCTCACTGTGAGAAGCCAGGTTACAGGGAGCCAGGCAGAGGGCCTTCTCAGTAGTGGCGCCTGCCCTGTGGAACACCCTCCCACCAGATGTCAAAGAGAAAAACAACTACCAGACTTTTAGAAGACATCTGAAGGCAGCCCTGTTTAGGGAAGCTTTTAAAGTTTGTTTTTTTTTTATATATAAATTTTTATTAGTTTTCCATAAGCAAAAAAGAAACAAAGCAAAAACATAAACAAACACAAAATCGACTTCCCCATACCGCCCCTTTTCTGCATTCTTGTTTCAAGATTTTTCAGCAACCCTTTCATAATAAACTTATTTATATTTCATAGATTTAACTTCCATAAATTATTAATACAACTGTAGTTCTTTATCTCTTATTACCCTGGGCCCCTAATTTTCCAAATTACAACAATTTTTAAGATAATCTTTGAATTTGTTCCAATCTTCATCCACCGCCTCTTTCCCTCGGTCACGAATTCTGCCAGTCATCTCTGCCAGTCCCATGTAGTCAATCACCTTCGTCTGCCATTCTTCCAACGTGGGTAAATCTTGCGTCTTCCAATACTTTGCTAGAAGAATTCTTGCTGCTGTTGTGGCATACATAAAAAATGTCCTATCCTTCTTTGGCACCATTTGGCCCACCATGCCCAAGAGAAAGGCTTCTGGTTTTTTAGTAAAGGTTCTCTTCAGAACTTTTTTAATTTCATTATAGATCATTTCCCAGAAAGCCTTAATCTTCGGGCAGGTCCACCAAAGGTGGTAGAAGGTTCCCTCCGTTTCATTGCATTTCCAACACTTATTGTTGGGCAAATGATAGATCTTTGCTAACTTGGCCGGAGTCATGTACCACCTGTAGATCATTTTCATAATGTTTTCTCTTAAAGCATTACATGCTGTGAATTTAACACCAGTGGTCCATAACTGCTCCCAGTCAGCAAGCTCAATGTCATGCCCCATGTCCTGTGCCCATTTGATCATGCTAGATTTCACCATTTCATCTTGAGTATTCCATTTCAACAGCAAGTTGTACATTCTTGACAAATTTTTAGTATTGGGTTCTAACAGTTCTGTTTCTAGTTTTGACTTCTCCACTTGGAAGCCTTTCTTTCTGTCCTGTTTAAAAACTTCATTTATCTGTCGATAATGTAGCCAATCTCTGACCTTAAACTTCAACTTCTCAAAACTCTGCAATTTTACTTTTTCACCATCCTGTTCTATGATTTCAGAATATTTAGGCCAATTAGAACCCATATTCAATTTTTTCACCTCTTTTGCCTCCATTGGTGACAGCCACCTAGGGGTTCTATTTTCAAGCAAATCTTTATACCTTATCCAAACATTATACAAAGCTTTCCTGACCATATGGTTCTTAAAACCTTTGTGCGCTTTTACCTTGTCATACCATATATATGCATGCCACCCAAATCTATTATCAAATCCTTCAAGATCCAAAATGTCTGTATTCTCGAGGAGCAGCCAGTCTTTCAACCAGCAAAACGCTGCTGATTCATAGTAAAGTCTTAAGTCCGGCAGGGCAAAACCTCCTCTATCTTTTGCATCTGTTAATGTCTTAAATTTTATTCTCGGCTTTTTGCCCTGCCAAACAAACTTCGATATGTCTTTCTGCCACCTCTTGAAACAGTCCATCTTGTCTATTATTTGTAATGTCTGAAACAAAAATAACATTCTAGGCAATACATTCATTTTAATAACAGCAATTCTGCCTAACAAGGAAAGTTTCAGCCTTGACCATATGTCTAAATCCTTCTTAACTTCTGTCCAACATTTATCCTAATTATCTTTAAATAAATTCACATTTTTCGCTGTCAAATTCACCCCCAAGTACTTCACTTTTTTTGCTATCCCCAAACCTGTTTCATTCTGGAATGTCTCTTTTTCTTCATTTGTTAGATTTTTCTCCAAGACTTTAGTTTTTTGTTTGTTCAATTTAAATCCTGCAACTTGACCAAATATCTCAATCAGCTCTAAAACTCTTTTTGTACTAGTGTTTGGCTGCTGCAAAGTCAAAACTAGGTCATCTGCAAATGCCCTTAGTTTATACTCTCTCACTCCGACCTGAATTCCTTTAACCAACTGGTCCTTTCTAATCATATTTAACAAAACCTCTAGGACCAGTATGAAAAGTAGAGGGGAAATAGGGCATCCCTGTCGTGTTCCTTTCTCTATAGCAATCTCTTCCGTTACCACATTGTTCACAATTAGCTTTGCCTTCTGTTCAGAGTATATTGCACCTATACCATTTTCAAAACCTTGGCCTACCCCCATCCCTTGGAGATTCTTTTTCATAAAAGTCCAACAAATGTTATCAAAGGCTTTCTCCGCGTCCACAAAAATCAAAACCGCTTTTCTGTTAATGTTCCTTTCCAGCAGTTCCACAATGTCTATTATATTCCTCACATTGTCAGACATGTGTCTTCCCGGGAGAAAGCCAGTTTGGTCCTTATGAATCTCGCCTATCAATACTTTCTTCAGTCTTTTTGCTAAAATGTCTGCAAAAATTTTGTAATCCACATTTAGTAATGATATCGGGCGGTAGTTCTTAACCTGATTCTTTTCCGTCTCAGTCTTTGGTATAAGTGAGATAAAGGCCTCTTTCCACGTTTCAGGTGCCTTTTTCCCCTCCAGTATTTCGTTACAGACTTCTTTCAATGGTTGCACTAGACATTCTTTCAAAGCTTTATAGTATCTGGCCGTCAAGCCATCTGGTCCTGGAGACTTTCCCAGTTGTGCCTTTTGAATGGCCTCCTCTATTTCTTGTTCTGTTATTTTCTCATTCAAAATCAACTTGCCCTGTTCTGAAATTTTAGGTAGTCCATGATTCTTAAGAAATTCATCTATTTCTTGATCGTTCACTGGCCCTTGTGTGTATAATTTCCTAAAAAAGCTTTGGAAACAGTTACTTATCTCATTTGGCTTGTGGATGTTCTTTCCCTCTATCTCCAGACAAGTAACTGTATTCAATTTTTGCCTCTTTTTCAATTGCCATGCAAGGAGCTTCCCACATTTATCTGCTGACTCGAAAGTCCTTTGTCTCATTTGTTTAATTTTCCATTCTATCTCTTGATTTGTCAGTTCCATATATTGCATCTGGTAATACTTTATCTCTCTCAAAATTTCTTGAGACTTTGGTTTTGACCTCAGTTTCTTTTCTCCTTCCTTCATTTTTTCTAAAATTCTTTCTTTCCTTTCATTTTGCTTTTTCCTCTTGATTGCATTCTGTTGTATCAGGAAGCCTCTCATCACGGCTTTACTCGCGTCCCAAATTGTTCTTTTTTCAACATCTGTTCTCAAATTTATCTCAAAATAATCTTTCAGTGTCTTTAGGGCCTTTTTACAGAATTGTTCATCTCTAAATAAGGAGTCATTCATTCTCCATCTAAAAGATCCAGTTGTTGTCGTCTTCATTTCCATCTTTACAGCATTATGGTCGGAGCAGGTTTTTGGGCAGATTTCTACTTTTTTAATCTTTGTAGCCATCACACTAGATACCCAGATTTGATCAATTCTTGTCCATGTCATTTTAGATTCTGAGAAAAAAGTTCCCTCTCTCTCGAGAGGGTTCTTTGTTCTCCAAATGTCAATCAAGTCCATATTTTCCGTCATCTCGAAGAAAGTCTTTGGTAGTCTTCCATCTTTAGATATTGTCTGTCTTTGTGCCTTATCCATATTTGTAGAAACCACTCCGTTCATGTCCCCCATCATTATTATTTTGCAGTCGAGATAGTCCAGTAAAGTCTCGTGCAACTTCTTAAAGAATTCTGCCTTCCCATCATTTGGTGCATATATTCCAATTATCAAGTATTTTTCCCCCTGGATCTGTACTTCAATTGCCAGATATCTTCCTTCTTCATCCTTAAATTTTAATTTTGGGTCCAATTTTTCTTTTGCATAAATCACTACTCCTCTCTTTTTTACTTTGTCGGAAGATATAAATTCTTGTCCTAATCTTTTGTTCACCAACAGCTTCCTGTGCGCTCTGGTTATATGAGTTTCCTGTAAACATATCAGATCCAGTTGTTCCCTTTTCAAAATGTGGAAAACTTGTCGTTTTTTTCTGGGATGGTTCAAACCGTTACAATTCCAACTTAGAAGTTGCAGAGACATTTTGCTTGTTAAATGTTTGATCCTCCGACTGCTCCAAGCTTTTCTTCCTCTTCAGTTGGCAGTTGTGGTAGTCCAAATGATAGGTTTGCAATGTCCGTTAGCCCTCCTCCTTCTGATGTTAATCCTTGTCCTTCTTTTGCCGAATCCACCGTACCTTTCTGTAGGTCCTCTAGATTTCTCTCCAAAAAGTACTCTTTCTCCTGTACTGTTCTTATTCTTACTTTCTTCCCTTTGTAGTTGAAGGACAGCCCCTGTGGAAATTCCCACCTAAAGGGTATAAAGTTCTTCCTCAACAAGTTGGCAAGGTCTCTGTAAAAAGTCCTCACTTCCAAGATGTATTTAGGGATGTCCTTAAAGATTTGGACTTGAATGTTTCCAATCACCAAAGCTTTTTGATAGTGGAGGTTCAATATCTTGTCTCTTTCCTCTTTGGTTCTAAAGGTAATCAGACAATCCCTTGACTTCTTACTTTGCTTTCTACCAAGTCTGAAAGCAGTTGTTATCTCCACTTCATCTTCCTCCAGATCTCCTTGCCAATTTTCCAAAATTGCCTCTGTGAGAAATTCCGCCAGGTTGTCCTCTTCTTTCTCTGGAACCTGTCTAAATTTCAGATTCCGTTCTTTCCGTTGTAATTCCAGTAAGGAGAGGGCCGCTTCATGCTCATTCACCTTTTTCTCAATCGGCGCAAGTCTTTCCTGTGTCTCACCTGCAACAGATTTCGCACTCTCTGCAATTTTCCTCGTTTCTGAAGATTCCTGGATCAGTCTATTTATAGATTCTGTATTTGTTGCCACTGATGTAGTGTTCAAATCCAATCTTGCTGTAAGTTCTGTCAGTTTCTTTGAGTTTTCTGTGGATTGCTTTGTTAAGGCCTCAAGGGATTGATTTATTTTAAGCAGTGCCTGTGTCATAGATTCCATTGATGCTGCTGTCACAGTATCCGGTGCAGGCACTGTGTTGCCAGAGATTGAACCTCTTTTCTTTTGTGTTAGTTTAGCTTTAGATCTGGTTTTTATCTCCTCTGCCGTGCCACTCATATCCCAAGGCCGTTCTCACAGGAAAAACTTGCAATGGAAAATCCCACTATTAGTCAGATACTTTGCAATTTTTTCCCTCTTAGCCCTCAAGAGGGAGCAGTTAAAAGTTTCCAAGTTAAAGACAACAAAGAGACAGAAAGCCGGATGTAGGAAATCTCAAGTCCGCCATTAAAGTTGTAAAACTTTTTCTCCAGTTAAAATTTAGATAATCCAATATCAGTAACAAAGTCCCATTCAAATCTTAAAAGTCTTAAAACTTTTTCCCCATTTAAGGTATAGTCTATATCCGCTTCAAAGTTATTTTAAAGAACAGTTTTCCCGGTGTTAAGTCCTGGCAGATCGTCTCCAGGGATCAGAGCAGTGAAAAACTTTGTTTCCCTTTAAATTAAAAGTATCTTCGCAAGACTGTCTTTTTTTCCCCCTTCCCCTGCCGATCTGAAGGGAAGAGATACTTTTGACAGCTCAGAGTTGACAGTTCGCAACTAAGTTTCTTATAACTGCAGCGAGGTCTTTCGTTGCTTTAAGTTCCTGCAGTCCGGGGGGGGCAGACTTCCTTATTTTTTGCCCTCCCGTTTTCAGCCAAATTTTCTAATTTTAAAGGTTCCTAATTTTTTTTCCCTTCTTACTCACGGGAATCCAGTCCAGATTTTCTTTTCAGGAAGGAATCGGCGCTCTCCGCTAATGGCGACGCGGCTTCACTCCGCAGGCTGGGTAGCGACTCTCAGCACCGCGCTCACTCCCGATGCCGCTCCGGAGCCTTTAAAAAGGCTCTTTCACAGTACCGGGGGGCGCAAAGGTGCCCACCGAGTCTCCTTGCTCTCAGGCTTCCGCGCCTGGGATTTTAGGGGTCCCCCACTCGCCGTAGCGGGTAAGACCCGAACTTGCGGAGCAGTCCTTCTCCGGAGCTCGGAGGTAGGACCGCCATTAAGCGCTGGCACCGACCGGAAGTCGGGAAGCTTTTAAAGTTTGATGCATTACTGTATTTTAATATTTTGTTGGAAGCTGCCCAGAGTGGCTGGGGAGGCCCAGCCAGATGGGTGGCGTATAAATAATACAACATTATTATTATTATTATTATTATTATTATTATTATTATTATTATTATGGCACACAGCAGCAATGGATTTGGCAGCAAGGTAACACAGGTTCCTGATATGGTGATAGGGGGCGACGTTACCTGGGATGGTCCCACAATCCTCTTATGCATGCTTTTGCTGTTCAACGTGAAAGGTGTTTCTTGTGATTCCACTGCCCTCCCCCAAGATGCTTGGTCTGCCTTGGACCCACTTAGTGTGACCATTAGAGTCCTACCGTATAGGCCAAACATTTTGGAAAAAGACTGGGCACACAGAAGCTCAAACCCCTTTGCTACAAAATGCCGCACCGCCCAGGCATCCTTGTCCAAGTTTCCTGAAGCCAGTCCTTGAGCTGCGATGTCGAAAAAGGGGAAGAGGTGCTTTTTCTAAGGACCCAAAAGAGGTGGGAAGAGAGAAGAAACAGATGCATTGTGAATTTGGCTGACATTATTGTGAACTATAGCTATAGGTTTACCTAAAAGCAGCTTTGCATTGAAACACTAGCCTGGCAATTGTGACAAGGAATTGCTGTTGGGTGAGTAAACGGAATTCCATAGAAGTGAGTGAGGGAGCTAAAGGAGGATGGATAGAGCACTCTGTTCCTTCTCTGTAGCCCAGCATACAAAGCAAATTTGCTATCAGAGCAGGGAAGCCCCATTCTCCATGCCTAGCACAAAAATATAGCAGGCTGCTTTAAGAGGACTGGAGCTCCAGCAGAATAGAGGTTTTGTGTTGTTCTTTTGGGCAGGCTAGTGACTTTTATGGTCTTATTTACAAGGCTGCTTAAAAGTGCCTCTTGATGGGTGTCTAGGATTTGACTAAGGAAGCTTCATGTTCTTCCTAATGGCTTGATGTTATTTCCTGAATGCACAATTCACCTGCAAGGTGGGATCTCAGAATGTGCATGGGGAAAACAGGCAGGCAGTAGGTTTTTTTTTTTAATGGAAGGGAAAGATTTTGGGATGTAGTCTCTGGTGAATGTGCAGCCTGCTGGAGGAGGGCCTGTCTAGCCTCCGCTGTGATTTGCTTGTAAATTTGTAAATCAAGCCAGTGTTACAAACAGAGCTGAAGTCTCTTAAGTGTCCACTCATAGAAAGAACAAGAAAAACCCTAAAGTTCTGCCCTAAAACATCTCACTTCTTGGAAGTGGGGATGGCATAATTATTTGCAGTGAAGCATGGGATAAACTTGCACATTATCTTTTTTCACAAGTAGGACCTGCAGCAAACTGGGTATCAAGTGCTTTCCCCCAGGATTCTAACCACTCCACTACATACCATGCCCCCTTTCCCAACAAATTTCCATTTTCCCACCATATGTCCTATGCCTTTAAAGCAGCATCATACTCAGGCATAGGCAAACTCCGGCCCTCCAGATGTTTTGGCTCATCATCCCTAGCTAACAGGACCAGTGGTCAGGGATGATGGGAGTTGTAGTCCCAAAACATCTGGAGGGCCGAGTTTGCTTGTGCCTGATCATACCACTTTGAACAGTCTCCACCACCAAAGAATTCTGCTAACTTTACTTTGTTAAGCTGCTGAGAGTCGTTAGGAGACCTCTATTCCATTAATGGATCTACTGTTCCCAGAGTGGTTTAACAATCGATCCCTCTTCCCAGAGAACTGTGAGAATGGTAGCTCTTTGAGGAGAACAGCGGTCTCTTAACAACTCTCAACACTCTTAACAAGCTACATTTCCCAGGATTCTCTGGGGGAAGCCATGCCCGTTTAAAGTGGTTTGACTCCAAGAACATTAGGAAGGCTGTAGCTTCCATATTCCTGGTCTGTTGAGTCTTTGGCCTCTCTAGTGGATTCCTATAATTACCTCCATCACTGCTGCAACTTCTTCCCACTGCTTGGGTGTCAAGCCAGTTTCCTCAGGAGCATGCAGGAACACGATGGAGCCTTCTGGTGCGTCCTGAAAGCAAACCAATCCTTCAGTCAACACCTTATGTTCATTGGAAACACTGGGGGTCATAGACGTTGGGTGGGGGAGAAGTCTGGGAAGAAAACTGGGATTGCGTGAGGCAAACGTTATGGTTTATCAATGGCTGTTGCTATCATTCCTAAGTATAAAACCTTCACATTCAGAAGCAGTGCACTTCTGATTACAAAACGCTAGGGACACAGAACAGGAGCGATGGTTTGTATCAGGCACATGAGCGCGAGGAGCACGACACTATAGCTCAGTGTCAGAATACATGTGTTGCTTACAAGAGGTCCCGTGTTACAAAGGAACAAAGGAGGCTGCTATATACTCATCTCGGGGCTCATCTAGACTTGAATTTGGCCTGAGGTTAGAAAGTGTGGATCTGAGAGGTTTTCTTCCTGCCCCATCGTTTCCTCCCAGGAAAAAAACCCCACTCTTTGGCACTAGGTCAGAGCAAACCTCCATCTGGGAAAAATGATGTTTGCTCTGATTCAGTGATAACAATCGGGGTTTTCCCCGGGGAAGGCGGCAGGGGAAGAGGGCATGTGGATGAGCCCATAACTGGTATGGTCTATGCTTACTTGAAACCGATTTCCATGATTTCAGCCAAGGGTCTTTTCCAGCCTTACTTGGAGATGCCAGGGATTGAACTTGGGACCTTCTGTATATAAGGCAACTGAGCTATAGACCTTTTTCAAGGCCAAGCATCTCTTAGCAGCATCAGGAGGCAGACAATGAGGAAGACTTCAGACTGAGGCTCAGCCAGGGTAGATAATCCTAGGCTAGATGACACAGCTTCCTGTGTTCTGTTGACAACTGGGTGGGCACTGCTGCAGGAAGGAGGCTGTATTTATTTAATCAATTACATTTGCATCCTGCCCTTCCTCTGCAGGGGTCAGAGTGCACACACCATCCCTGTGAAGTAGGCCAGGCTAAGACACAGTTACTTGTCGGTGGGGCAAGCAACCCTAAGGGTGTTAGTCTACCACATGGAGGAAGGTCAGCACAGGCTAGGCAAGAAAGGATAGTCTAGCGGTTCCTTTCTCTCCCTATTCTTTCCCACGCAGACACATCAGCTTCCAGTGCAAGCTTGGTTTCATCCCAGCATTCTCACTGCAAGAATCTGTAAGGGTGAGTGCAATCCATCTCTAGCTCTGGCTGATCAAGTACAGTAGTCTTTTATTCTCAGGACATTACCTGCAGCTCCTCCAGGAATCCTTCTGTGTCGACAGTCAGTTTGATGGGATCCCAGTAGTGGTAAGAACGGATGTCTGAAAAGCCAGCAACTTGGAATATGCAACCAAGATTGTCTGAAAAGATAGGAGGGGGAAGCTTGTGGGAGCTTTGTTTTGCGCCAGCTTTGTTTTTTGGTTGAAAATGAGAGATGCACTCACATGTAAGAGATGAGGAATGGGGCAGAATTCAGTGGTAGAGCACATGCTTGAATGCAGATGGCCCAAGATTCATTCTCTAATTAAATGATGTCAGGGAGAAGGGCTGGGAAAGCCTGAGTCCATTTAGATATACCGTATTTTTCGCTCTATAAGCTCTATAATTTTCCCCTCCAAAAATCAAGGGGAAATGTGTGTGCATCTTATGGAGCGAATGCAGGCTCCATGGCTTCAGCAAAAGCAACGCAAAGCCTCCGAAGCGCAGCGGGAGCACTCCCGCCGCGCTCCGGAGGCTTCGCGTTGCTTTCGCTGAAGCCAAGAGAGCGAGAGGGATCGGTGCGCTCCGATCCTTCTTGCTCTCCTGGCTCTGCTTCGCTGGAGAGGTGCTGCGTAGCTTTCCCTCTCTGCGCAGCGCCCCTTCAGCGAAGCGGGAGGAGAAATGGAAGGGGCTCCGTTTCTCCTACCGCTTCGCTGAAGGGGTGCTGAGTAGAGAGGGAGAGATTTTTTTTTTCTTGTTCTCCCCCTCTAAAACTAGGTGTGTCCTATGGTGGGGTGTGTCCTATAGAGCGAAAAATACGGTACTCGGAGTCCGGGACGGCTCCATCATTAGACAGAATTGGCAGCATACCACCCTCAGATGTGATGAAGCCAGGCAGTGTTGCCAGTCTGGTTAGCTTCTGCATGCGAAATTATATTGGGTGGGTCAACTTGTCATTCATCTCAGGCATTCAAAGGTCTTGGCCAATACTTTGCAATATTGTCAGACTAGGTAATACCAGGAGAGATGGATTAACAGTCTAAAGCAGCTTCATATATACATGAGATACATTGTCCTGGAGCTTCCTAGGGCAATTGCCAGGGGCCCAGTGCCTACCAACATTGACATCTGCCCAGGGGCCCTCATGTCAAGGGCAGCTGGGCTGCAATTCTGTGTATTCATTTCCTGCAATGCCCTGTAATGATATGGTTTTTTGGTGTCCCAAGGCATTGTGGGAAATTAAAATGGCAACTTCTTGGAGTGTTCCTGCTGCCACTGTCAAGTGAGTCTGATAGCAGCCTAAGTAAGGCCCACGGTAGGACATGATATCCAGTAGCATCTCAAATTTGGAGGCAGCTGTAATGGCCTGATTTAGGAGCTAAATCTCTCTTAACTGAATTGCAGTGGGTGCTTGGATGTGATGACAGTAAGGCTCCTTCCTCATCTCACAAAGCTGTAAGACTCTGGCCATATGCACAGCATGCATTCAAAGCATTATAATACCACTTTAAACAGTCATGTCTTCCCCCAAAGAATTCTGGGAGCTGCCATTCATTAAGGGTGCTGAGAGTTGTTGGGAGGCTCCTATTCCTCTTTGAGAGTTACAATTTCCTGAGTTTCCTGAGAAGAGAGCTTGACTATCACAATACAGTCCGAAACTCTGAAGCTCTGAACAGGGGTCTCCTACCTGTTCTCAGCACCCTTATTGAACTACATACCATCCAACATTTCAGAGCGGCAAAGCAGAACACCCCTCCCAAATCCTCCCTGCCTGATCTCACCACTCTTTCACCCAGCCCCTGCCTAATCTCCACCCTCTCTCTCACCCCCACCCATCCACCTGATCTTCGCTCCAATCTTTGAACCTACTTGGCCTCTCCCTGGCCACCGGAATTGGTGTGCCCGCTTTCAGAGGTGTACTTCCGGATGTGCTGTGCCCGCTTCTGGGAGTACAGCAGTGGCAGAGAAGGTTGTGGAGGCTGCTGTGGCTGCCCCAAAGGACGAGGATGAGGAGGTGAGGAATCCAGGATTTCAAACAGAAGCCGGGGCAGCTACTGTGAATCTGGGATGTCTCGCTCAAAGCAGGACTGTTGGGTAGAATGGAACACCTCTCAGAATTCTTCGGGGGAAGCAATAAGTTTTAAAAGTGGTATCGGAGTACTGACCTTTAAAGCCCTAAATGGCCTCGGTCCTGTATACCTGAAGGAGCATCTCCACCCCCATGGTTCAGCCTGGACACTGAGATCCAGCGCCGATGGCCTTCTGGCAGTTCCCTCATTGCAAGAAGTGAGGTTACAGGGAACCAGGCAGAGGGCCTTCTCGGTAGTGGCGCCCGCCCTGTGGAACGCCCTCCCTTCAGATGTGAAGGAAATAAGCAGCTATCCTATCTTTAAAAGACATCTGAAGGCAGCCCTGTTTAGGGAGGTTTTAAATATTTAATGCTGTATTGTTTTTAACACTTGATTGGGAGCCGCACAGAGTGGCTGGGGAAACTCAACCAGATGGGCGGAGTATAAATAATAAATTATTATCATATTATTATTTAAACATATGGTGTTAGTGTGCTCTCTAGGTTATGTTTTCTGCGTGGCTGGCACTGCTACAAATTGGGATTCTTTTTTAAATCACAGAAACATTTCCCATGGGCTTGCAGCTTCAACTGTAGGGCTAGGCATCAAAGTGGTGCTGGGGGAAAAACAACAATCAACAATTTATATACCTAAGTGGGGTGCGGCGATCAAAACAGTTGCTGGAGCTGTGCAGTAGCTGGGCTTGTACCAATGGTGCAGAAATTCAGCTCCAATCCACAAGGCTCCGGTTCCACCATTTGTCTGAACACCACATGCCTATTTACAAAGGAAAGTTTGGGGTAAGTCAAGACGGGACAAGAATAGGGATTTAAGAAGGCATCAACTTCCATTCTGCCCTGCATTTGCCATGTTCCGCTGCAGCTCCCAGTTCTGTTTTTGTCATAATTCTCCAACATCTCTAGACAGGAGGACCACATAAGTGAAGCTAAGGTACTGTACAGTGATAAGCACAGGGTTAATCTACGTACAGAATGGCTTAATTAGCACTGAGCTGACTTCTAATTTAGCTGCTATTGCTGATAAAAGCTGTTACCCTGTTGTCTAGGAGAGCGTGGCTGTCCTTGCCGATAGCTAGCTCCATGGCTGCTCGGGTGAATTCCAAAATTCCGAGCTGCGGGAGGTATTCGTGGTTCAGTGTTGGGTCCTCAGGAATTTGAAGCAGGATTCGTTTTACCACCGGTGGGATCCAAACTTCCTCCAGATCTGTCTGGCAGCCTGGGAAGAAGGGCAGTGCTGATGTAAGCTGTACCAACCAACATTTCAGAGACAAAAACAGGAGGGCACACCCATGCATTTTGGTCGTGCTGAGTTTCAGTTCTGCATCCATAAGGGATTTTGGAGGTTCCAAATGATTTGATCTTGTTGACGGTTGAAAAAATATGACCCTCTCTTTCTCTCTCCGTTATCACCTTGTGTCTTTGCAGCTTGTGTCTGCTGCCAAAGTTATGTGCCTCTCTCTCATCACTAGGGATGGGGATAACATCTGCTCCAGTTAGCATTTAAAGGCAAACCTATCTAATTCATACTTTCTGAAACAATACAAAAATCTCAATGTTTTACGAAAATGTGGAAATCTGAACTTAAGTTTGGGGGAAATGAGAAACTGATATTGATAGAGTCACCTGCCCCAACTTGCCCTTCTGATGACATGCATCACTTTTCAGTTCTCTGCTACTGGATTCTGGTTGGCTCCTGGATCTAGCACAAAGCTCCTTGTCATTATCTTCGAATCTCTCCATGAACTCGCACCCTCACTTTCAATCTCACATCCTAATGCAACCCGACCCATGACCCCCTCACTTCTCTAGCTCCACCACCCTTATGTTTATTGACTCATTTAGGTCCCACTTCTCCTCCAGGGACCTCAGGGTGGCATATATGGTTCTCTCCCCCTCCCCACTTTACCCCACGACAACCCTGCGAAGTAGGTTAGGCTGAGAGGCAAGGACTGGCCCAAGGACACCTGGCGAACTTCATGGCTGAGTGGGGATTTGAACCCAGGTCCAGAGTTCTCCTGTTCCCTCAAAAGCCTGCTGTTGTGGATCTTGTATCTATGAGTAGGAAACAGGAGGGGTGTGGGGTGTTGCATACTTTAAAAAATATCTCCTTCTCTCTCCGCCCCGCCCCCCAGCCGTTACTATGTGGAGTTAGTCTGCCTGCTGGTTGGCTGCACTCAGAGAATTGGTTTCTGCCTTATGGTGAGAATCTGTTGGTCAAACCTGCCCTCCACCCCCGGTGAGAGGTGGGAGATGTGTGTATTCCCCCTGGATGAGACATGACAATGGCCTGCTTTTTGTTTTGTTTTATGCTGCAGGCTGATTGATGTTCCTGGCATATATGATTTATTTTTTATGTAACTGATACTGTTTTGATTTGTTTAGCATATGAATTATACCTCTGGTTCATTCATTGTGCTTACTGAATCTTTGGTGTGTGTGTGTGTTCTGAATTAGGAAGTGTTCTTTATATTGGTTAATCCTTCGTTAATCACTCAGAGCTGCTTTCAGCTAACTTCCCTGCTGGAAAGGGGGTGTTCAGATATAAAATCAAAATATAGAAAGGCTCTGTGCTTTCTGTCTGTATGCTCAGAAGTCCCTCCCAGAACTCCTGTGGGTGCTAAAAGTAAAGGTAAAGGGACCCCTGACCATTAGGTCCAGTTGTGACCGACTCTGGGGTTGCGGTGCTCATCTCGCTTTATTGGCCGAGGGAGCCGGCGTACAGCTTCCAGGTCATGTGGCCAGCATGACTAAGTTGCTTCTGGCGAACCAGAGCAGCGCACGGAAATGCCGTTTACCTTCCCGCCGGAGCGGTTTCTATTTATCTAATGCACTTTGACGTGCTTTCAAACTGCTAGGTTGGCAGGAGCAGGGACTGAGCTACAGTAGCTCACCCCGTCGTAGGGATTCGAACCACCAACCTTCTGATCTGCAAGTCCTAGGCTCTGTGGTTTAACCCACAGCGCCACCTGCATCCCGTGGCGTCACTGCCATCCTGTGGGTGCTAGCTTCCCTCAAAGCCCTCCCCAGACACCACCTTTTCTGTTGGCTCAACCCTTGACTTCCCATGCACTACTGGAACGAACTAAACACCCATGCAACTTTAACAACCACATATTGCTTCCCTCTGCTCCCCTTCCTCGGTTGCATCGACAGTATCCATTCCATTATAATTTTAGACTGGAAGCCGCTTGGGAGCAGGGGACTGTCCTCTTGTCCTCTGGAAAGTGCTTTGTACACTTAGGTCAATGTATCTATATGTCTTATGTTTTTGCCTCTCAAAATCACAGTCATCTGGGTGGCTAAGAAACAGTAAGCCATTAACCTCAGAAGAGCAGAAAAAGGTTGATTCCCTTATGTGCCTCACATCTACAACACCATGGTCACTGAATGTTTCTTCTCCCCTGTGACAACATTGGAGTTAAGTTGTGCAACCTTCCCTATTGAAACAGATTATTGTTGGAAGGAGCTAGGCTTGGCTAGGAAATCTACCTGCATGGCCAAGGCACACCTTTTGGGGTGAAGGGTCTGCTCTGTACGCATCCAAGGGAACGTCTGCTGCTTTGGCTAATGGAACATCAAGGAAAACCGAAAGAGTCGTCATGGCCCAGCCTGGCTAAGATAAATGAAGCTTTCACTTGCACCTTCTTCTGCTCAAACAGTGGGGCCAAAATACTTGCTTAAAGTCCTCCAGAAGAACCCACATTGACCCTCCGTCTCATGGAACTGTAAGACAATTGTTTCCTGGGGTACCATGTGCATTTAAACTCAAACATTCCAAAGTAAGGACGTGGATAGAAAATAGCCCACTTAGTAAAATCCAACATGCATGATTCTCTGGGACTGCTCCCTTTCTTCTCCTCTACCAAAGGGGGGAGGGGGGAGAAAACCCCCATATAAAGTTATTTGCCATTGCGTGAAAGTTAGGGCTGTGCAAGCCGCAGCTTCCCGATTCGGTTCAGATCCAATTGGGTGGCCTGGATTTGGGCCTGATCAGACCCAGATCAGACTTTTTGATGCTTAGGGCAGTGGTAAATTCTGAAGTGCAGCAGTTCAGTGTGGTAACTCATGGCCACACATCCAAGGATAGTCCAAAAGCAAACAGACTAAAGAGAAGGTTAACCCTGCCAAATTCCAGACAGGTAGATCCAGGGGCAGGCTAGAGGTCTTCTAACAACTCAGCACCCTTAACTACAGTTCCCAGATATTGGGGGGGAGGAAGTAATGACTGACTGAAGTGGTATGATGCTGTTTCAAATGTATAGTGCAGATAGGGCCATTGTCAGTGGGTGTAGCTCTCTTTGCTCCCAGGCATAGAGAATGACCCTTATTTGCCCCGGTGAACATTACGTTCAACAGCCTAAGACCAACCCTGCTTTATCAGTCCCATCCAGTCCAGCATTCTGTTCCCACAGTAGCCAACCAGATGCCTATGGAAAGTTCACAAGCAGGACCCGAGTGCCCCCATTAGTAGAGGTAGAACACAGCCTTACCCCCCAGGAATTTGTCTAATCATCTTTTAAGGCCATCCAAGTTGGTGGTCATCATTATTTCCTGTGGAAATGAATTCCATCAATTAGCTAAGCTCTGTGTGAAGAGGTACTTTCGTCTCTCTGTCCCGAATCTTCCAGCATTCATTGGATGTCCTTGAGTTCTAATCTGCTCATCTTCTGCACAGCAGCCCTTCAGACAGGCCTCCTCTTCATTGCATGAATACCAGTAACACATTGCATAAAATGTGCCATTTTTTTTACAAACACCCTTCAAAGGGTCTCAATTCAGCTTATCGTAATTATTTCAGAAGTCTTTTTGCACGGAGGAGTGTGGTGCAGTTGTTAGAGCCTAGTTAGGATCAATCAATCACTGGTTCATCCAGTGACCTTGGGTCACGGTGACTATCACTACCTCTTGTAGGAGTGAATTCCACTGTGTGCTGCGTGCAGGAATACTTACTTTTGTTGGTCCTGAATCATCCAAGATTCAGTTTCCACCAATGTCTCCAAGTTCTAGTACAGTAGTACCTCTAGATGTGAACGGGATCCGTTCCGGAGCCCTGTTCATATCTAGAAGCAAATGTAACCCGTGTCCGCGTTACGCGCTTCTACGCATGCACATGACATCATTTTTGAGCGTCTGCGCACGCGCGAGTGGTGAAACCTGGAAGTAACGCGCTCCATTACTTCCAGGTTGCCGCGGAGTGCAACTCGAACGCGCTCATCCCAAAGCACATTCAACGCAAGGTATGACTGTATTATGAATGTTTGCTGCTAATGCTTACTTGCTTGAGTATACCATCCAAACATAGCTTACCAATAGAGAGAAAGGAGGAGGGGGAGGAGGAGAATGTAAGAGTGTAATTTGTGAGTTTGGGCGCTGTGCACACACATGCCTGCACAAACCAACCCAGGGCTCTACCCTGACCCAGGGAGTACATGCTCTGTCCTCAAATCAACTTTTTGGGAGGGGGAGCTAATGTTTAGGGTTAATGTGGTCAGCCACCTTGACTCAAAATGGACCCCTTATGCCAAAAAAAAGGATTAAGTCATTGCAAAGTCACATTTTGATCCATCATCTTGATTCAAAGTGGCACCCAACATCCAAACATTGGCAAAGACCAGCATTCCCACCTCGGGAACCCTTGTACTAAGTTTGGTTACAATATCTCAAGAGGTGGCTGAACCTATGCCAAAGTGATGTTTCAGTCTGCCATCTTGATACAAAATGGCAGCCAGAGATACACACACACACACACACACACACACACACGGAACCCTCACGCCAAATTTCGAGATGATATATCGAGAGACATCTGAATGCATAGAAAACATAGGCTTCTCAGCCTTTTGGCCAAGATCAAGTATATATGGACAAATAATTTTCCAAAATATATAGTGGGCTGGTAATATTTTAACCACAGAATGCCGCCAAACCAAGAGGTCCTCATGGCACAGACTGGAAGAGAAGAAGCTTTTTTTCCTCCTCTAACAAATATTTAATAACCGTTCCATAATATAATCTGTTGGTAGCATTTGGAACCAACTGAAGCTGTTCGTTTGACAGACTTCCTCCAGACGATGCTTGCCACAACGAGGAAATGGGACATCATCGTTGATTAGCTTCTTCTTCCTAAGGATGGGGGATACAGGAAAAGATCAGTTTTGAGAGCTCAAGTTGGTACAAACTTAAGATTCCCAGTTTGGAGGTGCTAACTGCTGTTGCCACCTTTTCATTTCTATTTTTTCCTTATTCATCCCATCTGGGAGCTTTGTGAGCTGAAGAGGGGGCAAAAATGCTTTCATACAGAGCTGTGGGACCTGTGGCCTTCCAGGGGTTGTTGAATTGCAGCCCACATCAGCCCCAGCGAGCATGGGCAATAGCCAGAAGTGGTGGGAGCTGCAGTTCTTCAACATGTGGACGGCACCACAATGACTACCCTTGCTGCTGCTTCTTTTAAAACCACATTAATCTTCAACAGGTAGCTTGAAATACATTGTTGTTGGCATCTGTCCATCTCAAGGGTCAATGGAGTGAGTGTACCTCTGGGGGTGAAGTCAAACCACTTCGTTAGCAGCACTGAAGTGCTGGGGCGCAAGCCATGATGGTGTGTATGGAGATCCTTGGTTGCCCAGACAACAAGGCCACCACCCCTCTTGGACTTGCTGATGTGGTCCAAACAAAAGCAGAGCAATATATCTGGCAGCAGCTTGGTTGAAGGAGATGCCAGGCAGAGGTGTACAAAACACCATTGAACCGTCTTAGGGACTCCATTCTGGATTTGTAAAGCTATGGTTTTCCCAGTAGTGAGAGCTGGACCATAAAGAAGGCTGATCGCCGAGGAATTGATGCTTATGAATTATGGTGCTGGAGGAGACTCTTGAGAGTCCCATAGACTGGAAGAAGAAGAAGAAGAAGAAGAAGACGAAGAAGAAGAAGAAGAAGAAGAAGAAGAAGAAGAAGAAGAAGAAGAAGAAGAAGACGAAGAAGAAGAAGAAGAAGAAGAAGAGTAGTAGTTTGGATTTGATATCCCCCCCTTTCACTCCCTTTAAGAAGTCTCAAAGCGGCTAACATTCTCCTTTCCCTTCCTCCCCCACAACAAACACTCTGTGAGGTGAGTGGGGCTGAGAGACTTCAAAGAAGTGTGACTGGCCCAAGGTCACCCAGCAGCTGCATGTGGAGGAGCGGAGACGCGAACCCGGTTCCCCAGATTACGAGACTACGGCTCTTAACCACTACACCACACTGGCTCTCAGTGAAAGTAAGAAGATCAAACCTATCCATTCTTAAGGAAATCAGCCCCGAGTGCTCACTGGAAGGACAGTTCCTGAAGCTGAGACTCCAATACTTTGGCCACCTCATGAGAAGACTCCCTGGAAAAGACCCTGATGTTGGGAAAGATGACAGAGGGCGAGATGGTTGGACAGTGTTCTTGAAGCTACCAGCATGAGTTGGACCAAACTGTGGGAGGCAGTGGAAGACAGGAGTGCCTGGCGTGCTCTGGTCCATGGGGTCACGAAGAGTCGGACACGAATAAACGACTAAACAACAACAACATTCCTTATAGCCTTTTCTTTTCCCAAATACGTCCCACAAGGCAGTGGAGGTTTAGGGTCAGAGTTTTCATTCTACTAGATGAGCTAGTGGATGAGCCCCATCTGCCCCTCGCTTCGTTCTACAGCACCTGTAGAAGCCACTTCCTTGACCATTGGACTCACTCTCGGTCTCTTCTGCTCAGTCCACTGGAGCCTGTCTTGAAATGCTGCTACAGAAATCAGCTCAAAATATCCCACTCTTCCAAAGAAGCCAGCAGAGGGAATCAGAATCCATTGGTCACAGTATAAGTCAAACCTCAATGCCAAACAGCAACTTCTGGGATTATTATTTTTTAAGGTAGGATCTAAAACCCATGTGTTTTGAATAGAACTGAAATCATCACCACCTAAAATTGTCTTGTATGAACTCTTGAGACTTCAAAAACTCTGAAAATTTGTTAGCTGCACAAATATTTGGCCAGGTGATATTCGGTATCAGTATTTTGGCATCCAACCATTTTACAACAGTTAATGTCTGGCCATATCCAACAGCCAAGTTACTATAGGATTTATTAAGCTAGTTCTCCCTCGTCCAGGGTTTGGACTGTTGCTTATGCAGCCAAAGCAGTATCATTCAGATACAGGGAAGGGCTGTCAGAAGAAGGGACAGGGGAAGAAATGCAATTTAGTTTGCATTTAAAGGCAAATCAACCTAATCATAGTTTTTGGAACAATATGCAAATCAAAACACAACTGTCATTTGAAATCCACACTTGTCTGAATTTTGCAATGCAGTTTTCCAGCCAAGTATTGTATCCAAAACGCAAATTGTAGGGTGAAATGCACAGATGAATGCATATATTAATGAAAATAACATCAACATGCATTACATTAGTGGAAATATAATTATTATGGAAACAAGCCTTGCAAAAACGAGTACATTAGGCAAAACAGCCTACAAAAATGAGTACATTAGGATAAATTAGCACTAAAATGCTGCTGAATTTTCATGAGGGCTTTTGTTAAAAAAAAAGCAATCCCAAACTATTGTAGAGAGCTGAATTTAAGTTTAGAGAAATTGAGAAATTGAGAGGAAGAGATGGAATCACCCATCCCTAATATGGAACTGACCATAGTCAGTGCCACCAGGTAAACAGAATACCTGTGGGGAGGAGGGATGGGCAGAGGCGAGTGACTGATGGCAGTTAACAGTAGCAAAGCCATGCTGATGGCAGCAGCAATGGGAAGGAGCCATTGGCGGGAGACCAAGCATGCCAACTCCCAACCCTGAGGGTGGTCAGTGGTAATTACTAGGAAGACAACCATGGGAAAGAGTTGCTATATTTCAATAAAAACAAAATCAAATTAATCACATCTCCTGCATGAACATAATAGCTTTGCCAACAAAAGCCCTTTATAACATATCCCGTGCTATTTTTCCAGAAAAAGCGGTATTGGAACTCACCATGAACACCTCCCTCGTTCTCTTATAATAGCAACTGAGAGGTGCCGGAACCCACCTGAGAGGTGCTGGAACTGAGTTCCTGTGAGTTCCAGCCGAAAAAAGCCCTATATATAGCCACGCGCTCACCCAGCACACTAACGTCAGAAATGAATTACTTCTTGCTTTGCAGCAAGACTGGCCCTCCGGATGTTGTGGAACTACAATTCCCTCCAGACATGGTAAGCATGGCCAATGGCCAGGGATGATGAGAGTTGTGGCTCAGTAACATCTGGAAGGCCACACCTGACTGACAAGAGCAATAGCTGTACAACAACAAAAGCCTCTATATCAGGCATCCCCAAACTCAACCCTCCAGATCTTTTGGCACTACAACTCCCATCATCCCTAGCTAACAGGACCAGTGGTCAGGGATGATGGGAACTGTAGTCCCAAAACATCTGGAGGGCTGAGTTTGGGGATGCCTACTCTATATCCTTAAGATGGCCCCAGGGCAGATTACACCTGAGAAGACTTGCATAGCATTGGAAGTAGACCTGTAAACACCAGTTGCTGTGAAGCACCAGAGGGAAGGGCACTGGAGCATTCAGGTCACACTTGCAGCCTTCCCAGGCGCAAGGGCGCTGACTTGGGCCCCACATTGTGGATGCCCAGCGCTGTGGGTGCTCACTATGACAGTGGAGGCAGCCATCTTCCCCTGAGTCTTGATAAAGGATGCTGCAATTGAGAGATGGTGGGGGAGGACTCGCAGTGCTTTGCTCCTATGCCACTGACCCAATTCAAGACTATTTTCCAGCTAGAGGTCCACACTTCCTCTTGGCCAATTTTTGGGGTGGGGTGCATGGCCGGGGCTGAGGTGTCCCTATGAAAACCAGCTCTTTAAAGCTGAATTGGAGAAAACATCAATTCAAGCTTTCAATGGATTTATGTTTGCTAAGATTGGGCTTTAAATAGCGGGTTTCTGTGGGGAAAGCTCCAGAGCAAAAAGAAGGGAGCTCAGACACTGAGCTTTAAATTTCTTCAATTTCTCATACATGCCCTGACATTACAGCTCACCTGACAGCAACTGATGCAGTCACACTGGTTTCTTTAGGTTCCTCCCTCTTTTCTCTCTTGTTGGAATTGTCTGCATATGTGCCTTCAATATTTCACCTTTACAAAACTCCAGTTCTTCTTGGACTACCTTCTCTTGGCATATTTCTGGTCACTGAATCTCACCCAGTAGTTCCTTAAGCTTTTTGAAATCCGTTCAGAGTGCATGTCCAACTACACTCAACTTTCCCTTGCCTCTGTATCATGAAACCCAGGAGGACATGATCACTTCCTCCCAAGGTCCCCAGACAAACTCCATGAGCATCTAAATTAGAACAGGAGTGAAAACCTCCGCACCAGGGGCTACGTGAATCCCCACCCAGCCCTGTCTTTCTTTCCCCAGCGCCATATACCTCACCAGACTGCTGTGTGCCCCTCACAAGTGCTTTTGCCTGGCTGGAATGTGTCCTTAAACTGTGAGCATTGTAGCTAAACCAGTAAGAGTCGCCATCTGTTGCTCCACCCACTTCTTGTCTCTGGCCCCACCCACAACTAGCATGCAGCTCACAGAAGGCTGCCCATGAGGGAACAGCCACCTTGAAAACTCAATGATGAAACAGTGAGGTGTGCTTAAAAAATAGGTGGCACAGTCTTTCACATGCCATTCCCTGGTCAGGTGCCTTCCAGCTGAGGCTGATGGGAGTTTTTCATCCAAAACATCTGGAAAGCACCAAGCTGGGCCTAGGTGTGCCATAATAAAGGCTGAGTCTTTGGTAGGTAAGACAACTTGGTCCAGGTTATTGGTGTGGGATAAATCAGCCTCATATAACCAACATACTTAACTCTAATTAATACATGAAGGGGTTAAGACCATAGAGTAAGCTGTTCTGCCTTGAATAAGTCAAACCCCTTTAGCTTGGGAGGAAGGGCTATCCAATTCTGTTCTTTCGCTCTTCCACCATGAGAACCCTTCCAGTAAGGAGGCCTAAACTGGATGCTCCAAGCTTAGGCAATCCATCTTTGTGTTTCTATACAAATAACTTAGAAACCTTTACCATTTTGGAACTAACCTAAGTTTTACTGCCTGACTTTCCTTGCTGCTATATGGAAAAGCACATGAATCTGACCTTTGAAAAGTTTGTAAGTAAATCATTTTTAACTTACATGTGGTTTCTTTCTATGCTCAGGGAAGTGGGGGGCTTTGGAAGCAACTTAGAAAGGAATATTTAAAAGCAAGCTTTATTTTGCTGCATATTTTGTGATTTTAAATCTCTGCTGGGCCCCTTTCAACAAAGAGTACTGGCCCCAAACCTGGATTTAAACATGCAAGGAATTCTCTTTTTATTTCCGCCTTTAACCAAATTACAAAATACCAAAAGCAACCATTTGTTTTAATGCATTGGTCTACAACTGAAGGGTTGGGACACACTACTCAGCAAAGGTGGGTTGTGACAGCAGTGCTACCAACTATACAAATATATGATAAAAATAATGATTAAGAAGTGGGTCCCCACATGCACGTGTGGGTTAAACGTTTATCCTGAGCTGGAAAAGGTTGAGGACTACTGGTTCAATTAACCTATATGCCACCTTTCAAGAGGTATTCCCAGATATTGGAACTTCGGGGAAGGGACATAGCTTGGTGGCAGTGCTCTTGCTTTTGCTATGTACGCAGAAGATCCAAAGCTCAACCCCCAGAATATATCCAGGTAGGGCTAGGAGAAACTGTCTGAAACCCTGGAGAACTGCTGCCAGTCATGGTAGATAATAAAAGGTAAAGGTAAAGGGACCCCTGACCATTAGGTCCAGTCCTGGCCAACTCTGGGGTTACGGCGCTCATCTCGCTTTATTGGCCGAGGGAGCTGGCGTACAGCTTCCGCGTCATGTGGCCAGCATGACTAAGCCGCTTCTGGCAAACCAGAGCAGTGCACGGAAACACCGTTTATCTTCCTGCCGGAGTGGTACCTATTTATCTACTTGCACTTTGACGTGCTTTTGAACTGCTAGGTTGGCAGGAGCAGGGACCGAGCAACGGGAGCTCACCCTGTCGCAGGGATACAAACCGCCAACCTTCTGATCGGCAAGTCCTAGGCTCTGTGGCTTAACCCACAGCGCCACCCGCATCCCCATGGTAGATAATAGCGTAGACTAAATGGGCCAGTGGTCTGATTCAGTGCCAGGCAGGTTGCTATGTTCCCATGTTATCACGCGCTACTTTGAGGGTCCTGATTTTCACTTAGGGAATTAGCATAAACTACATAGGAAATAAATGAACACAACTTACTGCTTGTGCTTGTGTTTGTGTTTGTGCTTCAGCTGCAGTTTCTCCTGCAGCTTCAGGACCATACTGCTCCACGTCCTGACCATAATTGCTCTCCCCGAAGTCTGCTTCATTTGAATAATCCACTTCTGGCGCCCCGTAGTCCCCAGGTCCATAGCCTTGGAAAAGGGAGTTGCAAGGCAGGACAAAGTAGAAAAACCAACAGCAACACAATTGTGCTCCTTTGAAAGGCATCGCCTCCTTCCCTTAACAAAAAGTGCTCTGGGCAAACTGGTGAGGAGGAGAGTGGAGAAAGAAATGTCCTGGGTTGCGCAGAGAGCCTTTCTTTAATAGGGGAGCGCAGCCAATGGACTCAACAGCACAAAGAGTTCTGTGCCAGTTAAGTTGGATGTTGGTGGAGAGAATAGAAGCAAGAGCAGGAAGTGATGTCACAATGACAGCAAAGGCTGGCATTTGTTAAGAAGAACCTGATGCTGGAAACTGGCACACTGGCTCCTTTTATTTTAAAAGTTGGCTACAATAAAAGCGTTTCTTCTAGGGCTGCCCAGTGGATCCAGGCGCTGGCTGTATTGAGTTGAGGTATCCCCCAATCACACTGGGTCCACACAGATTGATCTGGGACTGTCAACGGATTCTGAGAAAATATCTATAATGAATTGAAAAAGATGTTTAGATTTTCATTGGGGGGGGGGGGCAGAATCCTTTCTCCTAGGCCTCATGTCAGAGGAAATAAAAAGAACGGTCAGACCAATATTTATGTATGCAACTACGGCGGCCAGGTTATTGATTGCCAAAAATTGGAAAAGCACAGCATCCCAACTAAAACAGACTGGTTATCTAAAATGATGGAATACTTCCATATTGCCGAACTAGCAGGGAGGATAAGATGAGATATGGTACAATAAGTGAATAAAGAGCGGGCTATCTTTAAGGAATACATCAAAATTTATGTGGAAAAAGTAGAATTTCTGACAGATATTGAGTGAATCCAGAAAATGATTAGAGTGAAAGGAGAGTAAAGTTAAGATAGAAGAAGAGATTAAAGAAGTAATGAAATGTGTTTAAGCTAGTTGGAAAAATAAAGTAGCGCAACAAGAGCGGCTGGAAGTCAAGTCACTTGGTGGGTGTCCGTGTGGGGTAGGTGTGTAGCTATGTTGATATGTACAGTATAGGCAGGTATTATATAGAGTAATATAGGTGTGTTTTATGTTATGAATATAAGGTAGTGTGTTATGTACGTGTATTGTGTAATTGTGTAAATGTATATGTATGTGTTTTATATGTTAATAAAATTTATTTAATAAAAAATTATTTTTTAAAAATGTCTGGGTCTGTCAAAATGGGGGGGGGGGCAGTCTGATGGGGAGGACCAGGGAGCAGGAAGAGATGTACAGGCAGCTTCGTGCAGCTCCTTCTCTCCTGCATGACTCTCCCAATTGATTTGGGGCTCAGAACCAAATCAGATCCACTTGGAAGTGCTGGTAAAGGTAAAGGTAAAGGGACCCCTGACCATTAGGTCCAATCGTGGCCGACTTTGGGGTTGCGGCGCTCATCTCGCTTTATTGGCCAAGGGAGGCAGCGTTTGTCTGCAGACAATTTCCAGGTCATGTGGCCAGCATGCCTAAGCCGCTTCTGGCGAACCAGAGCAGCGCACAGAAATGCTGTTTACCTTCCGGCCGGAGCGGTACCTATTTATCTACTTGCACTTTGACGTGCTTTCAAACTGCTAGGTTGGCAGGAGCAGGGACCGAGCAACGTGAGCTCACCCCATCGCGGGGATTCGAACCACCAACCTTCTGATTGGCAAGTCCTAGGCTCTGTGGTTTAGACCACAGCGCCACCCTGGACCAAGTTCTGGACCAAGCCCCAAATCAGATAAAGCAGGCAAACATGCTGCCCTACATTTTACAGGCATAATTGCAGCAGGGAAGGGGCTGAGCAAGGAGGGGATGCCTTGGGCCTGATGGGGAGACCCCAGGGGTTGCATCTGGTTCACAGGTTGGCTGGTGGTTCCCCACCCCTGTGATAAGCATTGCCATTGCTAGATGCCTCCGGTGGCCAAGGTTTGGCAAGGTTCAGGCAAGGACTTCCCCTATAGAACAGGTGGTCGTGGGTGGGATTGAAGGCGCCTTTTTGAGAATTTACTATTGCCAGCTTGAAATCATTACTAATGCCTCTGTATTTAATGGTGAGGGCCATCGTGTTTAATGGTAGCTGGTTCTTCAATGAGCTGTACGCCACTTTTGAATATGTAAGGTTAGAAAAAAGCAGCTTATAGAATGGCATGCCCAACAAGTGAAACAAAAGCTAAAAGCCTCTGAAGGGCTAAAATTATTATTTAAAAAATAATATTTTTTTATTAGTTTTTACACATTTATTAGTTTTTACAACATAACATCATTTTGAAATTTTTGGCTATCACAGCCTAAGACTTCCTTCGACCTTGACTGATGGTTTTCTAAAGTCTTTCTAATTATGCGTTTTGTTACCATAATTATTGCTATAAACTCAAATTTCCAATACATCTATTCTTAATTCTTTTCACAAAAGCAGCTTATAGAACGGCATGCCCAACAAAAGCTAAAAGCCTCTGAAGGGCTAAAATTAAGCCTGATGTAGGAGACACACAAACTTTGTCTCTTTCCCCCAAATACTGATACACCTGGGTTCCAGGTGTGCTTTACCTAGGATTTGTGTTTCCTTTTGGAAAATGAGGAACAGGCTATTTGTTCAGTCATCTACTCTCAACCGGCAATGGCTGTCCTTAGCACAGAACAGCCAATGAGCTCTGGTCCTCTCAACCCCTTCACATGCCCATGTCTTTAAAATTCTGCTGCCACCATAGCAGCTCAGTAGCAGATGCTTTGCATGCAGGAAGTCAACTCCTGGCATCTCCAGGTGGGAATGCTGGTGGGTGGGAACGTCAGGGTGCATTCCAGGGGAAGGAAACCTCCCCCCCCCCACATGTCCATCAACATGCAGCATGCCACTTGAACCTGTTTTGAACACTCAAGAATGCCAGCACTTCTGAGCATGTGCAGAGTTCCTTTCATACCAAGGCATATCAGAGCTTGCCCTCTACCACAGTAAATATTACAGGTGAGAATGTTTTGCCCTCCAGATGTTGCTAGGCTCCCATCTGCCATCACTTCTGGCTCTGCTGGCTGGGCTGATGGGAGTTGGGAGTACAACATCTGGAACATCACAGTTCCCGAGTTCCTGTCTTAACTGCTGCAGATTAAATGGCAGTTAAATAAATGGTTACAGGGACCAATTAAAAAGTTGGCAGCCTTTAGCTAGAGATGCAACTGATGAGCTGACATGGTGTAAATTTCTTATGACTTTATCGCCTATTACCCATTTGCAGGAAGGGAAATAAATGTAGTTTCCGCTTTAGCTCATGGCTGCGGCTTTTATGCATTAACTGTGCTGTCCCATCTGGACTGCAGCTGATTTTATGACACGTGAAAGTACTCAAGGGCACAGAGTGGAAGGATGCGTGTCCATTTTAAGTCATCCAGTTAGCTTGTGTTTACTGAAGAGAAACCTGTATCCAGCAGATGGCAGCAGAACTTTGTTCTTGATAAGGTGACCAAAACACAAGTGTACAGTGAGTGTATACACTGGCGGAGGAACAAGGGTGCGGAGGGGAGCATACCGCCCGCGGCTGCACGATCCCGGCGGTGTGTCATCGTGGCGGCCCCCCCAAAGCACTGGGTGCCACGCCCCGCAGGCGGCACGCCACACCCCCAGGACGTGTGCCATCGCCCTGGGACGCGCACCAGCCATGACCCCGCCTGCTCTCCACCCCCCCACCCGCCAGAGCTTGAAGCTCCACCACTGAGTGTATAGGATGTTAGAGGAGAAGTAATGCCTCTGGTGGGGGGCACGCCGTGCTCCTCCTGGGGTAGTAGTTTGACTACCTGTGACCCCCACCCTGCACCCAGCTCTCACCTGTGGCTCCTAGAAGCTGCCAGCATGTGTCAAGGCTCAGAAGGCTCAGAAAGCAGAGCATGAAGCTATTAATCTCAGGGTCAAGATTTCGCCCCAAATCCAACGTCATCCGATTCACTCCAAACCAGTGCCAAACGCCAGGAAAAATCCCCCTTTAATGTTTGGCAGTGAAAACCCCACAGCGCCCTAACCCACGGGGTCAATATTTTGTTGAAAACCCCGTGTCATCCGATTCACTCCAAAGCAGAACCAAACGCTGGCAGAAGTCCCCCTACAACGTTTGACGGTCAAAACCTAATGTTTTAGGGCACCCCACAAAATGATCCCTTGACTCCTCCTCTGATAAACCAACGTTGTCCAATTTACTCCAAAGTGGTGCCGAACACAAGGACAAGCCCCCCTGCAATGTTTGGTGGTGAAAGTCCCCCGTTTCACAGCACCCCACAAAATGACCCCTAACCCGTGGGGTCAAGATTTCGCCAGAAACCCAAGAGTTATAAGCCTGCAATACCGGGAGACCCACACATCCTCTCCACCCCTGCTCTAATCCCAAGGGCCCCTTATAAAAGACTTATCAAAAGTGCCAATGAACCTCAAAGCCAGGATTTGAAATGTGAGCATGGCTGCTTCTGATTGTAAATAAGACTTCTCAACACTCACAATGTTTTCAAGTTTTCATTTTTATTTTTTTTACAAAATTTACATACATTGATGGTTAAAGAGTTCTTTGATGGGTATTTCGCTGGTAAGAGGAGGGTAGGTGGGGCAGAAGTACAGTAACTAAAAAACATTTATATTCAACATCCAAAATGCCATTGGTATAAGACTGTAACAGCCAAGGACATCCTCCTCCTTCAGTGGCTTGCCCTCAGCCAGCTCCCACCCACCTGTGTTCTTACATACAACCAGTTTGGTGGGTGTCACTGGCTGGCCATTTCTGCCCCAGTGCTCCCCTTGTAGAAGTCAGCAGGGAGGAGGCTGGGGACCAAAGTAGAATGAGTTGGCTGTGCCTGTCATTGGCTATGGCGCCACCTACTGTTGACCTCCCTGCCTTCCATCCCAACAGCCACCAGCCACCATTGCTCCTTCGGTTCTTATTAGTTGGTGAGGACCAGGGAATTTCAGCAAGCCCTGATTCTAGTGGCACAGAACTGCAGGAGTGAGAATTAAGCTGGAGTTGCCCAAATGCTCCTTGCTACCTAAGCATGACAAGTGCAGGGAGTCCCTTTTTTTCTATTGCAACTGTATGTAGTAAGCACTGAGGACCTGCATGCAAAGGTACCCCCCAAGATAGGACTTTCCATGGGGTGTCTGTGTACTCCACAGCAAGAATGGAAAGAACCTGACCCTATTGGACTCCAAGGACCCATCAGGCCCCAGCCAGCATGGACAATGGTCAGGGAGGATGGGAGCTGGAGTCCAGCAGCATCTGAAGAGCTGCAAGTTCCCCACCCTTATTTCCATCACTTATTGCCCAGCATTGTTTGGGCCAGAAGGAGAGGCAGGTGAACAAGCAATGGTGAAGAGGAGAAGCAGTTCAGGAGGTTTGTCATTGGCCTGACCATGCTGACCCTTGACACCACCTAGAGAAACAGCGTCGTAGTTAACCCTTTCTTCCACTAAGCTTAACAGAGTGCTCTAGTGAATTTCCCCCAAATATATTATAAAATATGAAAACCAAAAGAAGGGAGGAAGAGTGCATGTGAAGCTAATACTTTGGCAGAACTCCAAAGCTTTGGCTTCTGAGGTAGATAATTCAATACAAGAGGCATTCCCTCTGTGGTTGCTTTTGGGGATTTTACAGAGCTGTTCTCTGGCCCAGAAAGGACTGACAGTTATAAAAAAAGGTGGTTATCTTCATGGATATTTAGTCCATAAATATTCATGGACTTGGACAGATATTTAAATTGCAAGTATTTGAAATGCAAATTGGCATACATTTCAAACAGGATCCATTCCAACTCCATTTCGATTAGGCTGTGGGCTTTTTATTCATTTTAATAAATAGAACTGGAAATGAATTTCCAAGGAAGACATTCGCTGCAATCTCTGCACCTTTCAACTGAATTAACACTACGTTCCAGATTTGTCAAAACTCATATGAAATAAATGCCAATGATAAAATAATTACAATCTCAAACAAACTGGCACTGGACTAATCCTATTTCATAGGCATTTTACATTTTCAGATGAGTTATGGAATTTGCATATAAGTAGGTACATTAGGGAAGAAAAGCATTTTGCGTCTGCAGTTCTAATTTGAATTGGTGACTTCTGAACTAGTGCAAAGCATCAGAGTCTATAGATTGTTTCAGAGGTAACATAAGAAAAGGCTGCAGGATGAGGCCAATGGCCAGCATCCTGTTCTCACAGTGGCCAGCCCAATGCCTGTGGGAAACCTAGAAGCAGACCCTAAGCACAAGACCACTCTCCCTTCTTGCATTTTCTAGCAACTGGTCCATCTTTGTCCCCAGGGCTGCCTATCTTGTTTCACTGCCTGAGGCAAAGAGGGAAGGTGCCTTGCCCCTGTCATCTCGCATACTGGGGTTGAACAGCTGCAGTAAGGTAAAGGTAAAGGTAAAGGGACCCCTGACCATTAGGTCCAGTAGTGGCTGACTCTGGGGTTGCGGCGCTCATCTCGCTTTATTGGCCGATGGAGCCGGCGTACAGCTTCTGAGTCATGTGGCCAGCATGACTAAGTTGCTTCTGGTGAACCAGAGCAGCACACAGAAACGCCATTTACCTTCCCGCTGGAGTGGTACCTATTTATCTACTTGCACTTTGACGTGTTTTCGAACTGCTAGGTTGGCAGGAGCAGGGACCGAGCAATGGGAGCTCACCCCGTCGCGGGGATTCGAACCGCCGACCTTCTGATCGGCAAGTCCTAGGCTCTGTGGTTTAACCCACAGCACCACCTGCGTCCCTACACAGCTGCAGTAGCTCCTGGCAAAATCCTGCCAGACAATGCCACCACTTCTCCTTCCTTCTCCAGGGATGGGTGGGATTGCCCATGCAGGCACTGCCCCACGGCATTCCACCACCCATGGTGGCCACATCAGTCTGCCTCTTGGGTGGGCCGGCCCTGTTGGTCCCTTATTTATACTGACTGGCAGCTGCTGCAGCTTTTGTAGCTCATTCTAAAATGCCGCCAACTGCTTTGAGACATCAGAACTCACGGGACTCTAACAGTTGTGTAGATCAGGAAATGTCAACAGAAGCAGCTTCACACACTCCTGACTGGCAAGCTATGTGTGCCAATATTTCCTGCTCTTCTAAACAGCTAAAAGGGCCTTTGCCAAAGCTCTGCTAAGAGGATCCTTGTTCTCCTCTGAAACTGGCCACTCAACAGAGGGAGAGAGAGAGATTATGTCCTTATGGGATAGCTTCTTGACGGCAAATCTGTTGGATTGGAAGAGGCTTGGATGAATTGCATCTGGCCCCTTGGAAGTCGCAGCTATATGGTGAAAGTTTGCAGTCAAAGTTGGACCAGACAAATACTGTAGATGGACCAATCAGCAGTATAGGGCACAAAAATTCACAGCAGCTAGACTGTCATTCCTCAGTCCCACCCTGGGATTTTGAAACTGCATGAGAGAGAAATCCAACAGATGCAATGTTTCTGGAAATGACTATCAGCAAAGGCTATTGATCCAGCTAGCCCAGTGCTGTCTACTCTGGCCAGCAGTGCCTCTCCGGGGTCTCTGGCAGAGGTCAGCTGTCACCTGATGGCTGAATTGGAGAACCTTGGGACACTCTGTGTGTAAAGCATGTGTTCTACCATTGAGCTATAGCAGGGTTGCTGCCTAGCCAGGCAGGTGGGAAACAGCCTCGCTGTTGCTGAACTGCAACTCCCATCAGCCCCAGCAAGCATGGGCAATGGCTAGGACTGATGGGAGTTGTAGTTCACCACTGGTTCCCTACACCTGCTTTACAGGTTTCAGCCCCTAAGAATCAGCAGGGGAAGCTTTTGACGGCATACTGCTATAAACATTAGCACCTGCAAATTAGCACCTGCAAATCAAATGACCAGCTGAAATGCTGGAAACCCTGAAATGTGGTGATAAGACAGCCCACCCCTGTTAATTCTCCGCCATCACTGCAGAACAACAGTGCCTAAAACAGTCTTCCCTAACCTGGTGCCCTCCATATATTTTATTTTACAGATCCCATCATTTCTGTCCATTGACTGGGGTTGATGGGACTTGTAGTCCAAAATATCTAGAAAGCATTGGGTTGGAGATGGCTGTCTTGAAGCATGAGTCCATATTCACCCTTGTTTGATCCTTGACCATCACTATCAAAACCAATCATGACAAAATCCATACCCCCACCTTTGCTACGTTTGCCTATTGGTAGATTAGCAGCAGAGAACCTGGAGCCCTCTAAATACTCCTAACATCCCTGACCATTGGCCATGCTTGCTATGGCTGCTGGAAGAAGGACTACATCAACGTCAGGAGGGACACACCTTCGCTGCCTCTGTTGTAAGTATGAAACTGCATCAAGGAATGGCTTCATCCAGCCATCGTGACTTGCTTAAAGTGTTGTTGTTCCTTCTTCACAATGACTGGCTGCTGGAGGAAAGGGGAATTATGACGTGTGCATTTCAAAATACCTGAGCATCAAAAAGATAGACATCTATACATGTCAAGTAAACACCCATAGAAGCGACTTATAGCCGGACTATGGATGAAGGACTTGTATTCCCTCAGTGTAAGTTCCATGTTAAACCAGCAGTGAGCGTCTTGGGTGGAGAAACAGTATTAAAGGGCCAGAATTGCTTCTAGGATTTGTAATTTAACTAGCAAGTTAAATTATAGCTGATGATTCTGGGATCCAGAGTAACTACTCCTGCCCTTTCTCAACCAAAATACGCCTGCTCTGGAGTATCCCTATCAGATGACGGCAACTTCACTGTCTCTGGGGAACACATGATAGCCATTCCCCAAACTGAACACAAAAGGAACATACTGGTAATTTTAAAAAGGGAGTTTTTCCTCCTCCTTCTTTTCTGAACACTGATGTAGAGTCAATTATAATTATTTGGCGATCGGGAGATCCAGACCCCTCCCAGCCAAGCTTGCGTTGCTGTCCTGAAAAGAAAGAAGAAAAAGGAGTTTGAAAAGGGAAATAACAGTTTGCTGGTGCACGTCAATTTCCATCAAAGACAACAACAGACCCTAATCCAACACAGCAATTTAGCCTGTCATTGACAAATCAAGCCAGGCTTAGGTTTCATTAAGGCAAACAAACACACAGAGCTGGAATCAATAAGCAAGTGTGTGTGAATTGATTGCATAACTGGTTCTTCAGAGCTCCTGGTGGATTTCTCTCGGGGGAAATAAACCGTAAACCATTTCCGTCCCAAGCTAAGGCATAAAGCCAACGAAAGCAAAAGCAGTTCTAAGGTGACACACATTTTACTCCAGCAAAATGCTGGCCCCTTGCCCCTGTACCTGCAGAGCCATGAAAACGAGTAAACCAAGAAGACAAGAGATCATGTGCTTCTCAGCACTCATTAGTCCCATTCCAGCAAGGAGCCACTCTTGTGCTTTGGAACTCTCTGCTCACTGATGTTATGCAGACGCCCTCACTATTTCCTTTTAGACCAGGGACTGGGGAACCTGAGCCAGGCAAGACTGCTCCCAGGCAGCAACCGTAAGAACTTTGCCACAGCTGCAGCTGTTTCCAGGGAGAACCCTATTGTTGAGGACACGGTTTGTGATGGGCAGTTGGCATTTGCGGTGAGAGCAGGAATGCGACTCACAAATGCACGAGGTGTGATTCATGCTGCGCCCGAGTTTTTCCTGTTCTATATCTTTATTCATTGGTTTACCAGATTTATTTTTTGTATTTTTGTGTTTCTAGTTGATGCACTTTTATTTTATTTTGGGGGGTATCAATCTATTCACCTCTTTGGGGGCCTTGGACAAACAGCAATATATAAAAAACTTGATGAGGATTTGACTCACGAGGCCGTTTCTCCCTGAAACCAAACCCACTTCCCCCAGGTCTGATGTTATATATGGTATCAGGTGTGGCGAAGGTAGAGAAGTTGCTGGATCATAAGGCTGCCGGGCAACTGACAGGTGGCTTGTCTCACCCATGTGTCAAAGTTGGTTTAAAAGGTCTGGCTTATTTTTATCTGCACTTTAAGGGAAAATATGCTATGAAGATTTGCCTTTTTAATGATTCTGTGGATTTTAGCTGTCTTTGATCTACAGTTTTAGCTGGACATCGCTTAGAGAGCTCTTTGACGAAGAGGCTTCTAAATAAATGTGTTCTGTGGATGCAGGCAGTCACACAACGAGAATGGGAGCCACTGTCCCCAACCACAAAATTCCTACCCACGATTGCTCTTCCCTGACTCCTGACCTCCTTTAACTCAGGGAACTAAATTATCATTTAGTTATTGTTTTATTCCTTGCATTAATACCCCATCATTTTCTCCAAGGAACTCAAGGGGGCACCTATGATTCTCCCCCTCCCCCATTTAATCCCCACAACAACCCTGAGAGGTGGGTTAGGCTGAGAGGCAGTGACTGGCCTGAGATCACCCAGTGATCTTCAGGGAAGAATGGGGACTTGAACCTTGCTCTCCCAGGTCTGGGTCCGAAACTCTAACCACAACACTGGATTATTCATATTATTATTTTAATTTATATCCCACCCTTGCTTTTGAAGGAGCCCAGAGCAGAAAACACATCAATAATAAAACACTTTTTGAAAAACAAACAAATGGTGATCTCAGGGTTGCCAGTAACAATGTCTTTCAGCCATCAAATGCTGCGGTAAACAGGAATTTTTAAAAAAATAATAATCCTGAAAGTCAATAATACTTTAAATATATTTAAAGCACATTACTTTCCCCAAAGAATCTTGGGAACTGTAGTTCACCCCCACAGAGCTACCATTCCCAGCACCTCAACAAACTACAGTTACCAGGATGCTTTGAGAGAAGCCCTGTTACTTTTAATGTACTGGTCCTAATTCAAGGTGTTAGTAAAAGGTAAAGGGACCCCTGACCATTAGGTCCAGTCGTGACCAACTCTGGGGTTGCGGTGCTCATCTCGCTTTATTGGCCGAGGGAGCCAGCGTACAGCTTCCCGGTCATGTGGCCAGCAGGACTAAGCTGCTTCTGGCGAACCAGAGCAGCGGACAGAAACGCTGTTTACCTTCCCGCCAGAGCAGTACCTATTTATCTACTTGCACTTTGACGTGCTTTCGAACTGCTAGGTGGGCAGGAGCTGGGACTGAGCAACGGGAGCTCACCCCGTCGCGGGGATTCGAACTGCCAACTTTCTGATCGGCAAGTCCTAGGCTCTGTGGTTTAACCCATAGCGCCACCCACGTCCCACAAGGTGTTGGTATGGGCATACAAATGACTCAGGAGCAGAGTACCTAAAACAGTGGCTTCCCCAATATCAACCATCTCCACAACCAGCTGGTGAAATGTTGGTGGTGGTGGTGCCACCAGCAGAAGCAGGGCTTTCTTGGTTCCCAGGGACCTTTGACGGGGCCTTTTCGGTGGCAGTTCCCTGTTTGTGGAAAACCCTCCCAGGTGAGGTTCATCTGTCTCCTTCTTTCAGGAGGAATTTGAAAACCTTCCAGGCATTTGACGGCTAAGAAACATTCTTCCTGTCAACCTCGGAGATCACTATTTTTAGAATGCTTTTAGATTGCTGTTGTTGGTGTTGATGTTTTTGTCACCCTGGGTTCCTTTCGGAGGAACAGAAGGATATCAATTGAAATAGTAATAACAACTAATAATAATACTTATTAGTCACTCACTACAAACAAAGCACCAAAGCATCTTAAATTAAAAGCCTCAGGCACAGAACAAAATCAGATATGCCTTCCAAATTCCAAATATGGCATTTGGATCCTGGGAGCGCTAAGAAGATTACGAGTGTAAGCAGGAAAGATAAAATTCTCTGGGTAATCTTGACGACAGAAAGCACTTCTGATGTTTTCCCTGCGCTTACAATCCCTGCCTCTGGACTGCCTTCTTGTCCAGTCCAACATCCACATGCAGTCACCAAAGCTTTAGATTAAGAACTCAGGCTTAAAGCAGCCCAAACATCTGTCCAGCTTCAACTTTAAAAAACAAAAACTGTCCAGCCTGTTTGTCTCTCTTGAAGGTTCTGTGATTGTGCTGTGGTTCCTGCAGCCAATCAGAAGCCGCAGAAGCCCCTTCAGATGTTTGGCTTCCAAAAATAGTTTGCAAACTGCAACTCTCACTTCCAGATTTGTGATGTTCGGGAGCCAAAACGTTTGAGAACTAAGCTGTTCAAGAACCAAGGTACGACTGTACAATATAACACTGCTTAATATATCCACTTTGAACACGAAACCGAAAATCCAGCTTGACATAGACAGCAAAATGCTAAGAAGAATTCAACTGCAAAGCAGCGCCAGGGAGAGGATCCCAGTTTATATTGCGTGACCAAATATAGCAGGGGTGGGGAACCTTTTTGGCCTACTAGGCTAGATCTTTATCTCCCTCAACACACTCCATGGGCCAGCTTTGACACAGGGCAATCTAATGATGTCAGGTGATTGGCAGGTGGGTGGTTCTGTCCTCCTGTCAAAGTTGGCCTGCAGGGGTGAGGGAAAATAGTGAGAGGAGTTCAAGTGCACCAGTGAGTTTCCTCTGGAGAACTAGATTGAGCACCGCAAGCAAGCAGGATTGAAATGCCCAACCCTCAGTTGATGCACAGGGACTTCAACTCTGTTTTCCAGGCAAAGGACCCAGCTGTGTCTTCACTGGCCGCATCCCTTATGTTGCATATAATTGCATATAATGTCAGGTGGCTGTGGTTTGGGAAAATTGGCTTAACAGGCCAAACTGGGTTCCTGAGCAGGAGGTTTCTCACTTCTGAAATACAGGTTATACCCACTATTGGCCCAACAGTACAGTGGTACCTCAGGTTACGTACACTTCAGGTTACATATGCTTCAGGTTACACTCCGCTAACCCAGAAATAGTGCTTCAGGTTAAGAACAGTTTCAGTTTAAGAACGGACCTCCGGAATGAATTAAGTACTTAACCCGAGGTGCCACTGTAATTTTTCTGCCACCACTGCATCCTTGGAGCATCAGCCAACAGAACATGTCATCCTGAACAATCTTCTAAGGAAGTCCCATGTATAACAGATTGTAATAATCTATCCTGGAGGCTACCAAAGCAAAGGCAACTGAGTCTGCGTTCAAAGGCAGAATCTATCAAACAACCTGCATATTTGGCTCAGAGTTTCAAAGGGATACTCACTGTATTTTCTTTGGCTTCTTCCTTCTCTCACATTCTAGGACAATCTGTCACTTCTTTGGTGGGAAATCTTTTTTTGAAAAGAAAAAGGCAACAAGAATAAAAACAGTTCAATTTACCAGTCAGGGTTTTTTTTCTCCGCCAGTCTTTTAAAGCATTGAGAACTGGGTCTTGTTGGACGCAGGTGTTTTGAAGCACAAGTTGCATCTGATCAGAGCAGATTTGCCTGTGGGGCAAATCCTCAAATCTCTTGTCCTCTGTTTAGTCTGTCATTGACACATTTTGTATTGTATCTCTTTTATTATTACCTATACACAGTATCCCACCTTTCCCCCATGCAGGTGAAGGTGGCCCTCTCCATTTTATCATCACATCAACTCTGTGAGGTAGGTTTGGCTATCTCAGTCTTGACCAGCCCAAGGTCACCTAGTGAGCTTCATAGCTGAGTCATAGCTGTCAACTTACAGATTTGAAAATAAGGGACCAGCAGCCTCAAAAATAAGGGATCAGCAGCCAAAATAAGGGATCAACAATTACTTTTATAAAATACCTATTTTGTTGCGTGCAAATGGCTTTAGATACCTATTAGGTCCATAAATTACCATATAGCATATATTCAACACAAAAAAACAGCAACAATTTGTTGTTGACAAAGCAAGCTGGACATAGAAAGGGCCCCATTACCTTCAGTAGCTTATTTAAGAGACATCATCAATAAGGGACAGCAGCAGGACATGGTGCTGGAATAAGGGACTGTCCTGCCAAATAAGGGACGCTTGACAGCTATGAGCTGAGTAGGGACTGGAATCCTGTCCTCCCAAGTCCTGGTCCAGCGTTCTAACCACTGCCCCACATTGCTAACCATAAAAAGTCTTCTGAAATTAATTAAGATAAGCTGTCATGGGCCCTTCTGAGGGATGTGTCCGAAAACTGGCAAGTTTTATTCAATGTGTTACTGGTATTCGTGTAAGGAAGAGGCATGTCTGAAGAGCTGTCATGCAGAAGATGAGCAGATTGTAACTTGGGAACATCCAGTGGAACTGAATGTTGAAAGATTCAGGATACACAAAAGAAAGCACCTCTTCACAAAGCACATAGTTAAACTACAGAATTTCCTTCCAGGAACATGGAGGCTTAGACAAATTAATGGAGGATAAAGCTAACAATGGCTACTAGCCAGGATAGCTATGTTCCACATCCACAGTTGGGAGGCAGTATGCCTCTGAATAGGGACGCGGGTGGCGCTGTGGGTAAAACCTCAGCGCCTAGGACTTGCCGATCGTATGGTCGGCAGTTCGAATCCCCGCAGCGGGGTGAGCTCCCGTCTTTCGGTCCCAGCTCCTGCCCACCTAGCAGTTCGAAAGCACCCCTAAGTGCAAGTAGATAAATAGGTACCGCTTTATAGCAGGAAGGTAAACGGTGTTTCCGTGTGCTGCGCTGGTGCTGGATCGCCAGAGCAACTTCGTCACGCTGGCCAGTGTCTCCGGACAGCGCTGGCTCCCGGCCTCTTAAGTGAGATGAGCGCACAACCCTAGAGTCGGACACGACTGGCCCGTACGGGCAGGGGTACCTTTACCTTTTTAATGCATCAAACATTAAAAGCTTCCCTAAATAGGGCTGCCTTCAGATGTCTTCTAAAAGTCTAGTAGTTGTTGTTCTCTTTGACATCTGGTGGGAGGGTGTTCCACAGGGCAGGTGCCACTACCGAGAAGGCCCTCTGCCTGGTTCCCTGAAACTTGGCTTCTCTCAGTGAGGGAACCGCCAGAAGGCCCTCGGCACTGGACCACTTAGGATTGATTGCATTCCAGAAGTATATAGAATCATAGAGCTGCAGAGTTGGAAGGGACCACGAGTGTCATCTAGTCCAACCCCCTGCAATGCAGGAATATTTTGCCCAATTTGGGGCTTGAACCCACAACCCTGAAATTAAGAGTCTCACGCTCTTCTGACTGAGCTATCCCCATTAACATTTTGTTAAATGAATAAATCTGGTTGGCCACTGTGAGAGCAGGATACCAGACTAGATGGACCATGGCCTGATCCAGAAGACCCTTATTACATTAGATGTGTTACACTGCATTAGCCCAGCCCACTTTTTCAGTTTGGGTACCACTGCACCTGGATGCATGCATCCATTCATGTAGGTACCCTCTTTCAGTGGCTGACTCCTTTTAGAAAAATCTACGCTTGGCTTGCTTCATGATCTCACCTCACCCTGTTTCCCCCAGAAAATAAGATCAGACTTAGAAGTACGGGCAAGAAGACAGGATGAGATTGATGCAAAAATACCCAACCACAAGAACTAAATGCATATGGCCATCTGTATGGAGGCATGAGGAGGTGAGGGGAAGAATGTAACTGTAAGTACTGGGAAAGTTGGGGGAAAGAGTGTAATGGGTTGAAGATGTTGCTGTGGAGACCCCTAGTTCAGAGGCAGAGTGCATACTTTGCATGCCTAGGGTTTAAACCTTGACATTTCCAGACAGAGTATGTCAGCTCTGCCATTCAGAAAGGACAGTATTAAACTCCAGAGGTCAATGGTCTGACTCACTTGGAGTGTGTGTGTTGGAGTGGGGGGGGGGATAGCTCAGGCAGTAGAGCATGATACTTAATTTCAGGATTGTGGGTTCAAGTCCCACGTTGGGCAAAAGATTCCTCCTTTTCAAGGGAGTTGGACCAGATAACCCTCGTGATCTCTTCCAACTCGCTCTATATAGGCTAACAGCTAAAGCTAAATGGTTTGAGGTGGGGAGATCTTCCAGCCCAAGGGCCGCATAGACTTCTGGGGGCCACACTGACAGTGGGAAAGGCCAGAGGCAAAAGTGAGTGGAGTGACAGATGTACCATTGTACCTTTGTAGTGACAGGTTAGTTCCTGCACAGCCATCGCTAGTCTCCATCCAGATTCATTATCGGAGATCAAAGACATGCTCCAGTCAGGCAAAAACACTTGGGGTGCAAAGCAGGGCCTCAGGATTGTGGCCAAGGAGGGTTGTGTGGTGTAGGGGGAGCAATGAGGGCCAGATAAGAGAGGATTGGAGGGCCATAGCTGGTCTCAGGGCGTGAGGTTCTCCATCCCCTGATCTAGACAGAAGACCTTCTGGGAACTTCTTCGGTTGCACTGAAGAAAGGAAGGATGTAAAATGAAATAAAGGAATAAATGCAAGTGCTTGTGACAGTGCAATGTAGCCAACTAAGTTCTACTCAGAACAGACCCACTGAAATTAATGAGGCTACGTTAGCTTTGCCCATTAACTGCAATGGGTCTACTCTGATTAGGGGTAGCACTGGAAAAACAACCCATTATTTACATCTTGTTTTTCCAGCTTTCAAAGCAGCATGCAACATGGTATGAGAGGAATCATTGGAAATTAAGGACATGCACCCTTTTGTGGGGACATGTTTGCCTCAAACTGGAGCTGTCCGTTGAAGAGACGAGGACACAGTCCAGAGACATATTGGTGGCCAAGCCTATCCTCCTATAAAACTGAAAGACGCTGACTGTCCCCACTGTTGAACCCTGGTTTTGAGACCTTTTGGAACTTTCTGCTTACAAATGGGGCTGATATTTCAGACTCCAGGAGGAAGATACATTTCAAGATATTCTAAAAGAGTCTAAGAAGCAAGCTCAGTGCAGTGTTAAGAACGGAATGTGCTTTTGTTTCTTTCTTTATTAGTAATGCTATTCTTAATATCTTATTTGCAGACTTTAGTATGCTGAGATGTCCTATAGGTCTATTTTTGTCATTTTATATGGACACTGGATGTAAGGGAAGCTATTCTGTAATTTATGCCCAATCTGTAAATGGGCACAGATAGGGAGGGGGAGGGTAAGCGGGGGGGGGGGGTAGAAGCAGGAAAGCTTGTGATAAAAATGCAGCTGTTCACTTTTTAAAAAATGCCAGGATAAAAATCAAATAGCAATAAATAAGTCCTCAGTTCAGCAATGTATGCCAAGATCCTCCTTTTGCTGAAGAAACCACTTAGGCTGTGCACATGTGTAGCTTTTAAAACACACCAAGGACATTTTTTCACAGGCCGCAAGTAAACCCACCTTTGCACAATAACCCAATCTAAAGTGAAACAAAATAAAAAATAAAAATTCCTTCCAGTAGCACCTTAGAGACCAACTAAGTTTGTTATTGGTGTGAGCATTCGTGTGCATGCACACTTCTTTTGTTCCGACTACAGCAGACCAACATGGCTACCTACCCATAACTCATCTAAAGCAGCAGCTACTTCTGTGTCATCTGTACACGCAGGTGAGCACATTTTCACTAATTTCCACCTCTCAGTTAGTGTTTCCACAGTCCTTTTAAAAAAATCATTTCCCCCAACCTTTCAAAAGAGAGGAGCTAGAATTTGCTGTGTTGGTATACTATATTGGTATACGGAGTTACTGTACTGCGTCCTATTTTGAAGGGAACTGGTAAGTATAAGCAACCCAAGAAAGTTCTCTCTGTTATAGTACTCAGCCAGGCAGCAAGTGCTCAAGAAGTACATTACTGGCACAAAATGAATTATACCCAGCCCAGAAGAATGCACTTTATATTGGCAAGTAGCATGGGCCAGGACGCGGGTGGCGCTCGGTCCCTGCTCCTGCCAACCTAGCAGTTCAAAAGCATGTCAAAGTGCAAGTAGATAAATAGGTACCACTCCAGTGGGAAGGTAAACGGCATTTCCCGGCTTAGTCATGCTGGCCACATGACCCGGAAGCTGTCTGCGAACAAATGCCAGCTCCCTTGGCCTATAGAACGAGATGAGTGCGCAACCCCAGAGTCGGACACGACTGGACCTAATGGTCAGGGGTCCCTTTACCTTTACCTAGCATGGGCCAGGGATGACTTGGGGATGATGTCATGTGTACAGCGCACCCAAAAAGCACTCGCATCCAGCACTAAATGCACATTGTCATGCTATGTGTATGTGCCCTTTGAGAGGGCTGACCAGGGCAAACACACATTTGAAGCCCTGGGGTTGGGGGGAGATCCTGCAGAGGGTGGAGATGGGGAAGGGTTGTAGCTCGGTGGTAGAGCATCTGCTTTGCATCTGGAAGGACTCTGGTTCAATCCCCAGCATCTCTCATGCAGGGATGGGAGAGATCCCTAGAGAATCTGCTGCCTGCTAGGGTAGACAATGGTGGGCTCAATGGACCAAAGGTCTCACTCAGTATGAAGCAGCTTCCTATGTTCCTCAGGGTCCTCCTCCCACCAGTTCACCCCACCCCAACATGAGCTGGCTTCTCCTGCTGCCATTTGTGTGAAATGTATAGTTTGGACCAAAGGACGCTTTGCCCGCTGAGATATATTGGGGGGCTGAGTCACACTCTGAGATGTAGGAAGGGCCATGGCTCAATGGAAGAGCATGTGCAAAAAGTCCTGGGACATCAGATCAAGACCTCAGGCTTACAGCAGCCCTCACTTTAAGAATCCAGCTCCAACTTTAAGAACACAAAAACCAATCCACCCTGTTTGTGTCTTTAAAGTCCTGAGATAGTACTATGCCATCTAAATAATCCTACCAGTTACATAAATGCCATAGAATCTTGATAGGGAAGTCCCAAGTCTGGTTAACTTATATGGCTAAACTGATGAAGAGGCATAGCTCAGTGGTAGAGCAGCTGCTTTGCATGTAGAAGGTCCCAGGTTCAACCCCCAACATCTCCAGGTAGGTCTAGGAAAGAGTCCTGTCTGAAATCTGAAAGAGAGGCACTGCCAGACAGTGTAGATCCCGTGGTACCTCCAGTTGTGGACAGGATCCGTTCCGGAGCTCCGGTTGGATCCCAAAGTTTCCGCAACTGGAGAGACCGCTTCTGCGCATGCACGTGCAGCGGTGGAGCACTTCTGCACATGTGTGTGTGGCAAAAACCCGGAAATATACTTCCAGGTTTTCCGCTTACGTATCCCGAAATTTACATAAGCTGAGGGATACGTAAGCGGAGGTATGACTGTATTTAGAAAATACTGAGCTGTATGGGCAAATTGACTGATTCAATATAAGGCAGCTCCCAATGTTCCTAATCTCTGGAAAGCATCCCTAGTTATAAGTAGATCAGTCGCAGGCGATGGGAAAGGATTTTCTGTGTCCAAATCCCCAGAAAGCTACTGCCAGTCAGACTAGATAATATTGGACTAGATCGGAGGTAGACAAACTGGTATCCATGCAGATGCTTTTGGACTGCGACTCCCATCAGCCCCAGCCAGCATGGCTAATGGTCAGGGATGATGGATGTTGTAGCTCATTGACAACTGGTGAGCACCACGTTGGCTAGTTCTGAGCTAGATTGGGTTAGATCAGGTGTGGTGAACCTGTAGCCCTCCAGATGTTGCAAAACTACAACTCCAGTCACCCCTGGCTATTGGCCATGCTTGCTGGAGCTGACAGGGAGTTTTAGTCAAACAACATTTGGAGGGCCAAAAGTTAGTCACACTTGGATTGGATGGACAGATAAAGCTGAATGGCTAATGGTCAGGGGTGTATCCAGCAACTTCTGGGGGGAGGGCAGTTTCCTAGAAACAGAAGACAAGCCCTAATAAATTACAGCGGTACCTCGGGATGCAAACGGGGATCCATTCCGGAGCCCCGTTTGCATCCTGAAGTGAATGTAACAAGCGACGGTGCATCTGCGCGTGCGCGGGTCGCGTTTTGCCACTTCCATGCATACGCGTGACGTCATTTTGAGCGCATGCGCCAGTGGCGAAACCCAGAAGTAACGCGCTCTGTTGCTTTCGTGTTGCCACGGAGCGCTACTCGAACGCACTCAACCCGAAGCACATTCAACCCGAGGTATGACTGTAGTCCAGTTTTCAGAGTGGTTTCAAAGTCATTCCCTCTTCCTTGGGAACTCTGGGAACTGAAGCTCTGCAAGAGGAATTGGAGTCTCCTAGCAACTCTCAGACCCTTAACAAACTACAGCTCCCAGTATTTTGGGGGAGGGAGGGATCTATGGCTATTTGAAGTGGTATAATTGCTTGGTCTTCCACACAATGTGCCCTCATTGCACATTAGCAAGATTGAAACAGGCCACAAATAAGAGGCATAGGCACAGGAATGAGGAGACTGTGCCCCGCCCACAGGTATTGTTGGACTTCAGTACCCATCATCCCTGACCATTGGTTACATTGGCTAGGACTGATGGGAGCTGGAGTCCAACAGCATCCCCAAACTCAGCCCTCCAGATGTTTTGGGACTACAACTCCCATCATCCCTAGCTAACAGGACCAGTGGTCAGGGATGATGGGAATTGTAGTCCCAAAACATCTGGAGGGCTGAGTTTGGGGATGGCTGATCTAGAGCAGTGTTTCCCAACCGGTGTTCCGCGGCACACTAGTGTGCCGCGAGACGTTGCCTGGTGTGCCGCGAGATGTTGCCTGGAGGGAGGCGGGCGAGTCGGGCGGCGAGGAGAGGCCGCCCAGCGCGGGGCTCTCGCCGTGTGCCTGCCTGGCTGCCTGCGTGGCGCTGACGTCACAGGGCTGTAACGTGCCCCACATAGGCACACGCGGGGCGGCGAGCGAGCTCCCTCCCACATCCCATCGCCGCTCGCTTCGGCCGGCCTACTGGGCTGTCGCAGGCGGAAGGCCTGCGCATGCGCGAGGTTTTCGCGCCTTCGGGATTCCCTTCACGCCTTCCTCCTCCCGGGTCCTTGAGAGCGCGGGAAGCGGCAGCGCGAGACCGGCGTTGAGCCTGGTAGGTATTGCGCTTGCCAAGGCAGTCATTTGGGAAATGAAAACTTGCAAAGCAAGCAACCAGTTCAATCTGAAGTACGTGTATGCTTAATATCCTGTATCTGAAACCTGTTCTGCCCCCTCCCCCACACTTGGTGCCATTTTCATCTACACATGCAGCAGAGTAAGTTGACCCAGAATAGTACCAATTCAGATGGCAGATGGGAGAATGACAGTGCTGAATGCTTTCCCATGTAGAACAGTCCCTGCAAATAAAAACCTAGCATATTTGGAAGAGGGATGCTAGCCTAACCATTACCTTCTATGCTGTTACTATTTTTTTATTTTTTTTTACATAAGTAAAAAGTGACCTTTCCCCATCTGGCATGGTGGTGTGCCTCGAGATTTTTTTCATGAAACAAGTGTGCCTTTGCCCAAAAAAGGTTGGGAAACACTGATCTAGAGGCTACTGTTGTCTCCCCACGTCTGTTTTAGTGTCTTGGGTGACAAGGGGCCAAAGGCATCTACAGTATACCATTTGTCACTTGAGTGTGCCAAGTAGAAGTTGCCTGGGGTGAGCAACCAAGATGCAAAGAGATTTGTTCTCACTGGAAGCTGAGATGGATGCTAATTTCTCCCTGGCAGTAAAAGAAGAAGAACTGAGGGACAGCAAAGACTGGAAGCTGTCATAGATGATATCTGCTCTGTTTCCCCAAACACAGCAGGGGGTGAGGAACTACCTCATCTGTATTTAAAACACAGATGTGTGAACTTTTGCCTTCGAAAATGACAGCAGCTGCAAGCTAAGTTGCATAGCAACTCAATCTACACCAGCCAACCGCATCATGTTGAGGAAGACTTACATGGCTCCTGCTGTATAGTATCCAAAGCCAAGCACAACACAAGAAGAGACCTACTGGACCATCACCAAAGGCCCATCTAGTTCAGCATCCTGTTCTCACAGTGGCCAACCGGATGCTGGTGGGAAGCCTGCAAGCAAGCAAGACCCCTGAGCACAGCAAAACTCTCCTCATTTGTGACTTCCAGAAACTGGTAGAGTTGGCTCTGTGAGCTGGGAGATGAGCTTATGCACCGCAGTGAAATGGGACACACCCTTGCATTCATCATTTGCTTAATTAAGCTGACATGCTCCACCTCTTGTTGAGGGGCTCGTCCACACTTCTGCTTGACTCCTGCTTCGAAAGTACGGGTCCAATCAGTTTTCTGTTTGTCCCACATTTTCTAGGCATGGATCCAAGTGGTTCTACCTTTGCCCGGCTGCTTTCCTCTTATGGTGATTTTATTAGTACACTGCCTATTATAATGCTCTGTATTGTTTTTCTTATGATCTGTAAAATACGTTCTTAATATTGTACACCGCCCTAGGGTATTTTGATATAGGGTGGTATATACAGTGGTGCCTCGCAAGACGAAAAGAATCCGTTCTGCGATTCTCTTCATCTAGCGGTTTTTTCGTCTTGCGAAGCTACCCTATTAGCGGCTAAGTGGATTAGCGCTATTAGCGGTTTAGCGGCTTAGCGGCTATTAAAGGCTTAGCGGCTTAGCTGCTAAAAGGCTATTAGCGGCTTAGCGACTTAGAAAAAGGGGGGGGCGGGGGAAAAATCGCAAGACGTTTCCGTCTTGCGAAGCAAGCCCATAGGGAAAATCGTCTTGTGAAGCAACTCAAAAACGGAAAACCCTTTCGTCTAGCGGGTTTTTCGTCTTGCGAGGCATTCGTCTTGCGGGGCACCACTGTATATCTAAATGATGATGATACCCCTTAAAAAAACACCACTCTTTAGTGCTAAATCAGAACAAACAGCAATCTGTGAAGAACCTGATTGCCGTTTGTTCTGAATCAGTGCTAAACCACAGGTTTTCCTAGGGGAAAGTTGTAGGGTAAACGGATGGGTGGTTATACCCAAAGTGAAATGATATTACATTTGAAAGGCTATTGACATGCATTGGGAATTCTGTAGGGGGTGCAACTTGGAGTAGAAAAAGAGGAATGGGAGAAGGATCGAGGGCACACAGTCATGCATAGACACATACCACATCTCTGCCAGTGGCAGACTTTGGGCTTTCAAATTTCAGTGGCGTCCTGTGCAGCACCAAAATTTGGCACCCCCCTTGCCTTCCATTCTAACTCATTGTTGCAGCTCCCCCTGCAGCAACCTCTCTGCCTGGCGCCTAGTGTGGGTGAACCAGTCTTGCTCCCCTAAATCCGCCTCTGTCTCTGCTCCAGATTCTCCCCCTCCAACTTTCTGTCCTTTATTTAAGAAAAATGGTAGGTGCTCCTATACATACATGCTGTGCAACATATAGAGTATGTTTTTTTCCTGGGGTTGTGTCATATTCCCTCCCCTCCAGCCAGATTTTCTTTTGGAGGATGAATTTTACATGCACTGAACATTTCCATTTTTCTAATATACAGGAACTTGCAGCACAACAGGCAAAGAATGGAAAGTACACTTCCGGGTCACGTGGCCAGCGTGACATCGCTGCTCTGGCGAGCCAGAGCCGCACACGGAAACGCCGTTTACCTTCCCGCTAGTAAGCGGTCCCTATTTATCTACTTGCACCCGGGCGTGCTTTCGAACTGCTAGGTTGGCAGGCGCTGGGACCGAGCAACGGGAGCGCACCCCGCCGCGGGGATTCGAACCGCCGACCTTTCGATCGGCAAGCCCTAGGCACTGAGGCTTTTACCCACAGCGCCACCCGCGTCCAGAGATGCATTTTAAATAAAAGGACACATTCTACTCATGCTGATTCCCGGACCGCCCGCAGGCCGGATTGAGAAGGCGATTGGGCCAGATCCAGCCCCCATGCCTTAGTTTGCCTACCCATGTACTAGAAAGTTTCAGTAAGCAAAGCCAAGATCAAAACAAGGAGACCCCCCCCCCAACTACATAAACTCACTGCAGCTATCTACACAGTAGAGACTTAAAACGAAACATGACTGCCACCCCCACCCAGCCACCCACCTGGGGCTGCATTTCAGGTCGCATTTGCATGTTGCAAATGTTGCAACCCATCAAAGAGGGAGGGGAATGTCTTCACCCAATGCATACTACCTGTTGGTTGCAAACCGCTCCCAACAATTCCTATTCAGGAGGCTGTCATCTGCACATGTCAACCAGCTATCTCAAATGTGCACACCTCAGCTTAACTGCAAAGTGACCTGGTTTGAGGGGAAAACACATCAAACACCAGTATTTCTCAAGGAAGTCCAGGATAGAGGTGGATTGTGGCCAATGTCATGTGTACACAGCTTCAAACACCAGTGGTGAGAGCACACTGGAGCCAGAGTAATGATAATGAGCACACAGCTTGCACCTTCAGCTGTGACACCAGGTATGGTTCCTCCCCATCCCTCATTCCTACTCTTGTACTAACTCCCTTTCTCAGTCTTGGCTGCGCTTTTAACTCCCTGAATCCAGGGGCTATTTACACTGCACAGCACCTACCATGGCAATCACACTCATAATGCTTCCAGGTATTCACTTATATCAAGGCTGGAGGCTAAGTCAACATGGGAAGCAGGATTAGATGCCCCCAATCCATCTTTTCACCTGCTCCTGAGTAATCCATCCTCCTAGACCACGCATATAGCAAATGCAGACAGGCTGGCAGCTTCCCCATTGTTAGCTAGACAAATTTGGGACCCCCAACCTTAATGGGCTGGGAGCATTTGGGTCCTGATCTTTCTGAACATAAATATTCAGAGGTCAGGAGGAAAATCCTGCAATTTCTGCATGTGGGACAACTTCCTACCAGTCCATTATCTCTGTGGAAAGAGAAACAAATGAAGGAGCCCTACACACACACACCATCATGTCTGAAAACTGCAGGACCAAAAAGAAAAATTGTGGGAACTGACAATGAAAGAAAGCACAGCAGAGGGTCTGAGGAAGCCGCCTTATGCCGAATCAGGTCATGAGTCCATTTAGATCAGTATGGTCTACATGGACTGACAGTGGCTTTCGTGGGATTAAACCAAAAACCTTCTGCACGCAAAGCATGTTTTACCATAAAGTCACAGCCCTTCCTTCAAGTGTGCAGCTCTTTGAAATGCTGCAGTGGAGATTTAGCATAGGAAGCTTCCTTATACCCACTCAGATCACTTGTCCCCATAGCTCCAGGCTGTCTACTCTGACTTCTTTCCAGCAGAGTTTCCCCGTCACCTGACACCTGACTTCTTTAACCGGAAGAAATGCTAGATTAAATTTGATACCTTCTTCAAGGAAAGCATAAACTCTGAGGCAAGGGTGAGGAACCTTTGGCCCACCAGATTTCCATGCAACTCCCATCACCCCTGGCCATTGGTCCTGCTTGCTGGAGCCGATGGGAGTTGTAGTCCAACAACATCTGGAGGTCCAAAGGTTCTCTACACCTGCTACACCTGTAAGTCTTAAGAGTCTAAGCTCTGAGTAATCAGTCCATGATGCAGCCTTCTGGGCACCAGTCTCAGTATGATGGGTGCAATCCAAAATGCGCTAATTAAGGAGCAAGCCTCATTGAACATACCAGCACTTACTACCAAGTAAACATGTGATTCCTTTTCAGTCCCCTCCCACACCACCCTGTGGCACACTGTTGGAAAACAAGAGGAGTACAATATTTACCCCTCCCCCAATTGCTATAGACCAGTGGTGGCCAAACTTTGCCCTCCAGCTGTTTTGGGACTACAACTCCCATCATCCCTGACCACTGGTGCTGTTAGCTAGGGATGATGGGAGTTGTAGTCCCAAAACAGCTGGAGGGCACAGTTTGGCCATCACTGCTATAGACCAAATGTTATGGGCTACAACTCCCATCAGCCCCTGCCAGTATGGCCAATGGGCTGGGCTGATGGGAGTTGTAGTCCAACAGCGTTTGGTGGACACTAGGTGGAGGAACCTTACATCTTCAAGACACCCCTCCCTCCGCAACCCACGGACACATTCCTGACACCTACTCTTCCAGCTGGGGGCACAAAGTGATCTGCGTGCCTTGAAGCTGGGCTTCCCGCAGGGGGCGCTGCGCGCAGCCGTGCCCATTGCTGGCGAGGTACAAGAGCTTCGTTTCGCCAGTCCGGCTGCTGGAGCGGCTGCTGGCGCTGCTGGAGCCCACGTCCTCCTCCTCCTCGTCCTCGTCCTCTCGGGCTCCCTTGGCGATGGGCTCGCCCTCCTTCTCGGACGGGGCCCGGGGGCTGAAGGCGCAGGGGCAGCGGCGCAGGTCCTTGGAGACGGCGTGGAGGCGGCGATCGGCGCTCCTGGGGCAGCACAGGAGCTTCTTGAAGGCGCACCTGAAGTCGGGGCTGCGGCAGTAGATGATGGGGTTGAAGGCCGAGTTGGCGTAGCCCAGCCAGTTGAAGAAGCGGAAGAGCTGGTCGGGGATGAGCGTCCTGGCGAAGACCTTGAGGATGTTGGCCACGAAGAAGGGCAGCCAGCAGAGGGTGAAGATGCCCATGATGAGGCCCAAGGTCTTGAGCGCCTTGTGCTCCTTGATGGCCAGCAGGAGCCGGGAGGGTCTCCGTCGACGGGAGCCCTTGGCGGCGTCGTGGAGGAACCTGCCCTTGTCCTTCTCGATGGCGTGCAGCTGCCGGGTGGCCACGGCGAAGACCCTCGCGTAGACGAAGAGCATGACCAGCAGCGGCACGTAGAAGGAGATGATGGAGGACAGGATGGCGTAGGGCATGTTGGTGACGAAGTCGCAGCACTGCGGGTCCTCGTAGCAGCGCAGCGCCTCCTCGTCCGCGCCGTCGCGCCACCAGTGGTTCATGATGGGCAGGAAGGAGATGAAGGCGGCCACGGCCCACACCAGGCACACCACGCCGCGCGCGCGGCCCTTGGTCACCAGCGCCTCGTACTGCAGCGGCGCCGTCACGGCCAGGTAGCGGTCCACGGCGATGGCGCACAGGGTCTCGATGCTGGCCGTCACGCACAGCACGTCCAGGGACGTCCACAGCTCGCAGCCCGTGGTGCCGAAGGGCCAGCGGCCGCTCAGCACCAGCGTGGCGCCCGGGGGCACCACCAGCAAGCCCATGATGAGGTCGGCGCACGCCAGCGACGTGATGAACACGTTGGTCATGGTCTGCAGGCGCGGCGTCTTGGCGATGGCCACCACCACCAGCAGGTTGCCCGCCACCGTCACCAGCACGGCCAGGCTGAGAGCGGCGCCCAACGCCCCCTGCCGGCCCAGGCTGCCCGCCGCCCCGGAGCAGTTGCTGCCGTTGCCCGACGGCGCCGCGCCCGCTGCCCCCAGCCACGTCCCGTTGGGCGGCCAAGGAGGAGCCATCGCGGCTAAGACGGCGACGGGAGCCAAGCTCGGCGCGCCTAGCTGGAGGCAGCCCCTCGACGGTTTTAGTTCGACGGGCCCGCGCTCCGCCACTGTCGCGCAGGGAGAGCGGGCTCCGCGCGCGTCGGACACTGGTGGCCCGCTGCTTCTGGCTCGGCAGCCCAGCCCATGCTCCTGGGGAGACGGAAGGCGCCTCGGCAGGGACGGCTCCCTCCCCTTCGGTGGGGATTGCGGAGAGGAGGAGTCCTTAAAGGCGCAGGGAGCCTGGAGGGAGAGACGGGACACGCCCCGGGCACAGCTCTCCTGCATCTCCGCCCTACCCCACCCCGAGCCTGCTGCGGGAAGGCGAGCGAGCGGCGCTGACGTCTAACAGGGTGGTGTTTCTTTTACAAAGCCGCCTCTCCCACTGCAGAGATCGGCCCGCACCCCAGTACTTTTCAAATTTAAGTTGCACTGATATAGCTGCAACGCGTTGCCCCACGTGCGAAGAAATTGCATTTCCCTCGCATTACTCTAGGGCTCTTCTCGGCATCGATAGTGCTTTACAAACCCTCTAGAATTCAGGAATGGGCAGGGAAGCAGATTTTTTGCTCTCTCAGGGTTGTTGGACTACACGCTCCCGTCATCCCTGACCACTGGACGTGCTGGCTGGCGCTAATGGGAGTTCAACAGCCTCTGGAGTGCCGCAGATTTCCCATCTTGGCTGCTCCTTATAAGACTGGCGCCTTATAAGACTCGTGGGCTGCAGACCCCTGGAAGGATGGCGCTGGGGCCGGTGGCTGTGTGTCGGCCAGCTATAGTCCTATACATCCTCCTACTTTAAAGCAAACGGATTGATACCCCAGTTTCTCGTTCTCCCCGCCCGCCCCACGGATCGCTTCCTCGGGATCACCCCTTCCGGGGCTTCGGAGCAGAGCCGCTTTTCACTGTCCGCTTTTGTCACCTCCGGCCTTTCCCAGCACGACATCGCATTTTAGCGCAAACAAAGCAAAAAGCAGAGGGGTGGGGACTCCCTGTGAGAAACAGACGGGCCCCCGGGTACCACCGACGGTCGGAGTGATGGCGAGGCTGGTGGGCGCTGGTGGGTAGCGGAGCGAACCAAGTGTGTCCCCAGAGGCCGAGCGTGGAACTGCGGCATTTCACGAATGACGCGCGAGTGGAAACAGAAAAGAGAACTGTGCGCATTCACCTCAGCCCAGTGGTAGAGTGAGATAACAGAGAGGCAGCAATGCCAGGCTACTGTCGGGGATGCTGTAATTCAAATCCTCCCTCAGTTTCTGACTTTGGGACTGTCTCTCTCCCAGTCAAACCCACCTCCCAGAGTTGTAATCTGTGCGCATCCAATATGAAAATGAAGGTCTACCAGGCTTGCTGCTTTATGGAAGTGAGCCGTGCACAACTTAACATCCACCTGTCAGGAAGATTTTGGGCATCACATGGCAGAGCAGAGTCTTCAACAAAGATGTGCTCTCCCATGCCCACATTCTCAGCATGTACACACTCCTGTCTCAACAACCTCTGTGCTGGCTCTGCATGGAAGATGGAAGGATCCCCCAGGCTGGGGAGCTGGCTTCAGGCAATGATGGGAGTTGTAGTCCAACAACATCTGGGACCCAAGGTTGAAAAAGGCTTGCATAGACACTCTGGGTGGGTGTGCCTGCCCACGTCTGCTACCCTCTTCAAGTTACCGTATTTTTTGCTCTGTAAGACACACCTGACCATAAGACGCACCTAGTTTTTAGAGGAGGAAAACAAGAAAAGCCAGCAAAAGCCGCAGACACGCTCGCTCGGCGCAGCTCTTTAAAGATAGAGCGGCTCTTGCTGGCTTTTCCTGGAGGTGGGAGAAGGGACAGACGGGCTGCCCTCCGTCCTTTCTCCCACCTCCCTGAAAAGCCAGAGCAAGCTGTGCAGCTATCGCTGAAGCCAGCAGATCAAGAGGCACTGCACAGCTCTCGCTCTTGCTCTTCTGGCTTCAACAATAGCTGCACAGCCTGCATTTGCTCCATAAGATGCACACACATTTCCCCTTACTTTTTAGGAAGAAAAAAAGTGTGTCTTATGGAGCGAAAAATATGGTAACTTCCGTTTCCAGGGCCCACCCCATGAAATCTCAGGGTCTGGAATGCTCCTGACCTGACACCCTAATCAGCACAGTAAACATAATAAAATAATAATAATAATAATAATAATAATAATAATAATAATAATAATATTTTATTTGTACCACACCCTCCCTGGCCGGAGCCAGGCTCAGAGCGCCTAACATCATGTAAATAATACAATATGCATAAAAACATGCACCAACAGAACCAATCTGCCTCTCCTGCTGATGTGCTTGCACCACAGTGATGTCCCTTGCTACAACACCCTTTATTTGCCACGTAAACAACAGCAACCCACCTGCTGACAAACTAGCAGAGCAGCTCCGCCCCACCTGGTGAACTGCTTCTGCCACACAGATTTGCCTTCCTCTTTGATTTCCATCAGGAACGCGGGTGGCGCTGTGGGTAAAACCTCAGCGCCTAGGACTTGCTGATCGCATGGTCGGCGGTTCGAATCCTCACGGCGGGGTGCGCTCCCGTCGTTTGGTCCCAGCGCCTGCCAACCTAGCAGTTTGAAAGCACCTCCGGGTGCAAGTAGATAAATAGGGACCGCTTACCAGCGGGAAGGTAAACGGCGTTCCGTGTGCTGCGCTGGCTCGCCAGATGCAGCTTGTCACGCTGGCCACGTGACCCGGAAGTGTCTGCGGACAGCGCTGGCTCCCGGCCTATAGAGTGAGATGAGCGCACAACCCTAGAGTCTGGCAAGACTGGCCCGTACGGGCAGGGGTACCTTTACCTTTACCTTGATTTCCATCACGACAGGGTTAAGAGCAGGAGGCATCAAGAACAGCTAGAAACAGTGGCCACAAATAATGTCCCAGCTCACTTTACAAGTTAATGAGTGCTCCTGGGCAATGAAAGAGTCCATCTAGCAATGAAATTCCATCCTGAGGGGGGGTGGGGGAAGCCTGGCTCCTGAAATTGAATACAGTGTAAATAAGAAGACAAAAATAGAGGCATATGCTCATTTGGCGGGACTCACTCGCTTTCTGGAGAAAGACACAAAATTCCAGTCTCTTTGGACACCATTATTACAGAACAAAGTCCCATCTACACCATGCATTTAAAGCACTTGCAGGTGGTGCTGTGGGTTAAACCACAGAGCCTAGGACTTGCCGATCAGAAGGTTAGCAGTTCGAATCCCCTCGACGGAGTGAGCTCCTGTTGCTCGGTCCCTGCTCCTGCCAACCTAGCAGTTCGAAAGCACGTCAAAGTGCAAGTAGATAAATAGGTACCGCTCCGGCAGGAAGGTAAATGGCGTTTCTGTGCGCTGCTCTGGTTCGCCAGAAGCAGCTCAGTCATGCTGGCCACATGACCCAGAAGCTGTATGCCGGCTCCCTCAACCAGTAAAGCGAGATGAGCACCGCAACCCCAGAGTCAGCCATGACTGGACCTAATGGTCAGGGGTCCCTTTACCTATACCACTTTAACAGTCATGGATAATCCTGCAAACTACAGGTTTTTACAGGGCGCTGGGTATTGTATGTCTGTGAGGTCAGCTCCCATAGCGAACTATAGTTCACAAGATTCTTTGGGTGAAGCTGTGACTGTTGAAGCGGTACAAGACTTATTATTATTTATTGCATTAATATCCTACCTTTTTCTCTAAGGAGTTAAAGTTGGTGTACATGGCTTTCCCATTCCTCATTTAATCCCCACAACAATTGTGTGATGTAAGTGATGTTGGGAGGCAGTGTCTGGCCCAAAGGAACTTCCTGGTTGAAGGTTTTTTTGAACCCTGGTCCTTTAGGTCCTGGTTTGACACTAACCACTGCACCACACTGGCTCTGAAATTTATGGTTTGGGTGTGACCCAAAGTGTCAAGATCCTGGAGAACAGCTGAACTCTGAGGAAGCTCTGTATTATTTTTTCCCCTGATAGCAAAGTTTCACCCTAAAGGGATACTTTAAATGTTATTTTTAAACAGACATTTCTCCGAACATAGGTGAGCAAGTTTGTTTTCAAAGCAAGGACTTGCAAGTTTCTTACACTGGAGTAGATTCATTGCCTCTTCTTGGAGCTGGCAGGATTAGAACACAGAGCTCTGTGCAAAACTGCCAGTGAATCTACAGGTTAGAGGATGGGAACTTTTTTCAGCCTGAGGACTACATTCCCTTTGGAGCAACCTTCTGAGGGCTGTATGTCACTGTTGGGCAAGATCAGCTGCAAAAATGGGCAGAGCAACAAATGCAAATTTTGCTCTTTTACAGTAGGCTCATTTACACACACACACACACACACACACACACACACACACACACCTCTCTATCCTCCTCCCATACAAGCAAAAGGCATTACGGGTTCAAGGAAACATTCCAGCCAGCCAAAAACACTCCGGAAATGTGCAAATCACGGCTGAGGAGGGGTCTGGCTTGAGAGAATCCCAAGACAAGAAAGTTGGAGGGCCACATTCAGCTCCCAGCCACAAGGTTCCCCATCCCTGTCTTAAATATGCAGGGGGAAATAAAGCAGTCTCAGACAGGAGCCCTGGGTGAATCTCCTTGCACCAAATGCACACAGCCCCAACCTCAAGTGACCCTTGCCAGGCACAAGCCTTAAAACCCTATTTTATCAATTTTAGGTTTGTAAAGGGTTGCTGAAAATGGCAACTCTGTGTTGAGTGAGCTACAGTGCCCAGATTCCTTGGAGGAAAGAATGTGCTTTAAAGGTACAGTGCCTCTACAGTCTCTGTGCATTATGCCAAGTTGTGTCACTGTCTAATGCAGCTGCAGCTGTGAGGTGCAATCTTAGGCATGTTCATTCAGAAGCAGAACCCATTGTGTTCAATGCAGCTTACTAGGTAAATGTGTGTAAGGTTCAAGTCAAAGTCTCTTCCTAGATCAGCCATGGCCAAACTTGGCCCTCCAGATGTTTTGGGACCACAACTCCCATCACCCCTAGCTAACAGGACCATTGGTCAGGGATGATGGGAATTGTAGTCCCAAAACATCGGGAGGGCTGAGTTTGGCCATGCCTGTGGACCTAAATGGACTTCATTATTGCTGGACTGCAGGCTGGTATTGCCATGGATGTTAAGCCTCAAGAAAGAGAAAGCCCGTTGTTCGAGAGAGGAAATGAATTACCAAAGAGCACACCTATTTTCATAACATTTGCATCTGCTATTTTTTGGTATAGATTCAAATTTAGAAATTATCACCATCCACATCTTCCCAAATCACCTTTCACATATAAACAGCTAACACAAGGGGTTTTTTAATAATAATTTTTATTTGGTTTTACATATTCAAAATTACAATCATTCCATGAAATAGCCACTGTTAAGATTCCTCTGAATCTCTGAACTTCCCACCTTCCCCTCCAATGGGTTCCATCGTTAAACCTTTTCTACTGCATCTTTTTCACAAAACCAAGGTTTTTTTTTTATAACTCCATTATATCCAAAGTTCTCATTACACTACAAGCATTATTACAGTCCTGCTAGTGTTTTCAACGTTGGACGCGGGTGGCGCTGTGGGTTAAACCACAGAGCCTAGGGCTTGCCGATCAGAAGGTCGGCGGTTCGAATCCCCGCAACGGGGTGAGCTCCCGCTGCTCGGTCCCTGCTCCTGCCAACCTAGCAGTTCGAAAGCACGTCAAAGTGCAAGTAGATAAATAGGTACCGCTCCGGCGGGAAGGTAAATGGCGTTTCCGTGTGCTGCTCTGGTTCATCAGAAGCGGCTTAGTCATGCTGGCCACATAACCCAGAAGCTGTACGCCGGCTCCCTCGGCCAATAAAGCGAGATGAGCGCCACAACCCCAGAGTTGGCCACGACTGGACCTAATGGTCAGGGGTCCCTTTACCTAGTGTTTTCAACTGCTTACAGTGGTCTTTAAGGCAACATATAGATTTGTCCCATTCCTTATTAAAGTTTTGGTCTTCCTGGTTCCTGAGCTCTCCAGTCAGTTTTCCCATTTCGTCATAGTCCAACAACTTCATCTGCCATTCCTCTCTGCTAGGGACTTTATCTTCTTTCCATCTCTGGGCTAACAACAACTCCGCTAACCCAGAAATAGTACCTTGGGTTAAGAACTTTGCTTCAGGATGAGAACAGAAATCGTGCTCCGGCAGCACGGCAGCAGCAGGAGGCCCCATTAGCTAAAGTGGTGCTTCAGGTTAAGAACAGTTTCAGGTTAAGAACAGGTACCTCCGGAACGAATTAAGTACTTAACCCGAGGTACCACTGTTCTGGGCACCTGTCATAGCCCAACAGGGATGCTGTTCAACAGAAGAGGGGTTTCAAACAGAAAGCCCTGCTCTGAGTTACTGTGGAGTGGGCTTCAGATATTTTGGAGACTTGAATGAAAAGCTCTCCTGCAAAACCCCTGGACCTACTGGGTATGAATAAGGCAGTTTCTCAAGTAACACATATTTACTAAAATACATCCCTCTATAGTGAGAACAAGACTGTGGCCAGGTGACCTTTGCATCTGCTCCATTTGCTGCCCAAGTGCTTAGCACTGATGGACATCTTCGTGGTCCCTTTTATGCTCCCTAGGGCTCATTCACACAAACCTAGGAAGCGGTTTGTGGGATGTAATCCACTGGGAGCAGTCAAGTGCAACATTCCTTGTTTTCCTAGAGTGGACATGCAAGGGAATGTTTGGTCAGGCCAGTCAAAACTTCCTGTTCCTCCTGGCCTGGAGCATCCTTCCTTGCATATGACTAGTGGGTGGGCGTGACCTTTCCAGACCTGGTAAAAGCACAAGGCATGCTGCCACTCTCTCTCTCTTTTCCATCTGCCTTTCGTCCTGTGAACTTCCTGGACTGCTAACTGCAGTCATTAGGTCAACCCGCATATGGGGTAAACCTGTTTGTATATGCTTGTAACTTTAAGCCTTAAGCCTGCCTTCAGGGATCACACCGTGCTCTGCCTGGTTGTGAGGCTGTGGTGTCTTTATTCATTTAGGAGGGATTCAAGGGGTCTTGCCAGAAAAATATTACAACACATTTCAATCCGGACAAGCCAGATTGAATTGCATATTGTCTTAAGAAACTCACATGAGTTTGCAACTAGTTTTTTGCTGTGTTTGAGAAGGGGAATGTAAACTCTGCTAAATAAAGGAACTTGCTAGCGCAAATTAGGAAGGATATTAATAATATTCCCACGTGGTTTTCCACTTGACCTGCTGCTTTCTCCCAGAAAACCTGCTCTTTAGTGCTAAATCGGAACAAATGGCAATCCATGGAAAACCTAATGGCCATTTGTTCCAATTCAGCACTAAAGATTATGTTTCCCTGAGGAGGGAAGATGATGTGGTTAAGCCCTCAGTCTTGGATCTGATAACGCTTCAAATAGAGGACTGTCCTCTGACAGCCATTCAGATTGACAATGGGCAAATGTTAGACAAGAGTATGGCCACCACACTTGTGTGGCCTGATTCTGTGTACATCTACTTGGAAGCAAACTTCACTAAGTTCAGTGGGACTTCCTCACAAGCGAGAGTGCTTAGGATTTCAGCCATAGTAATATTTGGGGGCCTGACGAAACTCTGTTTATAAATATTAATAAACAGGGAATGTTGTGAATATTTTCCCATAATGTTTATGTGAGGACTGAATTAGCCTTGCCCAAGCACCATCAAAGAGGAAAAGAGGGGGAAGAAACAATGCAGGAAACTAAAGAGCTTATTAAGGAAACCTCAAAGTATAATTGTGTAACCTGAATTTGCCAGTATGTGATTGAATCTTACCCCAAAATAGTAATGGTGCCCTTTTTCTCCAGTTTCCTCACCAGTTTTGTCTTCTCTGGATATGATCCCATTCTCTGGCCACAGTGATCCATGCGACGGTCATCTCCAGGCTTGACTACTGTAATTCGCTCTATGTGGGGCTGCCCTTGAAGCTGTTCCAGAAACTCCAGCGGGTGCAGAATGCAGCAGCGAGGCTCCTCACGGGGTCTCTGCCATGGGAGCATATTCACCCAGTGCTTTTACAGCTGCACTGGCTCCCGGTGGAGTACAGGGTCAGATTTAAGGTGCTGCTTTTGACCTTTAAAGCCCTTCACGGCCTAGGACCCTCGTACCTACGGGACCGCCTCTCCTGGTATGCCCCACGGAGAGCCTCAAGGTCCATAAATAACAACACCCTAGTGGTCTCAGGCCCTAAGGAAGTTAGATTGGCTTCAACCAGAGCCAGGGCCTTTTCAACACTGGCTCCTGCCTGGTGGAACGCTCTGTCTCATGAGACTAGGGCCCTGCAGGATCTGATTTCTTTCCGCAGGGCCTGTAAGACAGAGTTGTTCCACCTGGCCTTTGGCTTGGAGCCAATTTGATTCCCTCCCTCCCTCTCTTTCTTTTTTCTTTTCCTTCTCCTCCTGCAATGAGGCTACATTTTAATATTTTAATGTTCCATTATTTTAATGTTGTATTTTATTTTTGTTTTTAAGTTGTAATCATTCTTCTTGTTTTTATTATTGCTTGTAAGCCGCTCTGAGCCCGGCCTTGGCTGGGGAGGGCGGGGTATAAATAAAAAATTGTTGTTATTATTATTATTATTATTATTATTATTATTATTATTATTATTTATTAAGATCCATCTTAAACCACAGTGCCCATAACTCGACACAACACTCTAGAACTGGATTTTTAGCAAAGACAAAAAGGGGAGAGGAAATCTGGGAAAATATATTTGGGGATAATAGACATCATGTTTTATACATAATTTCACCAAGCATACTTTTCTCATTTCCTTTATAATAATAATAATACAATAATTATTTATTATTTATTATTTATACCCCGCCCATCTGGCTGGGCTTCCCCAGCCACACTGCGTGGCTTCCAACAAAATATTAAAATACAGTAATCCGTCAAACATTAAAAGCTTCCCTAAACAGGGCTGCCTTCAGATGTCTTCTAATAGTCTGGTAGTTGTTGTTCTCTTTGACATCTGGTGGGAGGGCGTTCCACAGGGCGGGTGTCACTATCGAGAAGGCCATCTGCCTGGTTCCCTGTAACTTGGCTTCTCGCAGTGAGGGAACCACCAGAAGGCCCTCGGCGCTGGACTTTAGTGTCCAGGTAGAACGATGGGGGTGGAGATGCTCCTTCAGGTATACTGGACCGAGGCCGTTTAGGGCTTTAAAGGTCAGCACCAACACTTTGAATTGTGCTCAGAAACGTACTGGGAGCCAATGTAGGTCCAAACAAGACATAACCAGAGCAGGCACCACTCTGGCAAGACAGTCCGTGGGCAGATAGGTCTCAGCCTGCGTATCAGATGGAGCTGGTAAACAGCTGCCCTGGACACAGAATTGACCTGTGCCTCCAAAATGACTCCCAGACTGCACACCTGGTTCTTCAGGGGCACAGTTCCCCATTCAGGACCAGGGAGTCCTCCACACCCACCCGCCCCCTGTCCCCCCAAAACAGTACTTCTGTCTTGTCAGGATTCAACCTCTATCTGTTATCCACCATCCATCCTCCAACCGCCTCCAGACACTCACACAGGACCTTCACTGCCTTCACTGGTTCTGATTTGAAAGAAAGGTAGAGCTGGGTGTCATCCACATATTGATGAATACCCAGCCCAAACCTCCTGATGATCTCTCCCAGAGGCTGCATGTAGATGTTGAAAAGCATGGGGGAGAGGACAGAACCCTGAGGTACCCCACAAGTGAGAGCCCAGGGGTCTGAACACTCATCCCCCATTACCACTTTCTGAACATGGCCCAGGAGGAAGGAGCGGAACCACTGTATAACAGTGCCCCCAGCTCCCAGCCCCTCTAGACGGTCCAGAAGGATGTTATGGTCAATGGTATCAAACGTCACTGAGAGATCCAGCAGAACTAGGGAACAGCTCTCACCTTTGTCCCTAGCCTGCTGGAGATCATCAACCAGTGCGACCAAGGCAGTTTCAGTCCCATGATGAGGCCTGAATCCCGACTGGAAGGGATCCAACTGGTCCACTTCTTCCAGGCGTGCCTGGAGTTGTTCAGCAACCACTCACTCAATCACTTTGCCCAAGAATGGAAGATTTGAGGCTGGAAGATAGTTGGCCATATTGGCCTCATCTAAAGATGGTTTTTTAAGAAGTGGCTTGATAACTGCCTCTTTCAGCAGGTCTGGGAAGGCTCCCTCACAGAGAGAAGCATTCACCACCCCACAAAGCCCATCGCCCAGCCCTTCCTGGCTAGCTTTTATAAGACAGGATGGGCAAGGATCAAGGAGACAGGTGGTTGGTTTCACTCGTCCAAGCAGCCTGTCCACAACCTCGGGGGTAACAGATTGGAACTGATCCCACGCAACTTGACTAGACAGGACCAGTGCCGTAGCGTGGGGGGTGCAGGGGGGGCCGGCCGCACCGGGCGCAACATCTGGGGTTAGGGCAAATCCACAGGTTAGGGGGCGCAAATCCACGGGTTAGGGGGCGCAAATCCACGGGTTAGGGGGTGCAAATTACTTGCCTTGCCCCGGGTGCTGACAACCCACGCTACGCCACTGGACAGGACTCTAGTGCTCTCCCCGCCCCCCCCCCCCGCCCCTGCTCCCAGTCCTTTATTGCTCTATTTCGCCTTTTACACACCTGATGATACATTTTTCTTTTTATGATGGATTCACATTCTTCTGTTCAGTATCTAGTTGTAGCTATTTTTCAGTGGTCTAAGTGGCAGATGAACAGTTCTATGCAGCCAAACAATTTTTGCAGCTGGTTCAGTTAGAAGTATCACCCTATCTAACCAATGTCCATTCTTAATGCAGCACAAGTGACCCATTTCCTGTTTTCTGTTGGGAAAGAAGAAGAGAGCAATACAGCACTCTTTTTTCTCTTTCACATAGGAGGAACCCTGCCTTGTTTCACACAGCTGGGCTTAGTGCAGATGTCCTTTCTTCTCTTGCTAAATGTGAAAAGAAGAAGAAGCACTAGATGTGAAAATCCTTGGAACCTTATATGTATATCTAGTACAAGATGTTGCAAGATTGCTCTCCTATGATCTCTCTATCCTGGAACATTGAGAACATACTGCGGAGTGTTGCTATGGAATCCCAGTGAGAAGCGGTAATGTCACTTGTTATTCATACATTCCTTGGCCAACAGCTCTGGGAATTGTCACTGGAAGAAAGGAGAGGCATTTCAGTTGGAAAAGAAATTAGTAGGTTGCTTGTAAGTAGAACGTGGGCTTTTTGCAAATGTCCGAGGGGTGGACGGGAGTCTCCAAGTCCTCTTTATTCATAGGACTGTTCCAGCGTGGGCAGGAGGAAGCAATCTGGTACATTACCCAAAGTACGAAACATTCATGTTTCATTTGGCTTCAGTGGACATTGCACGTTGCGCACTACAGTTGAAGTGTGGGGGTCAGTCCTAAATGTATTTTTAGAATTTATCAGCAAGATTCTGTTTAATATGCAGTGAGTTGTATCCAATGATGTCACAAAGGTGGTGATAAGGGTTCTGTGGCCCTCCGTGCTCTGTAAGGTCACATCCACATCATGTATTCAAAGCACGCTTAACACACATTCAAAACTTCCCACAAAGAATCCTGGGAACCATAGAAGCCAACTCCCAGGGGCTGAGGTCCCTTGGGCCCCTGCAATAAAATATTTGAGATGGCTTCCCCCTGAAGTTGATGGGCATTGCCATTCAAATGGTGTGTGTGCACCGCATCTTGCGATCGATTATGCAGGGTGGAGCTTATATCATTGTTATTATTTTAGGAATATTATGATATGCATTTGGATTATGACATTTATATTTCTATCTTGTAAATGACCCTGTGTCCTTTCATAAAGGGTGGTATATAAATTTCTTTAATACTACTACTACTAATAATAATAATACATGCTCCAAAGTAAGCATTTACCTAAGAAGGACCCTGACGAGGCCAAGCTGAAACCATGCCATCAAATGCCAACAGTGTCCTTCAGCTCTCTATATTGGACAAACAGGCCAAACCTTACGCCAAAGAATAAACGGACATAAATCTGACATCAAGAATCACAAGACAGAGAAACCAGTAGGAGAACACTTCAATCTCCCAGGACATTCTATACAAGATCTCAAAGTAGCTGTTTTACTACAAAGGAATTTCAGAAATAGACTGGAAAGAGAAGCTGCTGAATTGCAACTCATTACCAAACTTAAAACCATGGAGAGACCTGGTCTGAACAAAGACATTGGATTCTTATCTCATTATACATGACAAAGCCATTTTTCACCTTCTCACCCATTGCTTTTTCCTGTAAGACCTATTGCAGTCGTTAAGAGTCGTCAACAGGCTCAGCTATCTGCCAATCACCCATTCCCACCACCCTTCTGAGTAATACCGCTCCCCACCTTCTCACTATATAGAAAGATCTGACAACTTCTGTTTCAGTGTATCTGAAGAAGTGTGCATGCACACGAAAGCTCATACCAAGAACTAACTTAGTTGGTCTTTAAGGTGCTACTGGAAGGAATTTTTTTTGTTTTGACTATGGCAGACCAACACGGCTACCTATCTGTAATAAAAATTATGTTTGGTTTGGTAATTATTATTGATTTTTTAAAAAAAACAACAACCCTGCAGTTACAAGAACAATTCATGAGAACATTTTAATGCATTGGTGAGGTGATGAAGCTGGCAGGAGCTGATCTCTTTTTTGGCTTTGGGTCAAACCCAGGGATGTGGAACCTGTGCTTCAACAGATGCAATTGGACTAAATCTCCCAACAACCCCGGCCAGCACGGTCAATGATCAGGGATGATGGGAGGTGTAGTCCAACAACATCTGGAGATGCATAGGTTCCATATCTCTGATCATTAAGTTAAAAATGCAAATAGCAACAGATGTGGGTGGACAGAGTACTGATCACCAAGTGGGGAGGGATGTTAACTCTCTCCTCACCTGCTCACATGGCCAGTTCCGATCTCTGCTTATAAGGCAAGTCACTTACCGCATTACTACCAAATACAGTTCTGTGAATCATCACTGCAACCCCCTTTGCTATTGCACTATATGGTGTTCTCCTCTCCAGCAACAGAAGATTCCTTGGGAAATGTGAGGAATGTTGCAGTCTGGGGGCAGGGGGAATTGTGTGCATTCTGAATAAATGAATGGCGTCAATATTCATTGACAGCAATATTCATTGATAGGGAAAGTTTGACTTGACACTTTGGGAAATGCGATAGCTCAGTGGTAGAGCCCTCCAACATTTCTCCAATGAAAATAGGGATGCCCCATTCCAAAAAGATAATTTTACTATTTATACCCCACACATCTTACTGGGTTGCCCCAGCCACTTTGGGCAGCTTCCAACATATATAGAAACATAATAAAACATTAAACATTTAAAAAGACTTCCCCATACAGGATTGCCTTCAGACGACTTGGGGGTCAGATAACTCCATACCCTCCAATGTTTCTCCAGTGAATATAGGGACGTCCTAAGGAAAAGTGGGGCATTCTGGGATCAAATCAGAAATGGGGACGGCTTCTCTAAATCAGGGACATCCCTGGAAGATGGGGACACTTGGAGGGTCTGGCATCTGCTTTGCATGCAGAGGGTCTCAGATTCTATTCCTGGCATCTCCAGATAGGGCTGGGAATATTCCCTTTCAGAAACCCTTCAAAGGCCCTGCCAATCATTGTAGACAATACTGATCTACATGGACCAGTGATCGGACTTGGTAGCTTTCCACGTTCCTGTCCACCAGACCACACTGGCTGTTGAGCCAGTAAAGATCAAATAGGTCCATTTGGACTCTTAAATGCCAAATGCTAAGCCAGTGCCACTGATGCTGTGAGTAAGAGATTATAAAAGGACTGCCTTCATAGCTTTCCTGCAGATCTGTTCACAGCTGCTTGTGAGCCAGAACAAGCAACGGAAAACATTTCTAGTGGGAACGGAAGGTAGACTTGACACCATGTGAGTGGCATATGAGTGACATATGAATGACAAGTGACAAGCCCCTCCTTGTGAGCTTGTCAGAATGTTTGGCTGGCAGCTTATTCTGGGCCATTGCCCTGTTTTTGCAAGACTGAGCCCAAGAAGATTCCTTCTGAATGCCCTGCAACATTGATTTCAGGTCCAGATCTAAAAATCCATCTGAATCATACGCCTGGTCATGAGGTCAGCCTGAGAAATGAACCAGCCACCACTTGTGTCATTGTAGTTTCTTTGATCTGACAAGCAAAAGTCAACATGGAAGCTTATAAAGTTCACATCGGCTCAAGGCCTGATGTAGGTCTTGAGGTCTCTGAAGAGAAAGCAATTTGTGTTCCTTTTTTGTGGAGGGGAATAGAAAAGGAGAGAAATGCTAATTTACAAACTTAGCCCCAAATCCCCTTTGGCTGCTTGATACGTTAAATGGATGGTGAGAGAATAGCTGAGCCATGTGGTTTGATGTGGATGGGCTCAGAGCCAATTAAAACCCTAGTCCTTTGGCATTGGCTTCAGCTTCCTCCTTTAATGGTTTTTTTTTGTGTGTGTGCTAATTAGTCTGGTTTCGTCTGCTGGACCCTTAGGAATAGTTTCCATGTTAGCCTACTGCATTTAGCTTTGAAGTTGTTTGGAATGATCTGTCATCATATTTCCCCATCAGCACAAAAAAAAACCAAAAAAAAAAAACCCACTGTGTGCAGCTTTAACCCACTGGGTACTGTGTCTCCCAGGAAGGCTGTAGCCAGTAAGCCTCCACAAGATGCTCTGCACATGTGATACTGGTGCTGTTTATCCTAGGAAAGTCTTGCATTGCTCGGAGGATGCCTCAGCAGCCCAAATGCATAGATGGGAGCAATTCTGTGGGTGGGGCAACTGCTTATACATTGCCAGAGGAAAGGGATAAAAGAGGGTTTGCATGTGGTAGTTTATATGTTTATTTAGAAATAATTACTGCAATTAAAGTAAAAAAAATCCAATATATCTCAACATAAAAATATAAGGAGAGCTGGCTGGATCAAACCAGTGGCCCCTATAGTCCAGCATCCTGTTCTCACAGTGGCCAACCAGACGCCCATGGGAAGTCTGCAAGCAGGACCTGAGGGCAACAGCACTCTCCCCTCCTGTATTTAGAGATGTACTGCCTCTGACAATGTCTTCTCCTTCTTCTTCTCTGGCGATCCCTCGTAGCCGAGTAAGATTGTCTTCCATAAAAACGGTTTTAACAATGAGTCCATAAGTGACTGTGGAAGCCAATTCTGGATCCACATGTCCTTCCACAGTGGGGACATTGGTTTCCGGGTGGGAGTTGATCACGGTGTGGATTTGCCAAGCGTGCCTTCCTCCTAGCACGTTTCTCCCTTGTGTCCTGAGTTCGAGTGCCTTCAAAGCCCATGACATCTTTGGTAAAGGCTGTTCTCCAACTGGAGCGCTCACAGGCTAGTGTTTCCCAGTTGTCAGTGTTTATACTACATTTTTTAAGATTTGCCTTGAGACAGTCTTTAAACCTCTTTTGTTGACCACCAGCATTACGCTTTCCATTTTTAAGTTTGGGATAGAGTAGTTGCTTTGGAAGACGATAATCAGGCATCCACACAACATGTCCAGTCCAACAAAGTTGATGTTGAAGAATCATTGCTTCAACACTGGTGATCTTTGCTTCTTCCAGTACACTGATATTAGTTTTGACAATGTAGGCAGCACATAGCCATCAGTGTTAGTAGTCATTTATAGTTTTGTCCTCCATCAATTTGCCTACTCCACTTTTTAAGCCACCCAACTTGGTGGCCATCACTGCTGCTTTTGGGAGCAAATCCCACAATTTAACCATGCATGGTGTGAAGAAGCACTTTCCATCACCCAACATCCACAACCTGTCCATGCAACTTCCCTTGCAGGCTCCACAACAACTGTAACCCACCAACTGAGGGTTGCTCTACAGAAGGCAACATCTTAAGACATGGATGAGTGAAGGCTGGTCCACTGGGGCTACTGGGGCATGGCCCTCCCACTGAAAAGGTCAAGAGTTTTTAACTGCTTCCTCCTCAAAATCTCAAATCTCTTTCTGCACACATTTTATACTTCCTTCAGTTTACAGAAGTACTGTATTTGTTAATCTCCTGTTCTCTGGCCAATCAGCTATCTGCACCGCTCAGCCAATCCTAATACAAAAGTATAGCTAAGCAGAAAAAACACATGTGACTGATGGAGATTCAGTCCTACTAGGATGGCTCTTACTCCATCAGCACAGACACTATAGCAGATATGGGAGGAGTTTGATTTTGGGGAGACTTCATGGAACTGAAACAAGTTTTCCTCGGATTTTGTGTGCTTGTTTAGTTGTTTGGCAATGGACAGGTAGGTGTAAACAATACATGAATTTTAAAAAACAATTTTGCCCCTGGGGCAACTGCCCCTGCCCTCCCCCACAACACACCACTGATCATGTAGCATGGCTTAATTTCTAAATAAGATGTATGAAGTCAATCGTGTCTGAAAATTGTACTTACATGAAAGTCCTTCCCTTGTCTATACCTTTGCAGAGAATAATTAAGGTTTTTGGTTTTTTTACTGAGGAGATAATGACGTGTGTACAATGTGTTTTCCTAAATAAGTGCTGTAGAAGTCCTATTTCAGTGAAAACAGAAATGTTAAAATTGCAGCCTTGCCAGGTCAAAATGTTACCAGCCAACACTGACATGTATGGGGAACCTGTCTCCATCCACATGTTGTTGGACTCCAAATCCTATCAGCCCAAACCAGCACAGCCAATTGTAAGGGATGATGGGAGTTGGAGTTCAGTAGTAAATGGGAGTTAACTAGTCCCCTATTCTTGCCTTTTCTTTCTCTTGCCTCCAGGCTTCTGGCTGTATAAAGGTAAAGGGACCCCTGACCATTAGGTCCAGTCGTGGCCGACTCTGGGGTTGCGGTGCTCCATCTCGCTTTCTTGGCCGAGGGAGCTGGCGTACAGCTTCCGGGTCATGTGGCCAGCATGACTAAGCCGCTTCTGGCGAACCAGAGCAGCGCACAGAAATGCCGTTTACCTTCCCGCCTGAGCGGTACCTATTTATCTACTTGCACTTTGACATGCTTTCAAACTGTTAGGTTGGCAGGAGCAGGGACCGAGCAACGGGAGCTCACCCCGTTGCGGGGATTCGAGCCACCAACTTCTGATCGGCAAGCCCTAGGCTCTGTGGTTTAACCCACAGTGCCATCCACGTCCCTCTGGCTGTATAGAAGCCAGCAAAAGGCACTTCAGTCTTTTTCTCTCCTAGCTCTCTTTTCTTCACTGTGTAACCCTTCCTCAGCTGGTTAAATCTGCTGTAATTCCGATGGTTATGACTGAGCCCATGTTGCTATGAAGCATTTTCCTAAGCTCAACCCTGGAACATTTAAAAACATAAGTTAAGCTTGCTGGATCAGGTCAGTGACCTAACTGGTCCAGCATCCTGTTCACATAATGGCTGACCGGATGCCTGCGGGCAGCCCGCAAACTGGATTTGAGAGCATCAGCACCTTGACCCACCTGGGAATGTTAGCAACTGGTATTCAGAGGCATAAAGCCTCTGGCAACAGAGGTCGAACATAGTCAGTGTGGTATACAAGATTTTAGCAGGAAGCTTTGAGACGCACATTGACTGTAAATGAAGCAGTAGGTCTGTCCTGAAACTTTTGCAGGCACAAACAGTATTGAAAGTGGGTTCACTTATAAACTTCCAGTAGCACCATAAGCACAAATCATTATGAATGTGCAATAAAAAGGACATCGGGGGGGATGGGGGGACTATGCGGTTCCCTCCAGATGCCTCCACCCAGGGTGTCACCTCGGCCTTTTGAAGCTTCTTTCAGTCCCAGCCATCACTCTATAACAATCTATAAATGCCTCTGGCATTCCCTCCATAGTTCACACACACACTTCCTGTTTTCCACAGACTTGCATGAGAAGACTTTATAATTCGTAACCCTGAATGAGGGTGCATTGCCTTGCACTGGGGATGCCAGCATCAGGGCACAGTGCGCTGTTGGCTCAGGGTCAGAGCCCTGATGTTATTGCTGTTTAGTAGGCTGTTCCCACAGAGCTTTGTATGCAAGGAATTGGGAAATCCCGAAGGCGTCTATGGGAATGGCTGAAACGAAAAGCACTGCATTACCCTTCTGAGCAGAGGAAATTCCCAGACACAGCTGCAAAATGTATGTACCAGAGTCCCCAAAGTGGGGTACATTAATCATGATCAGACTAATAGTCTGAAGCCAAAAATTGTGCAGAGCAGAAAACATTGCACAAGCCTGGACATAAACAGAGGTAGCCTGGCGTGTTTACATTTATTTAATTGTCTTAAAAAGTTATTTTACTGTATTACACATAAGCAACTCATATTGTTTTTTACGCAGTCTAAAAATGAATACCTAGACCAGGGTAGTGAACCTCCTTGAGTCCAAGTTAGCCCACAATGTCATTTCCCCCTAAGCCATGCCTAACAGCTGATATGCTTCATGACATCATCTAATGGTGTGCAGATTATCCTGTGTTGGTTGCGCATACCTCTTAGCAGTATAAAACAAGGGCACAGAGACAAATTGTGTGGGACTTAATCCCCACTCATTGGCTGATGTGTGGAGTTTAAATCCTGCTCCTTCAGCGGAATTCCAGGCAAAAACCTTTCAAATTTAACAATGAGGAAAGCACAACAAAGGAATGTTTTTAAAAGGACAGAGAAACAGGCAGCAATGCACACTGTCAATGCACATTGAGAATACAGTAGCTATCAGTACTTCCATCTAAATTAAACATATAAGTCGATATAAGCCCACCAGGTGTCCATACAGATATCCATGTGAAGTTGGTGTTTATATAAAAAAATACGTTCAAGTGTAGCAAGGGCAGTGGAAACCTTAGATCACTGTTTAATGGGCAGTTGGTATTTATCCTTCCAGGCTCAAACTAGAAGTCATAAGAAATATGGCAACCATATTTCTCACAGCCATCTACATCTGCTGCGCTGCCATTATATGCACATCTGGAAATGTGGCATCCCCATCTTGTGAGAAAGACTGGTGGTAACCCCCAAATAAAGGTGGTCATGTACTTTGTACATCCCAAATGCTATGTAGAGAATGCGTGGCGGGGGAGGGGACAAGAAAAACTGCAGAGGCCATCTTTAGTGTAAGCACTAAGCTGATATCCAGAATCAGAATTTAGAGCATGCCAACAGTTATTTATTTTGGATGACCTTGGGCTGGTTGTTTTCTCTGGTAGGGGGAAAAAATCTTTACCTGGCAGGTGTGTGACAGCCCTGGCACTCCAAGCTGAAATCATGTGTGTCTTCTTCCTCAGGGGTGATCCCATAGATTTGGGTCCCTAAATTCTTGCACTGAGAAGCATTCCTACACCAGGGATTGGATCTGGGCCTTTCCGCAGGCAAAGCAGACGCTCTACCACAACTACATTATGCTGGGAGTGCAGTGGGGAATTAAAATGGTGGCTAGGCTTAGCTGCAGCTTGGAGTGCCAAGCCAGGTTTTGGTTGTTTTGAAGGGAGTCCTTATCCCACAGCTCTGATTTGTCCAAGTCCAATTGGTCCAGAAAAAGAACCATTGGAAAGAAAACCAGCATGGCCCTTGAAGTTATCCACCAACAAGGAGGACATGCACAGCCGACCCAAACAGGCACACAGCTCTTACACACTAGGATATGTATTTCTGTTTAAATTATAGTAATTCTTTCCAAATGTGCAAATCTTCATAGTCATCAATGCATGCAAATGTTATATAAGTCAGTCTCATCTTTTGTCTTCTGGTGATATATTTCCTGTTTTTGGTGATGTGTATGAGGCCACCCTACCCTACCTAATAATTGGGCTGGTCCAAGTGTGCCTCAGGCCTAAATTGCAATTCCAGCAGCAGAAACCCCTTGATCACTGTCAATTGTCTTTCAGAATGGCCTAGTCATTCCAGCTGGAACTAAGTCAAAGAGGGGCAGAGCAATTGTTCCTGCAAGTGACATTTCTCCGTCACAGAATGTTCTGGATGCTAGAGACAGGGGGGGGGGGGGAGCAATAAATGCTTCCATGCTATAGAATGGGAAGGGGAGGGGTGTTTTCTGCTTCTTCTCATCATTAAAGCCCCCATGTTAGGAAAGAGAGAACAACAGGGCTTCAACTGTTTATCCTGGGCTCAAAGCTTTGTTTATGAAATGGGGGGGAAATACATCTATGATATCTCTTCCTGCTTGGCCAGCAGTTGTGAGACTCCTTGTCCATTGGCCATTGCCCTCCCATGCCAGGAGTCTATTTTTAACCTGTCCACATGCCTCATGATTTTGTTGTTCTTGCACATATGGAGATTAACTCTAAGAAAGTGTGTGTGTGTGTGTGTGTGTGTGTGTGTGTGTGTGTGTGTGTGTGTGTGAATTTGTTGCCTGTTCTCTTGCATGGAGGAAAGGATGGGGAATAAACAGACATTTTTCAAAAGCCTGGAGTGGAGTGGCATCATCTCAACCAGCTTTAGGATTATACCTCAGCTGGTCTGCAGTAGAATGGTGGCATATGGAACGAATTGATTTCCCCAGCTCCATTCTATTATTTGGCAGGAACGTCAGAGAGGGCCTTCTTGGTGGCTGCTCCTAGGCTCTGGAATTCCTTCTCAAGGAAGATCCTTCTAGTCCTGTCTTTGTTGACCTTCTGCCAGCAGACAAATACATTTTCCACTGTTGGAGGTAGCATGATGCTGAATACTAGTTGCTGGGACTCACAAGTGCGGAAGAGTGCTGTTGCATTTAGGCCTTGCTCATGGGATTGTCCAAGGCACCTGGTTTGTCACTGTGAGAACAGGATATCAGACTAGATGGGTTCTTGGCCTGATCTAGCAGGGCTCTTATGATCCTTTTTTTAAATTTAGACAGGCCTCTGATCCATGAGCTGACTTAGAAAACAGGATGCAATGGATTTTAACTGGGGGGTTTTAATTGGTTAACTTGCATTTGTTTTATGTTTCTCTATTACTTTGCATTTTATTTCCATTTGGACTTTTAAAAAAGTATTATAATATGTGTTATTGTTATTTGTGTTTTTGTTAGTCAACTTGAACGCCATTTGCAATTTCCTCACTAATCTGCTGCAGTTCTCCAATCAGTGGGCTTCATAAAGCATTATCCAGTATTCTATGACTTGCTGCCGGATCATTAAGGACTCAGGTCACATGCGCAGGACACAAGTGTGCATAAAATTTGCATATGCTAATTTATAGATATATAATTGCATATTGAAGTGATTTTCAGAGGGGGGAAACCACCCTATAAATGTGCTGTTGTTTTTCCTTTTAAGGTTCAAAAGAAGAGGGTGGAGCAGGAGATTCAGGAAGTCTCAGTGCAAAAGACCTAGGGCTATCTCCTAACTCAGAGGTAGGCAACCTAAGACCCGGGGGCCGGATGCGACCCAATCGCCTTCACAATCCAGCCCACGGACGGTCCAGGAATCAGCGTGTTTTTACATGAGTAGAATGTGTCCTTTTATTTAAAATGCATCTCTGGGTTATTTGTGGGGCATAGGAATTCGTTCATTTCTCCCCCAGTATAGTCCGCTGCCCCCCCCCCCAGTCTGAGGGACAGTGGGCCAGCCCCCTGCTGAAAAAGTTTGCTGACCCCTGCCCTAACTACAACCCTGCTTCTTGATGCATTCCAGGTCATCAACTGGAAGTTGGACATGAAGACATAGATGGATACGAACGTTAAAATTGGAAGAAAAAAAGCAGCACATACATTTTCTGAAAGAAGGATCTGGAAGAATGATATATTTGCAGATTATCAGGAACACCAACATTCAGGGAAATGTTTTGGTGGCTTCAGAGCAGCCGCGTAATGGCTAGATATTAGTACTGTATTCAAATCCCCACTCAGTCATGATCTTGGCCCAATGACACTCTTTGAGACTCCTTTAAGAAGTTTTTTATGAGGATGACAGCGGTGGAGTCAAACCATGTGTTCCACTCTGAACTTGTTGGAGAAAAGGTGGGATGCTACTAGGATTATAGGGTGGAAGCTGCAATATGTGTGTGTGGTTCCTTGGCTCATCTAGGCCAGTTTTCTCTGGTTCTCCATGGTTTCAGGCAGGGAACATTCGCAGGCTTTCCCTGGATATGTAAAGGACTGAACTTGGGACCATTTGCATGCAAAGCAGATGCTCTGAAACAGCCCTCTCCCATTTTTAAAAATGATGGAGATGATTCCATCTGTATCCTTAAAGAGTTTTGAGTTTCTAAGCTAGATGTATTTAAGTAGTCCAACATGCAGCTGTTCAATGGATACTGTTCCCCCATTACCTTGAGATGCAGCAGTCAGATACAGTGGTACCTCGGGTTATAGATGCTTCAGGTTACATACGCTTCAGGTTACAGACTCCGCTAACCCAGAAATAGTACCTTGGGTTAAGAACTTTGCTTCAGGATGAGAACAGAAATCACACTGCAGCAGCGCAGCGGCATCAGGAGGCCCCATTAGCTAAAGTGGTACCTCAGGTTAAGAACAGTTTCAGGTTAAGAACGGACCTCCATAACGAATTAAGTTCTTAACCCGAGGTACCACTGTATTCTCCACTTGTTGCACAGCAAATTGTCTGGTGGGGGCGGTTTACAACTCCTGCTACAATTCAACCTTGGAGCAGATAATTCTTTGTCAGGCTGAGGCCCAGTGACATCTGCTGGCAACTCTCATCTCTGGTAAGGATGCTTCACTTCCTTTAGCTTCTTGGCAGCGCAGGTGGAGGCTGGCCGAGTGGGTGGGAGCTTCCTGAGAGCAGGGTGAGGTTGTTTACTGGGGCACCATTTATCTGTGTGCCAAACGGGCTGGCAAGCAGGCAAACTGGGTGCTATTGTGGCTGGCAAACAGAGAGGAATGTAAGTTTGGCACAGATCAGAAGTGTCTCATCAGGCTGACGTCATGAAGAGAAACTGAATGCTATTCTGAGGGGCCTTGCTGTGTGATCTGAGGAGTCCCTGGCGTGTTGGAACATGGGCTCCCAACACCTTGAGCAGCTGGAGCAGGAGGAGAGGACAGAGGGTAAAAAAAGAGCAGTGGGTGGGTGGGTGGGTGTGCCCCTTTCCCATCCGCTGGACCTGCTTGGAAACGCAACAAACCTGGAACTGAGTGTGGAGCATGCAGCTGAATGGGGCACAGCAGCAGGCAGCCTGAGGAAGCGCCATCTGCCTTGGGCCTGCCCATTAAAAAGGAAGTCTGGAGTGAGAGACTAGGGTGATGTCTGCTGTTTCCGGGAACATTGTGAAACTTCCGTGGGTGAGCTGAGAGTTTGTTTGGGCCCGGAGTGAGAACTCAGAGGCTGAGAGGGAGCATGTATCAGAAGGAAAACAAATGGATATTGATTGATATGTATTAGTTAAATTGCATTAATGTAACATTTTTATATGCAACTGTGCATTTTTGAAAAATTTTCATTTAAGTTGTCTGTTGTTGCTTCGGGGGATTTTTTTGGATACCGCTTAGAGATATTTCAAAATCTATGAAGAGATATAGAAATTAAATAATCAAATAAAACTAAAAATCCAGGCTTTTCCACAATCACCTGCTGCATCATCCTGTCATCATCAGCTATTACTGGAGATGTCGCATTTGGAAGGCAATGGGATGCAAGAAGTGGACTGGGATGGGACGGAGGTGGGCTTTGCAGAAGAGGTAGTTGCAGCAGCTCTGTTCTTCGAAAAAGACAGTAGCTCAGTGAGAGCAGGTGCATGCCTGCTTTGCATGCAAAAGGTCCCAGACACAATTGCTAGCTTATCAAGCATTCAGGATAAGCTTCAGCACCTGCAGGGTATTAAATGGCAGGCAGCAGTTCTTTTGGGAGGCACATGGCCTGGCTCGGGAGTGGAGCATCTGCTGGCTGGCGGCTGTGCCCTCCCGATCCCTCTCAGCTGGCCCAAGGGCGGTCCTAAGGAGAAGGAGCTGCTGCTGCTGCCACCCCAGCCCTGAAGATAGGGCCCAGGTGTTCCCTCGATGAGGGAACCCGTCATGTGAGCGCCTGATTTCGCCCCCTAAAAAATGTGCCTGGGACTACGCACGCTACACCACTGTGAAAGACCAGGAGACCAACAGTAGACGGAGGCAGAGCCAATGACAGGCAGCGTCAATCAGTGCTAGTTTTGCCCCCATCCTCTTCTCTCCTGAGTTCCACGAGGGCAAAGCTGAGACCACGGTAGAGGCAGCCACAACACCCTGGCTGGCGAGGGCAAAATGAAATCGGTGGAGCAGTCCTAACCACCATGGCTTAAGCAGCAAAACATGTTGGGCTAAAGCATGGGTAGGCAAACTAAGGCCCGGGGGCTGGATCCGGCCTTCTAAATCCGGCCCACAGACGGTCCAGGAATAAGCGTGATTTTACGTAAGTAGAATGTGTCCTTTTATTTAAAATGCATCTCTGGATTATTTTTGGGGCGTAGGAATTTCCCCCCCAAAAAATGTAGTCCGGCCCCCCACAAGGTCTGAGGGACAGTGGACCGGCCCCCTGCTGAAAAAGTTTGCTGACCCCTGGGCTAAAGGCTGCCCCTCAAGTCCATTAACTCCAGCACCTAAATTATTTGAGTCAATTATTTGAGCAGTTATTTGAGTCAGAAGACAAAGCAGAGGCAAAAGAAGCATATGTGCACCTCCACATACAGTATAAAATTTAATAAAATCCTTACACAGAAAAGGGGTGTGTGGGTGTACAGGAAATGCCATGCAATCAACACTATCTATGTGGCTCTCAGTACACATTTCTATGGGGTGGTGTTTGCTGTGTGCCTTCAGAAGCCCTGAGCTGGTGATGGTGGTGTTGGTGGGGCAAACTTGCATAGCAAAGGTCAGGTCCTTTGGTGCCTGAGAAGAGAAGCCGGCTCTTTAGCTACAAAGGGAGCAACATTCCAATTGCATCACAAAAAGGAAAGGATAATTCCTGTGCCCACTTCCCTCGCCGTCACTATCTCTGTTTTGCTTTGTAGCTGGCTGTTTACGGAACAGGGGATGTTTATGCTCCCCTCACTATTTTTTCTTCCTGTCTCGGGTGAACTCACTTTTAATTAGCAGACCAGTTAGTATTGGTGGAAGTACTGGAGATAATAGCGCATTGGCCAGCAGGAAGTCCCCCTCACTGCCCGTGGCAGTCCAAGCTCAGTCCCTTTGCACTCACAAGAGGCCATAAACACTCCCCCACCCTGAAAAGTGTGGTGGTCGTGGGGGGAGCATCTTGTCACGCAAAGCCGTCCCCACAAGACAGGGCGATGGCATCTGCCCCATTGGGAAGCATCAGGATACCAGTACAAATAGCAGGAAGTAGCTTGGCAGGGAAATGGGTTGGGCATTAGGAAACTGATTGAGAGACTCTAAAGAACAATTGATAGTGGAGAACTGATAGGGTTGCCGGAACTCCTTAGGCTCCACCAGAAGCAAAGGGATGGTGCCTGGTAGATCAGGGAGAAGATTCTGTTAGGGGAAGGATTGGGGCCACAACTCCCAGAATTCCCTAGGAAGAGGGACTGGCTATTAGACGACTCAGCTCTGTGGGGAGAATAAGTGTCTCCTAGCAACTCTCAGCACCATTAACAAGCTATAGTTCTCAGGATTTTTTGATGGGGGGGTAGGGGGAGCCATTACTGTTTAAAATTGTATTATACAGATTTATATGTATGTTAAGGTTACCAGACGTCCCTGTTTCCCTGGGACAGTCCCTGGAATTACAAATCAGTCCCCATATAAAATCCATTGAAGTTGAAAAGTGTCCCCGGATTCATTGAAAAAAATCTGGTAACCTTAATGTATGCTGCAGATGTGGTTGAAGACTCAGCAACCAGGCTGGTTTGGCTTCTGCACATGGAATGCAGAAGGCAATGCCATCTTGTCCATTGCCTCAATCAGCAAAATGTCTTTGGCTAGCCCTGTATAAGTTCTATAAATAAAATGAATAAATAAATAGCAGAGACTTTCATGCCAAGTAGAAAATAGACATTTACCCTTTTCCAGCTCCTCATCCTAAGATTTCACTCAGCGATTCTAAGCCTAAGGTCCACATTCACTGACAGGCAAGCTGGGCCAGGAGTGGAGCCCAGTGAGGGGCAAAAAAAGGAACAGAGATAACAATGTGGAACAGGCCTGGTGAGGGGCATGGCCTGAGAAGAGAAGCCCCTCCCCTCAGCATTAGGTCCACCAAATCACCACCACACAGGAAGAGACAGTGAGGACATCTTGTTCTTCCTCATGCTTGGCGTAGAAGAAAGATCTGGCCATGTGATACTGGATACTGTCTCTTTCATTGGAATCCCTTGGATTTGCAGCATTGTGAATTATATGGATTTCCACAAACCTAAAATCAAAGTGAGGATACAAGAAGCTGCCTTTGTCCTGCTGTCACTGAGAGAACTCAAATTCTGATTGTCACTTCTCCCAATCCTTTAATTATCAGAGCAGCACAATACATAAACAGAGTTCGGCAGCACAGTAGGTACAATGCAAGGTTAAGCATTGTTGATCCAACAAGTGAAACCTCACTCCATGACCCTGTTATATGGGAATGGTGGGCAAAACATAATGTGGCAAGCAGGAGTGTTCCTTAGACTCATCAACCAAATGAGCACTCCTTTGAGAAGGCTGACTCTGACCTGTGCTGGCATCTTTGTGACTTAGGTGATGGAGAAGCCATTAGCAACTCCTCTGGAGCAGATGGGGTGGACAGCCGCCTCTGAGGAGCCATGTTGTTCAAGTCAGATGTGGACCCTGGGGACTATGGAGGTGGCACAAATGGCACATGCCTGGTGACTGGTGGGGAGATGGGATGGCATTCTAGCACCTTCCTCAGGATCCTTGTCCCTACCAAGGCTCTGGCAAGGTTTGTCCAATCCCACTAGGATCATCTGCTTTGTGTGGACACACCTACCCCTTGGGACCCATGAGAACCTTATACTGAGTAGACTATTGGTCCATCTAGCTCAGTGTTGTCTATGCTGACTGGCAGAATCTCCCCATGGGTTTCAAATAGGACTCTTTTCCCATCCCTCCCTGGGTTGAGCCTGGGACCTTTTGCAAAGCAGGTGCTCTGCCACTGAGCCCCAGCCTTTCCGAAAGTAATAATACCTCCCTATGTGGGTCACGGCATTTATTTGCATACTATTTGTTTTCTTCCATTGATATCCTACCTTTTTTTCCATCGTGGAACCTAAGGCAGCATATATGTGGTCCCCAGGTGGCCTTCCATCAAGGCACTGACCAGACTCAGACCTGCTTAGCTTCAACAAGGTGGTGACCTCATGTGCCTTAAGACCAGGGGTGAAGAATCAGTGCCCTTCCAGATGTCGTTGGACTCCAGCTCCAACCAGTATGGCCAGTGGTCAGCGATGATGGAGGCTGGAGTCCAGCTGCATCTGGTGAGCCCCAGACCCTCTCCTGGCAGCAGCTGAATTGGGCATTCCCAGAATGAGCAATGGGAAGTCCAAGAGAAGAGGATAGTAGGGGAAGATTGGATAGTGGGAGGAGGATTACAGGCGAGAATGGAAGCACTTCTGAAAAAGTCATGATTTCTAGCAGATAAGAATTTGAACATGAGCCAATATGTTATTAAGGTTCTATCGGCCCAGTATACCTGAAGGAGCATCTCCACCCCCATCGTTCAGCCCTGACACTGAGGTCCAGCGCCGAGGGCCTTCTGGCAGTTCCCTCACTGCAAGAAGCAAAGCTACAGGGAACCAGGCAGAGGGCCTTCTTGGTAGTGGCACCCACCCTGTTGAGTGCCCTCCCACCAGATGTCAAAGAGATAAACTACTACCTGACATTTAGAAGACATCTGAAGGCAGTCCTGTTCAGGGAAAATTTTGATGTGTGACATTTTAATGTATTTTTAATCTTTGTTGGAAGCTGCCCAGAGTGGCTGGGGAAGCCCAGCAATAAATTATTATTATTATTATTATTATTATTAATCAGCAGGAACATCATGTCCTGGATTTGGGAGCTAACTCTGCAGTGCAGTTAGCACTTGAAACACCACTTGGAGAGTGGCAGCCCCTTCTTCCCTTGAGTGCTTTCCTGCCTTCCTCTTTTCCCCCTCCTCAGTGGGTGGAGGCAGTGGCACTCCCCTCCCTGTTGGCCTGGCTAGGTGGCATGCAAGTGGTGATGCCTCACTCGGTGCTGCCCTTGCGTGTATTGGTGTTTCGCAACTTTGACCTGTTGCAGGACCTTAGCCAGACTCTGCATACGCAGAGTTCCAGAAAGCAATCAGTTGAAGGCAGGATGGATGGACGAAGCAGAAATAAAACTCTGCTACCAGTAACTTGGTTACTTAGATGTGTTTATTATTTTCAGCAGACTCTACAAGTTACTGGCGTTTCCATGCACTGCTCTGGTTTGCCAGAAAGTGGCTTAGTCCTGCTGGCCACATGACCCGGAAGCTGTACACCGGCTCCCTTGGCCAGTAAAGCGAGATGAGCGCCGCAACCCCAGAGGCAGTCACGAGTGGACCTAACAGTCAGGGGTCCCTTTACCTATACCTACAAGTTACTATATCTCTCTGAAAACATAGAGATTGGTGTTACCCGTTTGGAGTGGCCATCAGAGCTTAGAGTGGTCATTTTGACCTCAGGCTGCTTTGTTCTCCTGACCCCAAGCACTTGGCAAAGTCCCACAAAAACAGCACAGCTATGGGTTAACCCCACTGGGTCTATCCTATCCCAAACAAAGGGCTTTTTCTGCGTTTATCTCTGCCAAAGCTGTTATCTCAGACTTCACCAAGTACTGTCATCATGGCATTTCCTTGAGGCCGTATTTCCATAACAGAGTTCTTTTCTGTCACTTGTGCAGTGGCAAAAGGCCTCTTAAAATACCTGCCAAAAATCTGTCAACTCATCTGTCACCGCTGCTGAGAGGAAATCAGTCTGAAAGAGAAAACCTGGAGATGTTCTAAAACTGACTCCTAAAGTGATGCTTTTAGCTTGCCTTTGAAAATCTAGGCATTGTATCCAATATTTGTCCTACTCAGAGTAGACCCATTGAAAATAATGGACATGAGTAGCTTTGGCTCATTAATTTAAACAGGTCTACTTCGAGTAGAAGTTACTGTGCTGGAACCAAATATGTTTTCCAGTCTCACTAATCATTTTATGAAATGGAGTCTAGTCAACTGAGGGAATATTAACTGGACAATGGCAGAAATTGTTTTAGTGCTTTTCATTTACTGAGTTTGCAACACCAGCCAAGTACAGGTGGTTGGGGGGCCAAGGCTCCCCAAATTTTCAATGCAGGGGTCAGACCCCCCGCATGTTCGGCAGCAGCTGCACATGATCATGCTATGAAGTGCGTGGACATGGCATGGTAACGCCGTGAAGTCCTGCTCCCCTCAATCACAGGGCCTGTTCTGCAATCTTTGGCATTTTCTCTTATTGTACAGTACTTCAGTAGCCTTTGGCTGCAAAGTGGTTTATAAACCTGCAAATCCATTTCCATAATCACGTAATGGTGCAGCCAGTGATTGATGGATGGGGTCAAGTGATTGATGGCTTCTAAGATCAAGATGGTTGCACAACCATTTCAGCTTTTCAGGGAAAAGGAAAGGGGGTGGGGAAATCATTCCAATGTGATATCTGACAGCATTCAGTCACTGTGGCATTCAATGGTACATAGCATGCAATGGTACAAGGGCGTGGATTATTTATTAAATGACAGTATTTTTCAAAGATTCTAGTGCATATGGCACAAAGTCAGTGTACATCCAGTGTACAACCAGCCGTCTTCCTGTTCATTTGTCTGTGTGTTTGTTGCTGCTAACAGCATTCCAAGCAAATCCACCCATCCAGCAACTGGTTGTTTAAAAGTATCTGGTAAAATAAAAGCAGCAGGGAAGAGACTATGTAATTTCTGATCACCTCTTGCCCTAGCAGACTGTATAAGAGCCTCTATTTCTGTAAGAATACAATATTCAGATGGCATGAGGGTTTTCCTCCTATCCTCCTATCCCCCTGAAACCTGCAGAATTCGTCTCTGCAATAGCTGCCCTAGTTGGCTCTTTGGTCTGATTCAGCAAAGCTCATCTGATTTTCTTTGGCTGAAACTTTGATCAGCTGATTTGATACCAGATGCAGTAGAGAACTTGATTTACTTGCAGAAAATCTAATGTTCAATCCCTGGCATCGTTGAATAAAAGGATGACAGAGAAGGTAATGGGAAAATCTGCTGCTTAAGGTTATCTACACGTTCATGGCTTAAAAGGGAGGTTGCCACCCCCACCCCCCGGCTGTGTTTCAGGTCACATTTGCATGTTGCTGTACACACCTAATGCGCAGTCCCACTCCTGCAAACTCTCTGCCAACACCCTTTTTATGAAGCCGTCACCTGCACATGTGCAATGGCTGCCTCAATTGTACACACCTCATTTTAAATGCAAAGTGAACATGGCTTACACTTTCAAATGGGATGGAGGTGGGGGAAGTATGCTTATTAAGTTTTTACAAACAACAACATTCAAACAGAACAATAAAAGAAACAAAAAGATGATGACCGTGCAGAGCACATTATTGCAGTTGAAATGAAATAAACAGAAGGCCGAGTACACTTTTGCAGAAATCATAATGAAACGGATCCCACAAAGGGAGATTTTGAAAGGAAGAGTCATGTAGCAATGAGGTAGCATTCCACATCAAGGCATGCGTCATACGGGGCACCATTCAGAATGCTATTTTTATTGATGAAGCATATAAATGGTTCCCATACAGCAGGCGTTTTCAACCAGTGTGCCATGGCACCCTGGGGTGTCTTGAATGATGGTCAGGGGTGCCACGGGCAACACAGGCCACTGTCCCTCTTTCCTGTCCTTCCTCTTTTAATGCCCTCTTGCGTCTGCTGCCCAAAGGCTTGCACAGCTGTTTGTTGCAGCAGCCTAGGCAAATGGCGCCTCTGAGGCTGGCCAGGGGGTGCTGGTTGCCAAGAGCTGAAGTGGCCTCAAAGTAAGCAAGCAAGTGGGTGAGGGAGCCCAGCCAGCCAGTCTGCCGGTCCTTGCTGTTGGGAATGGATAGACAAGTCCCAGGCCCCTTTGGGAGGCACCTGTCATGATGCTGTCAGCAGCTCCTGGCTGGTTGCCCAGGAAAGTATAAAGACAAGGAAAAGTTTCTTACCGCCCTTTTTTATTTCAATCTTTACAGAGAGGCTATAGAATCCAGCCTCTTGGATAATGGCATTGTCCCAAGTGAATCTCCACCCCCACCCCCGGTCTCTCCCACTTCCTCATTCGTCACTTCTACAGGTGCTCCTATGTGCCTTATGTCTTTGCACTCTTTGCTCTCCTACTTTTAAGGCTCGCCGGGTTCTGGGAGAAGGAGGCTCTGGAATGGACAATGTGTCAGCTGGGTGTTCTTCTGGCCCTCCCATGATTTCCCAGCTTTCCCCATCATCTTCCTCTGAGCTGCGACCCCCCTCAAACCCCTGTTGTAAATCTATACTGTCTTCCTCTTCCTCCTCCCTGGAAAGGTCAGGAGGGGGAGGTGGTCTCCACCATTCCTCCAGTCCCTGCCAGCACCTCTCTTTGGGGCAGGGGGGCAGCTCAGAGACCAGCAGTGGTAGCAGTGGCTGCCCAGAGGACTCCCAAGTAGAGAGAAGAGACTGAGGGAACACTTCCCAAGGGAGGGTGTTCATAAAAGGGGGAGAGGCTGCCAGCTCTGCAAGCAAGGGGTGACATAAACTGGGCTCCTGAGCCCCACAGGGGTGCCACAGAAAGAATGTAGTTGGCTAAGGGAGCCATGGACTCAGAAAGGTTGAAAAGCTCTGCCATACAGCATCAAAATGGACCCATTTTGTAATCCCTCTTAGAACCCTCTCATGATGGGTTAAACTGCAGTATTTCTCAAGAACGTACAGGTAGATATGGATTGGGGCTAATATCATGTGTACATGGCTTCAAACGCCAGCAGAGAGTTCTCACTGGAGCTGAAGTAAGGTGAGGTGTCAAAGTCAGAGCAGATAATACTAACTAGATGACCAATGGCCAATCAGAAAATATTTTATATCTGGTTCAACTCTTTGCCCATCTTTCACAGTATTGTCTGCTCTGATTGGCAGCGGCTCTCCGGGGTTCAAAGCAGAGACCTTCCCCGTAATCTGTAACCTGATCCTTTCACCTGGTGAGATGTCAAGGATTGAACCTGGGTGTCAGTGCATACATCGCATGTTGAGCTACAGTATGCCCACCCACCCCACTGCCTCCCATTGATCTGACTTATTTTGAGGCAGATTCAGGTAGTTTAGGGTGTGTGGCTTCCAGGTACATTTCAGCCCAAGTACCTGTCTTTTGGGACATTGAACACTAAAATATGTGGTTGTTGCCCCTGAAGGCATGTCTCCCTCTGCTTGTTTGTCTGTCTCATCAGTAACACATCGAGCTGGACTTTATCATGCCGGATGGAATTTGTTTCATGAAGTGCCAGCCTTTGTAAAAGAATGAAACAGGCTATTCTTAGCAATGAAAAAATAAGTTTATATTTTGAGGGGCACTCACACACATACACAAATGAAAATGACCCGAAGTCAATCTTCCCTGTTGGCATTCCTTCTTTTTTAGTCCCAATGAAGATAAACACATTTCCATGGGAAAAGCAGATAAGAACATGGGACAGCTGGGATGTGAGAAGCAAAGGGGATCGTGAACCACACTTTTTGCACACTGCAACACACTGCTGGTTGCCAAAAATAAAGAAGCATGATTGGAATATAAGGAATAGGCAATTGACAACAACTAATCTTTCAGTTTAACATGTTGTGTCAAGGGCTTTCCAAGCTCACTTAAGCTCCAAAATCCCATACCCTAAACAAAATTTTCCCTAATTTCCCCCTCCCCCTTCCCAAAAAAGAACACACACACCCGGACTTCCCTCAGCTCCTCTCTCTGGTTTTTCCATACTTACAATTTTCTGCATATTGTAAAATTGTAAAGATCCTTAACTTATCTGTCTTCTTGTTGTTTAGTCGTTTAGTCGTGTCCGACTCTTCGTGACCCCATGGACCAGAGCACGCCAGGCACCTCTGTCCTCCACTACTTCCCGCAGTTTGGTCAAACTCATGCTGGTAACCTCGAAAACACTATCCAACCATCTCATCCTCTGTTGCCCCCTTCTCCTTGTGCCCTCCATCTTTCCCAGCATCAGTGTCTTCTCCAGGGAGTCTTCTCTTCTCATGAGGTGGCCAAAGTACTGGAGCCTCAGCTTCACGATCTGTCCTTCCAGTGAGCACTCAGGGCTGATTTCCTTAAGAATGATTTCCTTATCTGTCTATGTATTATTAATAATAAATTTGTGAGTGTTTATTCAAAACCTGCCAAGGAGTCCAATTCATTTTGTTGTTTCTTTAAGTACTTTGTAAAAGGTTCCCATTCTTCTTTAAAGTCACAGTTGTCCTTGTTCTGCAATTTGTGTGTCAATTTCGCCAGTTCCACGTAATCCATCAGTTTCTCTTGCCACAGTTCTTTAGTTGGGGTTTCTTCATTCTTCCATCCTTGTGCTATTAAGACTCTTGCTGCGGTTGTCGCATACATAACTCTTGTTATGTTATGTACACAACCCCAGTGCTGGGCGGTTGTCGCGGTTGTCGCCCAGTCAGTCTGACATCAATACCAGGGAAGATTCTGGAGCAGATCATTAAGCAAACAGTCTGTGAGCACCTAGAAAGGAATGCTGTGATCACCAATAGTCAGCATGGATTTCTGAAAAATAAGTCATGTCAGACTAACCTGATCTCGTTTTTTGACAGAATTACAACCCTGGTAGATGAAGGGAACGCAGTGGATGTAGCCTACCTAGATTTCAGCAAGGCATTTGACAAGGTGCCCCATGATATTCTTGTAAAGAAGCTGGTAAAATGCGGGCTTGACTATGCTACCACTCAGTGGATTTGTAACTGGCTGACTGACCGAACCCAAAGGGTGCTCATCAATGGTTCCTCTTCATCCTGGAGAAGAGTGACTAGTGGGGTGCCACAGGGTTCTGTCTTGGGCCCGGTCTTATTCAACATCTTTATCAACGACTTGGATGATGGACTCAAGGGCATCCTGATCAAATTTGCAGATGACACCAAACTGGGAGGGGTGGCTAACACCCCAGAGGACAGGATCACACTTCAAAATGACCTTGACAGATTAGAGAACTGGGCCAAAACAAACAAGATGAATTTTAACAGGGAGAAATGTAAAGTATTGCACTTGGGCAAAAAAAATGAGAGGCACAAATACAAGATGGGTGACACCTGGCTTGAGAGCAGTACATGTGAAAAGGATCTAGGAGTCTTGGTTGACCACAAACTTGACATGAGCCAACAGTGTGGCGCGGCAGCTAAAAAAGCCAATGCAATTCTGGGCTGCATCAATAGGAGTATAGCATCTAGATCAAGGGAAGTAATAGTGCCACTGTATTGTGCTCTGGTCAGACCTCACCTGGAGTACTGTGTCCAGTTCTGGGCACCACAGTTCAAGAAGGACACTGACAAACTGGAACGTGTCCAGAGGAGGGCAACCAAAATGGTCAAAGGCCTGGAAACGATGCCTTATGAGGAACGGCTAAGGGAGCTGGGCATGTTTAGCCTGGAGAAGAGGAGGTTAAGGGGTGATATGATAGCCATGTTCAAATATATAAAAGGATGTCACATAGAGGAGGGAGAAAGGTTGTTTTCTGCTGCTCCAGAGAAGCGGACACGGAGCAATGGATCCAAACTACAAGAAAGAAGATTCCACCTAAACATTAGGAAGAACTTCCTGACAGTAAGAGCTGTTCGACAGTGGAATTTGCTGCCAAGGAGTGTGGTGGAGTCTCCTTCTTTGGAGGTCTTTAAGCAGAGGCTTGACAACCATATGTCAGGAGTGCTCTGATGGTGTTTCCTGCTTGGCAGGGGGTTGGACTCGATGGCCCTTGTGGTCTCTTCCAACTCTATGATTCTATGATTGTATGATTCTATAAAGATATTCTTAAATTTCCTTGGCAGGTCTTTCCCAACAATCCCTAGCAAGAATGCTTCCAGTTTTTTAACATTATTTGAGCAATATAGATATGTCATGGTGCGAGCCACTGGACTGTCATTATTTTGCAGGAGGGACTCAAAAGAACATCAAAACTTTAAGTAAGTTCTGACCATAATTGAACACGTATGTAGGCAGAAGGGGATGATGCAGGCAAGTCTCTGCCCTAGCTATCTCCTCTCCTCCCCACTTCATTGAGGTGGTACATAGGGATGGCAGATACATTTGATTCAGTTCACGTACCTAAGTCATGCTTTCTGAAACCATCTGTGAACCAAAACACAGACATCTTTCTAAATGGGCACTTCTCTAAATTTTCCAGCAGTTTTGGAAATATGGAGAAGTGAATTTAAGAATGGAAGAATGAGAATCTGAGAGAAACAGAAATTGTATGCTGTAACCCATACACAGATTGACCCCTTCCATGAGAACTCTGCCCGTAAGACTGGTAACTGTTTTCTTTCTTGGCCCTGTTTATGCCAAATTTCTGCAGATCCAATTTAGCTCAGAGCAGAGCCAGGCTGGTACAGGAATGGTACACCCAAGATCCTTAACAATGGCTCTTCCTTTTGGGTTGGTTCCATCCTTAATTTCCCACACCGGCACAGGAGACAAAAGCCCAGGATGCCAGGGGGCATGAGCTGATGGGAGGATGGAAATAAATCACTGTGCACAGGGCATTGTGTAAGGGAGAGAGACGGGAAAAGGTATTTCAAATATTCTCCCTTTTGTATATACACACAGGGAGGGCAGAACAAGGTGCCATTTGGCTAAAGCAGTTTTAACGAAGCTGCCTGGAGGAGGGAAATAGTAAAAACTGGAGGCCAGAGGATAAGGAAGCAGGCGTAACATCTCTAGAAGTTTCTCAGCTGTCTCTGAACATACATAATTTTAGGAGTACAGAACAGTGGTACATGGTAAAGAGCTGTGATCTGGGGAATATAGCAGCATAAATCCTCACATAGGAACATTCTGTAGTGAGTGGTGGTTTTTTCAGGGTAGGGCAGGGGAGCAGTTTTTGTGTTAGGCTGTATGCCTCAGTCCCTTCTAATTCCTGGATCCAGCAAAGGTTGAAATCTAATGATATGACTTTAAAAAGGTAAAGGGACCCCTGACAGTTAAGTCCAGTTGCGAACGACTCTGGGGTTGCGGCACTCATCTTGCTTTATTGGCCGAGGGAGCCGCTGTACAGCTTCCGGGTCATGTGGGCAGCATGACTAAGCCGCTTCTGGTGAAACAGAGCAGCACATGGAAACGCCATTTACCTTCCCGCCGGAGTGGTACCTATTTACGGTATCTACTTGCACTTTGACGTGCTTTTGAACTGCTAGGTTGGTAGGAGCAGGGACCGAGCAACGGGAGCTCACCCTGTTGCGGGGATTTGAACCGCCGACCTTCTGATCGGCAAGTCCTAGCAGGACATTGGTGTGGGGGATGGCAACCACCAGCACAAACCACCATTTTTTGTGGTAGCGGCCATTCCAACTCACCCCAAAAAGCCACAGTATGATGCAATATCTAAGGCATTCTTAGAAAACAAAATGGCAGCCATCAAGAGTAGTTGCTGAAAATGGTGAGAGAGGGTTTTGTAGTTTATTTTTCTGTTTCTTCTTTCTTCCATTTCTCCCCCCCCCTTTATTTCTTGTAGAGTAGTTTGTTCTTTTAATTGTATTGTGAAGACTTCAATAAAAAGAATTCCAAAATAAAGGAGTAGTTGCTGAATACAGCTCTTCTATAACTACTGTCATCTCAGGCAGCAGCAAAGATAATTAACACAAGTGACAAAATAACTGACATCTAAACAAATGACATGAAAAGAATGCCATTTTTAAATAAATGAATAACAACTGAGGTCTTTAATAGTCAAAATAAAAGGCATATGTGTCAGAGCTATGGAGAGCTTTTTCTTATAGTGAGCCAGTGAACTGCAGGTGGCAATTTTGCAGTGTAGTACCCTCAGAGTCTGGACTAACCTTGCCCACCTAGCCTGACCAGTGGATCATCCTGGAGAAGAAGGACTACAGGTAGAAGAGGCCTTCCTGTTGAGCCTGGCTTGGGCAACAAAGTCCCTCAGAGTTCCTGTGTGTTTCTGAATCCTCAACTCTTTCAGCCCGACTTCTAAGAACGTTAGAAGAGCCTGCTGGATGGAGCAAATGGTCCATCTAGTTCAGCATGCTCTTCACACACTGGCCAACCAGAGAAACCTGCAAGCAGAACAATTTCCCCCACTTGTGACTACTAGCAAGTGGTAGCCAGAGGCACATACTCCATCCAACATTTCTGGTTTGCTACTCAAACCTGCTTCCTGGTTTGCTCTTTGGTTACGAATTACTCTGTAGTCCCAGGTATGGGCTTTCCCTATGGCTCCTTCCTGACCACAGTCTCTTGCCCACACAGCCCAGTCCTTGCACTACTGATTATATATATATATATATATATATATATATACGAAAGCATATATATATATATATATATATATAGCACACCACCTCAATATCTTTGTTGAACTGCTATCTTAGCTGTGGAACACAACAAACCTATAGGAGGATGACCTTGTGTAGCCTTGAAAATACACAGCACTTAAAAATCCTCTGGTTTGCCAAGGCTCCTACTGGCTTCCGGCTTCACCCTTTCAAAGGGTTCCTTGACCTCTTAATTGGCCATTTACTGAGAGGAGGAAATGGTGGCAGGCCTTTCTAGTTTCATAGCCTCAGTGGCTTTCAAGGGCTGAGGGATCAAGGCTGATGTCATCCTCTTTTTGAAGGATGTGTTCGTTTCCTGTGCCATCCCCTCCCTGATAATTGCATCACCATCTGGGGCCTTGAAGAAATGTCCCTCTTGGCATCACAATACTCACTGAACTGGAGGGGTGGCCTCCTTTGGAGCATCCCCAAGCTGGCTCCCCTTGGACCCTCCCCTTCCCAGAATACTGGACTCATTTCTCTCTATTAAGAACAGGGGCAGTTTCTTGAATGCCAAAGGCAGGATCAGATTTGGCCTGCAAATACAATTTCTGTGGAACATGTAGTCAGCCAAGACTCTTGCGTTAGGGTTTTTGTTTTTTCTCAGCCGCCATTTTATACATCATTACACTGGAAGTCGAAAGATTAGAATGTTACCATCTTGCTTTTGGACTCATTTTTTCATGGCCACGTCCGGAGTATACCTTTACAGCCCATGGATTCTCCTAAAGAACATTCGTCCACCCCTCACAGAGCTACAATTCTCAACAGTTTAAACAAAATACAGTTCCTCCAGGTGTCACTGAACTCCAACTCCTATCCTCTCTGACTATTGGCCATGCCTGCTGGGGCTGATGATGGGAGTTGGAGTCCAACAACATCTGGGGGGGCTCTGATTCCCCAGTTCTGGTCTACGGAGACTTGCAGCTGCTCTCTAGTACTTTAGACATAGAGGGTTCTCCTACCTGGACTGAACCTGGGATCTTCTGCATTCACATCAGTAGCTTGACCATGGAGCCACTTCCCTTTCCTAAAGGGTAGGAGGGAGACCCACAGCACTCTTCCATCCAAAGCTTGTCCTGTCCCATATATGTCTGAACCTAAAGGTCATTGATCAGAATTCCTCTTGTTCACACAGCCAGGGCGGCTAAAGGATAGGAAAAGGGTAAGGTTTATTTTCAGTGACTATTTCCTGTTCATTGTATAAAGATATCTTAATCCCTTTTCTGTTCCAGATTAACTCCGTGACATTATTCGCACAACAAATGACACAGATTAGAATCGGCATTCCATCAATTCAATGCTTCACTGTTCTGAATAGATCTTGTTTATGGCTGACGGCTATCTGGTATGGCCTACTTCTTTGGGGGCAAGTACTGTATAGACTAGGGACGTGGGTGGTTCTGTGGTTTAAACCACTGTGCCACTTGGACTTGCCGATCGGAAGGTTGGCAGTTCAAGGCCCGGCAATGGGGTGAGCTCCCGTTGTTTGGTCCCAGCTCTGCCAACCTAGCAGTTCGAAAGCACGCAGTGCAAGTAGATAAATAGGTACCACTCCAGCGGGAAGGTAAACAGCGTTTCCGTGCGCTGCTCTGGCTTCGGCAGAAGCAGCTTAGTCATGCTGGCCACATGACCCAGAAAAACTGTCTGTGGAAGCGGACAAACACCAGCTCCCTTGGCCTTTAAAGTGAGATTAGCACTGCAACCCCAGAGTCATTCGCGACTGGATTTAACTGTCAGGGGTCCCTTTACCTTTACCTTTACTGTATATACTGGGCCACTTTCTCATGATTTGATGTCATGTAATATATTCCACCATTAGCGTGATAACTGTCTCTACGTGTGTGTGTGTGTGTGTGTGTGTGTGTGTGTGTGTGTGTGTGTGTCTGTGTGTGTGTAAACTAGGGACTGCCACTCCTGCTCACCAAACCTGCCTACCTGCTAATCTCTTTGTCAACCCTCTTCCCCTACAACTAGCCAACCCTTCCTTACTCTACACCTGATCAAATCACCCTTCCTTTACATCTCATCCACCTTTCACCCAAAGCCCCACCACTCACAGCTCTCCACCCCTCCCAACCTTTTAAAGGAGAAAGAAAGCTTTTTCTGAAGTGCTCCCCCAGCCTCCGTTAAGCCACACTGCATTTTACATGGGGAGGGGGTTCTTCATAGAACAGTTGCCCCAATTGCTCTGTGAAGCGCTCCCTCTGCCCTTGTTAAATAGCTTGCCTGAGCCACCTGAGCCAACTCCATCACAGCGGAGTTGGTTAGCCGCATTCTGGCAACCATGTGAATGGCAGCGTGGTGCCAACCATACATTTTTATGCACATAGGAAGAAAACACAGGCACATACACACATATGGGTTGGCTTATTTCTGTGTATCAACACTCCCACAAGATGTGCCCTGCCTTAATTGGTTTTTAGCACTAACTCTAGTGCCATGCTCATCACAATATTATTTTGCATTAGGCAAGTTAGAAAATATGTAGACAAATATTGTACAACTCCTTCCACCCTGTTTTCCACCCCTTTTACTCATTTATTGCATTAATAATAATCTAACAGCGTGCATGTTCCCCTGTTTCTATCTTTAGAAAGACCTCCTTTCAACATCTCCCATGATTTTGCATGTTTGAACTGTTTCATAGTTCTTTACAAATGTTTTTTTCAAGCGCTCTCTCCCTCTCTCTTCCACCCCACCCCACACTTTCTTCTGCCACTGTCAAAGCATTAACACCATTCCCACTTCATTAACAAACTGACCCCAAGTGCCAAACTCTAAAGAGAGTGGCACCTTCAAAGTCTCTTGTCCTTCTGAGACAAGCAGCAAACCACACCATCTATTGGCCAAAATGAAAACTTGAGGATGCTGTTATGTGTGCATAGCAGGGAACTCCGTTGAAGGCAATACGAGAGCCATCTTCAGATATCTGAAGGGCTGCCACATGGAAGAGAGAGCAAGCTTGTTTTCTCCTGCTCTAGAGCGTAAGACCCAAACCACTGTATTCAAAATGCAAGAGAGGAGATTCCAGCTAAACATTTGGAAGAACTCTCCGATGGTAAGGACTGCTGGGCAGTGGAAAGGAATACCTCAGAAGGTGTGGACGCTCCTTCATGGGCGGTTTTTAAACAGAGTATTCTTGCTTGTTGTTTACTGCCCTGGGCTCCTTTGGCAGAAAGGAAGCGATATAAGTTTAATCAATCAATCAATCAATCAATCAATCAATCAATCAATGTTGCAGAATATATCCGGGAGGGAGAACAGTCTGGAGGGGCTCTAGGCCTGTAAGCAATCCTCAGCACATTTTTTCCATGCTTGGTCTTGTCTCCACTTGCCTTCCCTTTCTCTGTTTTTAATGTTAGGTTGTAAGTTCATCAGGGAAAGGACCTGTTCTCTTTGTGATCTGCAAAGCACCCCTAACACTCCCCATCTCTTCCAATTAGTATAGCAGTGAAACTTGGGGAAAAGAATGTTAACAGCACACATATTTTTCATAACAGTCCACACATCCACCCTCTGCTTTTCTTCTATGGCAGGCATGCCCAACAGGTAGATCGTGATCTACTGGTAGATCACTGGCTCCCCCTAAGGAAGCTATAAAGCTTTGGCTCCCCCAAAAAACCTCCTTCCTCCCCAAAAACAGCTCACCAACTTTGACCTGAACCCCTAAAAGGGGGGTAGAGCACTGCCAGTTTTTAACTCTGTAAGCAGTCTCTTTGGAGTTGGCCACCCCTGTTCCATGGGAATTGACAAGATGGTCCCTAAGGAGGATAGTAATTCCACATGAAAATTGCAATTGATCCGTATGACCCCCACATTGTCTAACTGGAACATTTCACATCATTTTCCCTTTCACAGAAGATTTGTCTCTTTTGGGGACATCTTCCTCACATGCACATTCATGCCCAGAGAAGACACAATTGCCACATACACAAACTCTCTCCCTTACATTCTGAAGTGTGTTCTCATGACCAGAATAGTATTTACACTGCATGCTGGAATCCTGATGAAGCAGGCACAACATTGCTTCCTTGTAGAACTATCTGGGAAGAGGGGGAACTTGTGCTCCTCCGGAAGTTGTTGGACTCCAACTCCCATCAGCCCCAGCCAGCACTGCCAACGGTCTGGGATGGTAGGAATAGTTGCAGTGCAGTAACATAGGGATGCCCAGATGCTCCCCAGACCTGTTGCAGGTTGTGGGGAAATGGCTGGCTGGCTAGAAAGCTCTCCCCCACCTTCAAATATATGTGTCCAAAAGCAGGCAAAGTCATGCCAAAGTCTTGTTTTGGTCCACCATCTTGATTCAAAATGGAAACCCTCATGCCAGGTTTGGTGATGATATCTGGAGAGGCTGCTGACCCTATACCCAAAAAGTAGGCAAAGTCACATTTCAATCCACCATCTTGATTCAAAATGGCAGCCAAAACTCAATCTTCAAGAAGAGTGCCACCCCCACCCCTTGGGAACCTTCATGCCAAGTTTGGTGACCCTATCTGAAGAGGTGTTCAAATGTATAGACAACAAACAGACAAATGGACAGACAAAGCACTTTCCAAAATATGTAGCAGATATACACACATGCACATACACTAACCCTTGGGGTTATCTGGTGTAATTAATTTATGAAATTCACTGCTGGGAGATCTGATCAGGTGGCTTTAAAATAAGACTAGACTAATTCATGGAGTCTATCAGTAGCTTTTAGTCACGATGGCTAAATGGCATTTTGATGTACAGAAGGGGCAAGCCACTGGGTTTTTAAAAAGCAGATTTTCCAACTGCACAAATCCCCCCCCCCTTCCAGGTACCCCACGCTTAAAAAACCCCTAATGAACACAAAGTGTGCTTTGCTCCTTGTTTACACCTGCATCCAGCGGCGTAGCGTGGGTTGTCAGCACCCGGGGCAAGGCAAGTAATTTGCGCCCCCTAACCCGTGGATTTGAGCCCCCTAACCTGTGGATTTGCGCCCCCTAACCCGTGGATTTGCCCTAACCCCAGATGTTGCGCCCAGTGCGGCCGGCCCCCCCTGCACCCCCCACGCTATGCCACTGCCTGCATTAATGGTACCTTCTCCATAGGAGTTGGTGATTCTTATCTAGTATTATACAGCAGCAATTCATTCAATAATTAGCATGTGCAAAACCAGGAGTACCATCAGGGTATTTACGAGGATGCAACACAACACCTCAGTGTGCATGAAATATCAGTTGCAGGGAGGGAAATAGTAGGACAGGTTGCTCCCTTTGTGTCCCACGTGTGGACCTCCAAGAGGCATCACGTTGGCCTCTGTGGGAAGCAGCTTTCTGGAAGAGAGGGGTCTTTAGTTGTGTGTTCATGTGTACTATTTATCAAAGGCTGTCCTTTGCTTGATGAGCAAAGTCTGGTTTAAAGATAAAGACCCCTAAGAACAAAGAGCAGGAGGGACCTTGAAGTTGCTCCTCAGCATTTAGCACCTGGACATCATACTGAGCAGGGCCACAGGCCACCTGGCCATAGTCTTCCCCACTGCAGTGAGGTTGTAGTTCTAAATTTGCATCTGTACATATCAATTAACATACAGTCATACCTCGGGATGAATACGCTTCAGGTTGAGTGTTTTCGGGTTGCGCTCCATGGCGACCCAGACGTAACAGAACACGTTACTTCCTGGTTTTGCCACTCGTGCATGTCCAGACACTCAAAATAACATTACGCGCATGCGTGGAAGTGGCAAAACGTGACCCGCAGACGCGCAGTCGCGTGTTATGTTCGCTTCAGGATGTGAATGGGGCTCCGGAACGGATCCCGTTCGCATCCAGAGGTACCACTGTATGCACATTTTATGCAAATCTGGCGTTCTTTTTACCTCAACATACGTTCCCTCCACCCCACCAGCCCTGAACTGGCCCTTCTGGTGGCATGTTGCGCATCTCACAAAGCAGGGTTTCGGGAAAAACTGAGATTTGCAGGCCCTGCAGATACCAGTCCCCCAGACCAGGCTGCTTGAATCTTGCAGCGTAAGGAATGAAATCTTTTCAAGTTCCAAAAGGACAATTTTAGCATGCAGTATGGAATTCGAGTTGGCTTAAAGGCAGTGACAAACACACACACAGTAAAGAAAAGGGGGGGGGGGTGATGTGGATAATAAAATTCCAGAAATTCAAACAGTACTGAAGTTTCAGCCCCAAAGCAAGCTTCAAAGTGACTGTTGACCAGCCCATAGCTTCTTTAAAAATGTTACAGTAAAAAAATGTTATAGTAATGTTATGATATATGATTGGAGTTACTGTTGCCCAGGATGTGTACACACACACACATTTTTGGCCTTTCTGTTTTCTTTGATCAGACAGGCTTTGCAAACTTTCAGAAGCACTGCACAAATCAGCAATCTGCCAGGTCCAATAGGGCACTTTGCCTACTACATTCCACAATGCCTCTATCATACTAGTTTCAGCTCCCTTGGGAGGTATGGGGAGTTATCGCTGATTTCCAGTCAAGATCACAGGCCCAGGCAGGATTTGTGTGTGTGAAAGGAAAAGGCTTCTGGGAGAAGAATGTCTTTCAGATAGTTGGCATTCTTTGTTTCCTTTCTGTTTGGTCTAATGCTAACTGTCTGTTGATGTGAGATAGGCAGATTTCAACTTTTAAAAGTCCTATAAGAATGAAGACAAGACATGCTTTGTACTGCACCTGTGAACCCATCTGCTCTGTTACTGACCTTGTTTGCACATAATGCTAATTCATGGTTAATTAAGGCATGGCCAGTGATGTATTTGAACCATGCCCAGCAGTTTCTTTGGTTTACTCCTAACAAACCATGGTCTGCTGTTAGCTTGATTTGTTTCAACTATGGTTTGGCATTATGTCTGAACCCAACACCACAGTTTTTTTTGGCCTTCATTAGAGTTTGGACATTGGATAAAAATGGTACTGCCCATTAATGGCTACAGTAACCAATATGGTAGCAAGTTGTTAGAAGATGGCTTATTCATGCTGGAATCTCTAGAATGTTTGGAAACATTTTAGGGTGGCGAATGCCTTTCTCAGGGGAACTGACGGTGGCAGGCAGATCTGCTGCATGACAGGAGTTGGAGACCACAACTGTTATGGTATATTACTGTGACTTGACTCCGCATTAATAGCTGGTCTGCTTCAATTGTGGTTTGGCATCACATGTGAACCCAGCACCATGGTTTGTTTTGCTGTCTCTAATGAAGTAAGGTAAGGTAAAGAGACCCCTGACCATTAGGTCCAGTCGTGACCGACTCTGGGGTTGCGGCGCTCATCTTGCTTTATTGGCCAAGGGAGCTGGCGTACAGCTTCCAGGCCATGTGGCCAGCATGACTAAGCCGCTTCTGGCAAACCTGAGCTGCACACGGAAACACCATTTACCTCCCCGCCAGAGCAGTACCTATTTATCTACTTGTACATTGACGTGCTTTCGAACTGCTCGGTTGGCAGGAGCAGGGACCGAGCAACGGGAGCTCACCCCGTCACGGGGATTTGAACCGCCAACCTTCTGATCGGCAAGTCCTAGGCTCTGTGGCTTAACCCACAGCGCCACCCACATATTACAGCTGTGGTGATCTCTCATCAGGGTTATCTTGGTCCCCTAAAGAGTTTTTGCCCCAGCCATCAGAATTTGGTGGCAGAGGCTCACGTGCTGATGAACCCCCACGGGACAGACCAGTTTGGAAATCCACCTCCTCCTTGGAGCTACAATTTCTGGGGGACTCTTTCTCTAAGACCTTCCTTGACAAAATCAAGAAAGAGGATAAAAGAGATCTATATCTGTTCTAAGCACTTTTTTTCTTAAGCCCACAATATTGTGGACTAATTGACAGTACCATGAGCAATACCTGGCATTTTACTTCCTTAGTGAACTCATCAGCTTAAACTTGGACATGGTGACATTTATTAGCTTCTCACTTTGGGATGAAAGGAGAGCCCAGGACAAGGGAGATGCTCAGTGGAAGTCTGAACAGCTAAGGCTGGGTGACATCCCCCCCCCTCCTGCCTCAGTTCTGCACTTGGCAGCCACATGGTAGGACCCATACAAGACTACGGATGATGGTGTGGTTCACGTCAATCCCATGTTTAAGGCAAGCCAAAGGCCATGGTTCTTACTGTCATGGTAACACCTTGTGCTGGCATCTGATCTTAACTTAGTATGTCAGTCATTAGAATCATCTTCATCCTCCTTCTTGGAAATGGGCCTGCACATTCAAAACTTAGCCCAGCCCTAAATATTCCATAGCCATCTCTGAGCAGAGAAAATGGCATGCATTGGTTTTCGTTTCACCCTTTCCTGCAGTGACTTATGGAATTTTCAGACAAAAAGAGATTATATAGATAGGGACAGAGAACCTTTTTTCAGCCTGAGGGTGACATTCCCTCCTGGGCTTGCCAGTAGTGGCTGGTGTCAGAGGCCAAAATGGACAGAGCAATGCATGTAAATCTTACCTTGGTACAGCTGGCTAGCTTCTACAGATGCCTGCCCACCACCCTGTGGCCTCTATTCAGGAAACCAAAAGGCATTATCAGAGTTCAAGAATGCAGGCGCAACCAGGCAAAAATTCTCTAGGAGGTGCAATGCAGGGTCAATGAAAGTTGTATCTCAAACCTCCAAGTGCCCCTATTTTCCAGATTTACAGAAGCCATCCCAGTTTCTGATTTGATCCTGGAATGTCCCGCTTTTCCTTAGGACATCCCTGTTTTCATCGGAGAAATGCTGGAGGGTATGGAGTTATGCAAGCCCCAAGCCAAGGAGATAACTTAAAAACCTTTAGAGGACATCTGAAGGCAGCCCTGAATAGTGAAGTTTTTATTGTCTATTTATTTATTATTATTATTATTAGATATGTTGGAAGCTGCCCAGTGTGGCTGGGGCAAAGCTAGCCGTTAGGAAACCACAATTACTAGACCTGGCTTCTATAAATGCACGAAGCAGCACACTGTGCCAGCTTAGTTTACAAGCCAAGCAACAGGCTGTCAAGAAAGACCCAGCTGCTCATGTTCCTTCAATTGTTCAGACTCTTGGACAGCAAAGGACCTGGTCCCTCAGCTCTGGGTCTTGCCTAGAGCTGGCTGGAGGTGTGTTTTCCCCTCTAGCTCCCTGACTCCCTCTTATATAGCGTTGCACTATGCTGACAAGGCTGCCTGGCACATTTGTCGCATCCACATGGACTATACATCACTGTAACATTCCCTATGCATTTCTGGGGGAAAGGGAGGTCTCCTGTAAGTATTCTCATGGCTTTGAACCAAAGGCAACAGCGTGAGCCAAAGTGATGCCTTATCTATGAAAGATAACTGGCCAGCTGGTTTCAGACTTTGATCTTCCCAGTTAGTGTACTGTTTCTCATACTTTACCAACCATGTGACATACTGCTATTTTCTACATTGAATAAATGCTTGAATATACAGATTCACATTAACTCCTACAAGTATGGGATACTAATAGCAAGCAGTGCGAGGTCTGGGCGTTTTAGGCCTTCAAGGGAGAACTGATGACAGAGCCATCCTATCTCCTCATGATACAATTCTCTTCTGTGATGCTACATACATTGACTGCCCCTGAGCTAGGTGACCTGAAATGTCCCATCTTCTTTTCTTCCTGTGCTATCCTGCCACGTAATCAGTGCTTTACAAATAACCGAGGAGACGTGAGAATCTGAGCACAGGAGTGTTTTTGCACAGCTGCTGTGCCACAAAAACAGGATGTAACATTAGCTTGAAAAACATGACTTGCCACGCTGAGTGAGCCCCCAGAAGGACACCCATTATCCCAGTTCTCTGTTTCTGTCATTCATTCATAACTAATGCTCCAGGCAAGGGACCCAATGCACAGCAGGTTGGTAGCAGCATCCAGCCTCCCACACTCCGAAAGAGACCTTTATTCTATCTATAGAAGTTCCGTTTTTAGCTGTAGTGGCTAATAGCTATTGATGGACCTTTCCAATTCTTTCCCCTGCTTCTCTTTTATAGTGTTTGGTGTGAATCATCCAAGAAGTGATCTCTCCTCTCTCCTCCAAATCTGAAACGAAAATTAATGTTTTCCTTTGGACATCAGTTTCCAGAGCCAGAGGCAATGCTCAGGTAATTAAAGACACAAGTTTTTGTAACCTCAGTGTAATCAACAGCCTCCATCTCTTAAAATAATTAAAATGATGTGACTAAAGGCCTATAGATATACTGTGGCAATTATAAATTTTAATTGCTGTGTCACTGAAGAAGAGTCTATGACACTTAATGGTGATTATGATCCCTTGTCGGTTTGCAGTGCAATTATAATTTTCAGAGTGGAGAATATTAGCAAAATATCGCAAACATGTTCATTTGTATTTCTGCAAGAAAATTTACCTTCATTGTTTTTCTCTTTCTTTTTGTCCTTTCATTTTAGTAAAGATTACCTATAGATTACCAATAAATAATATTTGCTGCCAATAAATGGCCACTGACCCAGAAGATGCCATGGAGAGAGGCAATAGCAATATCATCCTTATTTCTTTGCACAGAGGTTTATATGACTTTCTGTCAAAAAATCTTTATCCTGCACTTTCTACGGCATTTCCCTCTCACTTACCAAAAAAGGCTGTTTTTATGTTTATTTATCTAGGGTTGCTTTTTATTTTTATTTTTGGCCAAAGTTGTTGAGCCAAGAATTTTTATTTTATTTTTTTTTATTTACAGGAAAATACACACTTCCCCAATGGGTTGCCATACATCCAGGTTTTTCTGGACATTTGGCTGACTCGCAGTAACCACAGACATTGGCAGCCCTAATTTATCTTTAAGTGGGTATGTTGTTCAAAAGTGCAAAAGCACTTTCATCCACAGCACAGCGCCAGTAAGAGCGGGCAGCGGCAGCAGGCAGCGGGGGCCACCCCGGGCTGGATAAATGGGTCCCTTGGGCCTTATCTGGCCCGCGGTCCTTAGTTTGGGGACCCCACCTCCAAGGAGTGTGTCTTAGCAGCAGGGCTGGATTTAGGTTTGATGAGGCCCTAGCTACTGAAGGTAATGGGGCCCTTTATATGCCCAGCTGTCCTTTGTCAACAACAAATTGTCTCTGTTTTTTGTGTTGAATATATGCTATATGGTAATTTATGGACCTAATAGGTATCTAAAGGCATTTGCACATAACAAAATATGTATTTTATCAAAGTGATGGTTGAACTGAAATACAATTAAGAAGAAGTACATTAAAACACTGTTGTTGTGTGTAGGTTTTATTTTATTTGTTTTTTATCTTATATTTTGGAAATGTATACCCAGTTTTCTTTTCCTTTAAATTTTCAGGGGGTCTCCAAGAGAGTGGGGCCCTAAGCTATAGCTTGTTTAGCTTGTACATAAATCCGGCACTGTTTAGCAGCCGGGGGAAATGAATTCCTTGGAGGCTGAATCTGCTGCCTCACTTTCCCTCATGGGTGGGCCGTCCCTGTTGCTAGTTCATAAAATGTTCTGCAGGGGATTCAGCAAGACATCACCTCTGCACCTGCCCCAACCTCATTTGTACAGGAAAAAGCCTGAAGTGAACAGGCTGATGTGAGACCTGACCTACTTTGGCCTTGTTTTAACTGACACAATTTTCTGGCTTCCAAGGGAAGTTTAAACACATCACTGGTCTGCTCTCCTATCTATAGAACACCCAATAATGTATTTCCCAGAATGGTAGCAGCGTTTGTGAATGAGCAATTGTTCATATACTTCTAACTGTGCAAGAGCTATTTCCAGCTCCGATCCATATTCAAAACTTGCACCGCATCTGAAAGTATCAGTTTCTGAATATTGCTTGACTGGTGACTCATCAGTATAAGGATGGAAAATGTAAAATTTGCCAAGGCTGTAGGCATGGGGGGGGGGGCTACAGCTTGCATTGTAAAAGGAGAGGCAGTTTGGTGTAGTGGTTAGAGGCTATGGTTAAGGCTATGAGGAGGATCCAGATTCAAGTCCCACTCATCCATGAAGCTAATGGTATGACCTGAGGCCAGTTACCACCTCGGGGCCTAATCTACCTCACAGGAATGTTATGAGGATAAAATGGTCGAAGCTTTTTACCCATTGGCTTAACTGGAAGAAAACTTACTTCCGCCTTCCAGTGTTCTGGCCAATGAGTGCCAAGACACTAGGATAACTGACAATCACTAGGCCAGGGGTGGGGAACCTTATGTGCTCAAAGGTCACAATCCATCATGGGCAATATTATTAGGATGTCCACTTAGAGCGCTTCCATACTGTGGGAGGGATTTGTGTACAGTACATGCCTGGAATTTTAGGTTTGTACAGTTAAACCACAGAACCTAGGACTTGCCGATCAGAAGGTTGGCGGTTCAAATCCCCGCAATGTGGTGAGCTCCCATTGCTCGTTCCCTGCTCCTGCCAACCTAGCAGTTCGAAAGCACTTCAAGTACAAGTAGATAAATAGGTACCGCTCTGGCGGGAAGGTAAACGGCGTTTCCGTGTGCTGCTCTGGTTCGCCAGAAGTGGCTTAGTCATGCTGGCCACATGACCCGGAAGCTGTATGCTGGCTCCCTTGGCCAAGAAAGCGAGATGAGCACCGCAACCCCAGAGTCGGCCACGACTGGACCTAATGGTCAGGGGTCCCCTTTACCTTTACAGTACAGTGCTTTTTTTCTTTAAAAATGTTTAGGGGTACTCTCATTTTCCTACTCATATTGAAATACTGCCCCTCAATGAGGCCAAACTTAGAATCACACAATGTTTAGGGGCATGTGTCCCCCTCTGTCCCCCAAAGGGGAAAAAGCACTGGGTTTGTACAATTAAATACCATGGTGCATTTGCAGCAGCACAACCGGACGCCTTCATCTGCCCCAGCTGCAACAAAATGTGCCTCTCCTGCATCGGCCTCTGCAGCCACAACAGGCACTGCAACCTGCCAACAGCTTGGCCTCACCCACAAAGGCACTTTCCTCCATTGTCTCCCGAGACAGACCGATGCCAAAAACAACATTTAAAGTGAACTAGAACACCTGTGTACTTTTAAAAAGAAACCGGAACCTCAATCAGAGTAGAACCAATCATCCTTGCCATAAGTGCATCTTCCACTGACCACCTGCCTTGTGCTTTGCTTCAGTGGTGTAGCCTGGGGGGTGCCGGCTGCACAATCGGGGAGGGTGTGAGCCAGGCACCCCCTACAAAGATCCCCATCGCATGCCCATCATGCCCTGCCCAGCACGCGATCGACCACCTGGCAGAAGCAGGGACTGGCAAGCAGAGGTGAAGAGCACTCTCCCGCCCCGGCCACTGGCAAACAGCACTATGCCTCTACTTTGCTTCTGGTGCTAATGCTTCCCTTTCCTTAAAAAGGTAAAGGGACCCCTGACCATTAGGTCCAGTCGTGGCCGACTCTGGGGTTGCGGCAATCATCTTGCTTTATTGGCCGAGTACAGCTTCCGGGTCATGTGGCCAGCACGACTAAGCCGCTTCTGGCGAACCAGAGCAGCGCACGGAAACGCCGTTTACCTTCCCGCTGGAGCGGTACCTATTTATCTAGTTGCACTTTGTTTTGGTTTTTTTTATAGATATTTTTTATTGCGTTTCTTTTCATAGTTTTGTATATTCCAAACAGTACAGAAAAAACCAAGTACAAGAAACAATTTTTTTGATTTTTTTTTAACAAAAGAAAAAGAAAAAACCTTAATAAGGTTATAGATATATAAAAGTTCCACTTTCCGTAAATCCCCATTGGACTTCCCCACACCTTCCAGATCTGCGTTCTTTGTAATAACAATGTCAGCAATTTGTTACCTTATTTCAAACCTTATTACAGCTTTCAATTATTATGTCTCCGTGTTCAATATATTGTATCTCAATTTTGATACCTTTAAAATAAACATAATATGTTTGGTTCACTTTGTCTTCTTTTCTCATTTGTCACTTGTTTTACCATTTGCTTAATCATATTTGCTAAAGCATAACATTTCCAATAACATGCACTATCTTAGGATTCATACAACTTATAATATTTTTGCAAATAGTCTTTAAATTTTTTCCAATCCCCCTCAACTGATTCTTCATCCAAATCTCGGATTCTGCCGGTCATTTCAGCTAGTTCCATGTAGTCCATCAACTGCGTCTGCCATTCCTCCAACGTGGGTAAATCTTGTGTCTTCCAGTTCTTTGCAATGAGTATTCTTGCTGCTGTGCTAGCATACATAAACAAAGTTCTGTCTTTCTTTGACACTTTCTGGTCTACCATGCCCAGCAGGAAGGCCTCTGGTTTCTTAGGGAAGGTATACCTAAATACCTTTTTCAATTCATTATAAATCATTTCCCAGAAGGCCTTCACTTTTGGGCAGGTCCACCAGAGATGAAAAAATGTCCCTTCTGCCTCTTTACATTTCCAGCATTTATTATCAGACAGGTGATATATCTTAGCTAGCTTGACTGGGGTCATGTACCACCGGTATATCATTTTCATAATATTTTCTTTCAGGGCACTGCATGCCGTGAATTTTATTCCGGTGTTCCATAACCTTTCCCAGTCTTCAAACATAATGTTATGTCCCACATCCTGTGCCCATTTTATCATGGCAGATTTAACTGTCTCATCCTGTGTATTCCACTTAAGCAGCAAGTTATACATTCTCAATAGTATCTTAGTTTTTGGTTCTAGTAGTTCTGTCTCCAATTTCGATTTTTCCACTTGGAAACCAACTTTTTTGTCCATTTTAAAAACCTCTTGAATTTGAGCGTAATGTAACCAGTCTCGCACCTTATTTTTTAGTTTGTCCTGGCTCTGCAGCTTCCAATTGTCTCCAATTTTTTCAATTATTTCCCAATATTTCGGCCATTGGGCCTCCATATTGGGCCTTTTTCGAGCCTTGGCCTCCATCGGTGATAGCCACCTCGGGGTTTTACTCTCTAATAAGTCTTTGTATTTCATCCAGACTGCAAAAATTGCTTTTCTCACAATATGGTTTTTAAACAATTTATGAACTTTAACCTTGTCGTACCATAGGTAAGCATGCCAGCCAAAAGCATTATCAAAGCCTTCCAGATCTAGGACATCAGTGTTTTCTAACAAAAACCAATCTTTCAACCAGCAGAAGGCTGCAGATTCATAATATAGCCTCAAGTCCGGCAGGGCAAACCCCCCTCTTTCTTTCGAGTCAGTTAGTATTTTAAACTTTATTCGGGGCTTTTTGCCCTGCCAGACAAACTTAGATATATCCTTCTGCCATTTTCCAATCTAGTTGCACTTTGACATGCTTTCGAACTGCTAGGTTGGCAGGAGCTGGGACCGAGCAACGGGAGCTCACCCCATCGCAGGGATTCGAACCACCAACCTTCTGATCAGCAAGTCCTAGGCTCTGTGGTTTAACCCACAGCGCCACCCGCGTCCCTTCCCTTTCCTTAGGCACTAGCATAATCCTGTATTTGCCAATTTCTCAACAGGAAGAAATAAAGGAGGTTTTCAGCAAAGGCACAGACTCTTCTTATGCAACTCATGCTGAGGTTAGGGTGGCCCTCCAGGAGCATCCTAAATGCCACCAGTTCCTGGCTCTCTGCTCCACAAAGCTTTTGTGCTCATTGCCCACTGCCTGGGACTTCCGATGTCTCCTACTGCCAGTTTGCAAGCAGCAAATGAGGTCCATAATTGCATGCATTTTTGACATAGACTTTTTGACAATAGCACAGCGCAAGCCAGCAAGCCTATTAATCTGTGGATGATGGAGACAGGAAGGTGGAAGAAAGTCATATGATACCCACCAACCAGTCATCCATGGAAAATGGCAGAGTTATGCTGGAAAGCATAATGCCCCCCACCCAAGAATCTTGGGAAGTGTAGTCTGTTAAGGGGGCTTGAAATTGCAGCTCTGTGGGGGGTAAGCTATATTAATAATAGTAATAATACTAATTATTTCTTGTACCCCACCCTTTTGACTGGGCAGCTGCCAACAAAATATAAATGAACACAATGAAACATCAAACATTAAAATTTTCCCAAAGCAGATGTCTACAAAAAGTCCTATAATTGTTTTTCTCTTTGACATCTGATAGGAGGGCGTTCCACAGGGCGGACACCAAAACCTAGTAGGCCCCCTGCCTGGTTCCCTGTATCTTCACTTTTCGCAATGAGGGGACTGCCAGAAGGCCCTCGGAGCTGACCTCAGTGTCTGGGCTGAGTGTTGAGGGTGGAGGTGCTCCTTCAGGTATACAGGACCGAAGCTGTTTAGGGCTTTGAAGGTCTGCACCAACACTTTGAATGGTGCTTGGAAACATACTGGGAGCCAATGTAGATCTTTTATGACTGGCAGTGGCGTAGCGTGGGTTGTCAGCACCCGGGGCAAGGCAAGTAATTTGCGCCCCCTAACCCGTGGATTTGCGCCCCCTAACCCGTGGATTTGCGCCCCCTAACCTGTGGATTTGCCCTAACCCCAGATGTTGCGCCCGGTGCGGCCGGCCCCCCCTGCACCCCCCACGCTACGCCACTGATGACTGGTGTTATATGGTCCTGGCAGCCACTCCCAGTCCCCAGTCTAGCAGCCATATTCTGGATTAATTGTAGTTTCCAAGTCACCTTCAATAGAGCATATTGCAGTAGTCCAAGCAGGAGATAACCAGAGTGTGTGTACCACTCTGGTGAGACAGTTCCCAGGGTTCTTGGGTGGGTCTGCTTTAAATGCATGGTGTGTGCGCAGGCCCACACAATTTAATCCTGCTGACTGCAGTATGACTGAGGTCCTGAAAGTAGTATGGCTCACTCTCTCACCCTTTGCTCAAGGCTGAACTAGACATGGCAACCACAGCAAAGTGTGAACAAATCTCCTTCAAACAACAGCCATAGGGAGAGAGCACATTCCTGATTGGGACTGGAGGGGTAGGAGATCAACCCTTTCGTCCCAGTACCATTTTTGCCCATCCCCAAAGCTGATAATCAAGACCTCTTTTCAAGCCATCCAAGCCGGTTGGCATCTCCACCACTGGAGGCAGCAAATTCTACCAATTCATTATGTGTTATATGAAAAAGAATTTAGAAACTTAGGAAGCTCCCTTGCACTGAGTCAGATTATTGGTCTAGCTAAGTATTGCCTAGCAGATAGAGAGGCCTGGATTGCCACATTTGAACCCTGAGCCTAAGGTCACTTCTCCCCACCCCCCCACTCCCACCCCCAATACAGTGGTACCTCGGGTTACATATGCTTCAGGTTACATACGCTTCAGGTTACATATGCTTCAGCTTACAGACTCCGCTAACCCAGAAATAGTACCTCGGGTTAAGAACTTTGCTTCAGGGTGAGAACAGAAATCGTGCAGTGGTGACACGGCGGCAGTGGGAGGCCCCATTAGCTAAAGTGGTGCTTCAGGTTAAGAACAGTTTCAGGTTAAGAATGGACCTCCGGAATGAATTAGGTACTTAACCCAAGGTACCACTGTAGTCCACATTAGTGCATATTTCCCTTGAGCCGAATTTAACAATTGCATGGCCAAAAAGCGAGTTTGTGTGTTTTCCTAGTTATTTCTGTCTCTTACGTGTCCCCAACACCCATCTCCCTCCCTCCCTCCCCTTGTTCAGAGTTCGTTGATCAAGGGTGTGAATTTCAAGAAGACTCAGCACAAAAGGTAATCAGACACATCCCTGAAGAGCTGTGGGCAGCAGAAGGAAGGAGTGGAGCCCAGAGGAGGAACTGATTTGCAGTGTGTCTGAAGCACCACTGGCATGATTAGGAACTGGCTGGAGCCAATTTCCTTTCACTTGAGTAACTAATGCAAGCTGATTAAGGCATTGCAAGGGCATGCAACTCTCAAATCACTCTGAGGACCACTCTGACATTCATATTTAAAACAAGAGGCCAAATCACATTTTAGCTGCGGAAAAGCACTCCTGATACAATTTAAACTCGCTGTTTTCTTTTTAACTGTTAACCACATTTTCTCTGTATTGTCAGGAGTTCAGCCTACACTCAAGTAGGACCCTGGCAGAGACACATGGCCGACTGGCATGTTCTCTCCCTCCTGGTCTTTCGTTCGGGAGCTTCAAAAGCTTTCTTCTGCCTGAACATCACAGCGACCGATGCCAACTGACACCGGCACACTTAGGGATCCGCCAAGTTTGCACAACTTGCATGACAGACCTCAGCAACTCAGCATTTTGGCTAATCTACTTTATTTACATATAAACACACATGGAGCGCTGCAACATGGCTCCCTATCTCTCTAACATCAAGCAGCAAAGAGAAAAAGAACAAAAGGCAATAGTCCCACTTCACAGAACACAGTAACACAAACATCCTGTCTCAGTCACTTCCCACTCTGTGGAGTCAAAACATATACCGTCATATGATAGACAAAAATCCCATGACTGCAATCATGGAGCAGGAATTCTAACATGTATATCCCAGAATGCTCTCTCTCGCTGTCACCCTCTCTCTCACACACATACTCATACACTTCACAGGCATCTCTGAATCCCTCTCACAATTCTCTCTCCCTCCTTTCTGGTTTCCACTCCATCAATGGCGACTGTTGCTCATTGGGACTGGTGGGGGGGGAGGGAGAGAAGGCAAGGAGCATACAGAACAGATGTTGCTGTTGAACTGGCACAGCTAAATGTTTGCTTCTGTAGATGCCTATACACCATACATTTAAAGCTCCATTTGCCAAATGGGGGGGGGGGAGAGAATCCTAGGAACTGTAGTTTACCCCTCACAGAACTACAATTCCCAGTACCCGTAACACACTACAGTTCCCAGGATTCTTGGGCACTGTCTGCTTTAAGTGTGCATTAACTGTATGGTATGTATGCAGCCATAGTTTTCATAGCTCTAAATCCCATCTTCTTTCTCTTTGCCCATAAAAAACATCATCTTCTGAGGTCAAGTGAAACTCATCAAAGTGCAATGAAAATCTAAAAGGGATCTGTAGACAAGGAATGGGAGGGGGGAGGGGGAGGTGTTACTTATTCTAGCCAAACACAAACAAAACACGCAGGATATGCAATGAGATTTTGTACTCTTATTTTAATGAGTTACCAGCTACAGTTATGTCATGACTTGTAGACAGACACATATACACCCTTCAGTTGACAGAGTGTGAGCCACCCCCCATTCTATGAGATGAGAATGTCCAATTTCCATGTAATTATCAGCCCATCTTGCTAGGAATGACTTTTTTATTTATACGAATGAGTTGTTTATATCCCACCTTTGTGTCACAGTCACAATACAAATGAATACTGAAAAATTATTAAACGATGCACTACAATAGCTAACAATATACTTCCCAAAATGGCATCAGATAAAAATATTGGCAGAGCATGTGCATTATAACAAAAGCAGTGGACTATCTTCATTGGAGGTTTTTAAGCAGAGGTTGGATGGCCATCTGCCATGTATGATCTAGTTGTGATTTCTACATTGCAGGGGGTTGGACTAGATTTCCCTTGGGGTCTCTTCCAACTCTACCATTCTATGATTCTGTGATCTGTCTTGAGAAAGTTCCCCCTGACTTCCCATCTGAGAGGATAAAATGAAGTTTGCGTAGTTTTGACACGAGTTCAGTGTTTGAGTTAAAATGTGGTGCCTTGCATTTTCACAACTCTTTTTGCACAACTGTGTGTGTGTGTGTGTGTGTGTGTGTGTGTGTGTTTGTACAAACATAATTTGGTGGGTACCGTATTTGGGGCTGGCAAGATTGCATGCAAAACCTTGCAAGAACTACCAACAGTGGAGGAATGGCAAATGAAGATGATGGACTTTTGGAAGCTAGCCGACCTGACCGGAAGAGTCCGCGACCAGAAGGAGGAGGAGCATCAAGAGGAATGGAAGAAATTTAAAGACTATTTAGCTAAATATGTTAAGATAACTTAAATAGAATTACCTGTGAGTAACAGAGTGGCCTAGGATTTAAATATGTGAAATTGTATAATATCATGGATAGAAGTCAAAATGAAAAGAAAGATTTAATTGAACAAGTAAATCTTATATGAAAATAATGTTGGAAAACTGCTGCAATGAGCTATATGGAAACTCAGCCAGGTGGATTTGAGGAAGTCACTCAACAATAATAACAAAAGTGGGGTTATAGCAGTTAAGATAAATGTTTTTCTTGTTTGCTTGTTTTTTGATATTGTAATTTGTATTTGTTATAATATTGGAAAATCGATTTAAAAAATTGGGGGGGGGGGAGATTGCATGCAAAACCTATCCAAGTATCCCCATTGCACCAGTATGAGCCTACAAGGACAGCATCAGGGAGTTATCTCTGAAGACCGTATGTCAAGGCTGAGACAGAGCCCAGGATGCCAGCTGGGAACGGGGTGCTGGACAACCAGTTCTCAGTGGTACAAGGGTCCCAGCCCCTTCCAGACAGCCATAGCCTCCAGTTCCTAGTACTCTTAACTTCCCTGTGCTGTAGACTGTACAAGTAACTGAGATTCTTTTTCTCCTTCCTTGGAAACATGAAAGCACAGTGTTGTTCTTGACATTGCTAAGCATTGGCACTAAGGTTACCACAACATGAACCTCTTAGCTTCTTCACACAACAATAGCCGCTTTCATTCTTTGGAATACTCTCCATTGAAAGTTGTTGGTTTTTCTCTGAAAGTTGCTCAGAAATTTACACCTGCGCATATAAATTATCACTTCTTTTCTGCAAATTTGCGCTCTGCTCAAAATCCTTTCAATATCTAGCAACATCTCTGGTGTTATACACTTGGAATGTCCAAAACTGGGCAGAAAAATATTTACAAAACCACTTGGGCTACTATCCTGCAGCTCATCAGCCAGCCTTTGGTGGGTCATGGGATCTTTAAGACATGCTGTCACACCACTAGAGTGGCACTTGAACTCCAAATGAAGCCCCCATCACACACTGGCAAAAAAGTCCACCAGTGTAGTTGTACCACCAGCAGTGCTCCATAGGGGGGTTAAAAATGACATACCAGGGCAGATGAGAAGAGCTTGGATGTTCCGTATCCAAATCCTCCTTTTTCACCCAATATGCACCCAGGAAAAGTGGGAAAGAATGCCAGATTTGAAGCTAGGAGGCTGCGTACATTTTGTACCTTTAAAGCACTTTCTTTCCCTCAAAGAATTCTGGGCACTGTAGTTTACCCCTCACAGAAATTGCAATTCCCAGCAACCCTTAAAAACTACAATGCCTGGAATTCTTTGAGAGAAAGAATGTGCTTTGAATATGCTTTAAGGGTATGTACGTAGAAAGAAGAATAAAGCAACAGGCTGAACAGGGGAAATAATAAATGAAAAATTCTGTTCTCTTTTTAAATCCATATTTGTTTGGGCTTCCAATACAGGATTTGGGGGCAGGCAAGGGAAGACAAACTCCCTCCATATGTTTTTTCCCCCTAATATTTGTAGAAAGAACTCCCACAACATGCTCAGCTCACAGAAAATACGAATGAGTGGCCACCCAAATATCCCCATCCATTCATGTGAGGCAAATGCAGATGCAGGAACAGAATGATCCCAGAAAAATCTCTGCTGATTCAACCCTCCTCAGGCATCCCAAGCTTTGCAAACTTTGCTCAGGGGTGTGATGTCGTTGACATCCTGCAGCAGTATTCCTGGTCCTTGTCCCTGGCCATGTTCAGCCTGTGGGCCACAAGGAGCTTGAGGGGGCAGGTTCTTCAAGCACGTTGAATCGGAGGACTCCCCATCAGTGAAGATTTTATTCCGGGTACCAAAGCCACTGGTGCTGACGGTTGTCCGCTCGGCATAGACCCCTTGATGGACCATTTCATCAGAGCAGGTTCGGAGTTTGAAGGCTGCCTGGAAACCCTTCTTGAAGTTCTCATTGAAGTAGCCATAGATGATGGGGTTGACACTACTGTTGGAGAAAGCCAGCCAGTGCGCAAAGGGGAAAACGTAACTTGCAAGCAGATTTATGTGCTGCTCATCCAGCTTGGCATAGTCTGTGAGCAGCATCAGTGTCCACAAAGGTAACCAGGAGAGCATGAAGAGCAGAGCCACGAGCACAAGCATTTTGATGACCTTCACCTTCCTTCTAGAAACTGCCATGTTGCACTGACCTTCATGAACTACCTGGTGCTGACTTACTGGGCCTGAGGACCTATACAGCTTGAGCCCAATTCGGCCATACATGAATGTGATGAGGGTCAGCGGGACAACATAGATGTGGGCAAAAAGCACAGTGGTGTAGACTTTGCGCATTTCACTATTGGGCCAAGCCTCGTAGCATGAATACAAGGGGTAGGTCATGCTCTGATTGCCATTGTATACCATGTAGCTGTCCTCCTGCTGAGCCACTGTGAGCTTGATAGCAGAGGGACACATGATGGTAATAGCCAGTACCCAGATGATGGCAATGGTATTGAGTGCCTGGAAGAGGCTGAGCTTGGATTTAAATGGGTAGACAATGCAGCGGAACCTGCAGAGGAAAAAGGGAGGAAGAATACAAGTAGGGGAATGACTACTATGCAAGAAGGGAGGAACAAAAAGATACTCTTTCTATCTGGCCAAAATGGGCCATTCTGAGGGGCAAGGAGATAAAGAGGCTAAACTGGCCTCAACCACCATAATTTAAGATTATTTGTTTATTACAGTATTTGCATTTATAGACAGCTTCCTGTCTGAGATATTAAAGTGGTTTGCACTAGGTAAATAAATATAAATGCAGATTTACACTAGGTAAATAAATATAAATACAGAAAAGTCTTTGCAAAACAAATATTCATACATAAACACACTATTAATATCAGTGAAATTGGAGAGCATTACAAGGCAGCATAATGTAAAATTTCAACCCACATGTCTCATTCACCATCCATTCTATGCAACCACAACACTCATTTGCTACCTCAAACATTATCTCTATCCCCCAACCGCTCATGCTCAACAATATTAACCTACATGCAAAGGATATGGTGGATGAATCCTCTAATCCAGTCTTCACCAATCTGATGCCCTCCAGATCTGTGCTGGCTGGGGACTAATGAAACTTCACAGCTGCTAGAGGGTACCATGTTAGTGAAATGAGGTACCATGGAGTGTTGATCAGATGACTGGGCAAATAAATGCATTGACCTTTAGCACAGAAGAGCGAATACGTTGTATTCCATAGATGGGGTGCCACCACAAGTTCCCACCCCACAAGGTCTCATCCCGCATCATAGCATGTCACTGGCACTTTCCTTCTCAGTCCTGCAGCTTTATAAGCTCCTTGACACTGTGCCCAACATGAGGATGGAGCAAGTGGGTAAGACCTGCTACTTAAATAGTCATGCAACTATTTAAAACACAGGAGGACTGTGGTCACAATAAATTTGGCAGTCCCAAACACCTGTATTTCCTTTAATAAAGTGCTCCATCTCTTATTGTTTCCACTTAGCATCATTTGGCCTCAGGATAGGACTCTGACCAGGAAGGGGCCAAGCAAATACCCTTTTATCAGGACTCAAGGTCTTCAGCATCTCCACCTGCTAAGCCTCCTTCGCCACGGCTCACAGATTGTCTGGTCACTGCTGCTGGGGTGGGTGACACACTCAGTGATTGCATGGGATAAGTGACAGTCCCCATGGACAGGTCATGTGGGTGAGCTGACCCAGTCCTATCCACTGAACTGAGAACGGACACCTTATAACACATTAAGCACCTGACCTATGGAACTTGGCTCATTTGTTTGAAAGAAGGGTGATGGGCATCCGTTTCCTCCTTCCTTGGCCCCAAAACATGCATGGGAACTGAGCTTGATCCCACAGAAAACCTGTGTGCTCTCCCTTTCTGGCAAGGGTGGGGAACCGGTGGCCCTCCAGATGTTGCTAGACTCCGACTCCCATCATCCCTTTCTACTGGCCATGCTGGCTGGGGCTGTTGGGAGCTGGAGTCCAACATCTGGAGGGCTACCTGCTCCCCATTCCTGCTTTAGGACCTCACCTTCTTCTTACCTCTCCACAGCAATTGCCACCAGAGTGAAGACAGATGACGAAACAGACATGCCCTGCACCAGCCCACTCATCTTGCAGATGCTGTTGCTGAAAGGCCATCCTAGGAGGAAGAAGGCAGTTGGGGGCCATGAGGCAGAGTTCAGCAGACATTAGAGAGAGGCTAGTTTTACCAGCTGATTCTATCTATTTAACATGCAGGAGGTCTCTCTCCACTGTGAAAATCTCGTCACCAATACATCTCCAGCATGGCTCAGCTGCTTTTCAAAAAGTGCAAAGCAGCTTAGAGGAGGTTATGATTTGCACAGCAGCAGGAGAGAATGATGCTTAATCTTTTCCCTGCTGACCATTTAGGAAAAAGGGCAGGCAAGAGACAACATGGTAGAGGAGTAAAAAATTATGCATGGCATCAAGAAAGTGGATAGAGAAAAGTTTTTCTCCTTTCATAACCCTCGTGGACTCCATGCAGCTGAATGTTGAAGCATTCATGGCAGACAAAAATAAGGTCTTCTTCACACTTTGCATGGCCAAAAACTATGGAAATTCACTCACACAATGGCCACTAACTTTGGTGGCTTTCAAAGAGGATTATGTTATTTTGTGATTTTATATTGTGATTTTATGTTGTAACTTCCCTGAGACCTGCGGGTATAGGGCAATATGCAAATTTAATAAATAATAAAAAATAATAATTACTATTATTCTCTACTCAAAGTCCCACCCTTCCAAGCTGCTTTCTGTTTTATCATGATGTCAAGTCAACATTCAGCATGAAAGTGAGGGTTGTACAAATCAGCTCTTACACCATCATCATCATCACCATCATTAATAATAATTACATTTCTAAACCACCCTTCATTGTGTTATGGGGTTGGATCAAGGCCAATTGGGTTGTAGCCAACTAAGCTCTATGTAGAGTAGACCCATTAAACCTATGTCATGTGCATTAATTTCAGCGGGTCTTCTCTGAGTATGACTAATATTGGATACAAGTTACCCATTGAAATTAGTTTCATTTGGAATAAATGGGACTGAATTTAAGCCCTGACTAACCTTGCCCCCTTGAATCCAGGGGGAGGTAAGTGCAACCAACTTAGCCTGGGTCCAACACATGATCTGGGAACATTTCCCTCTTTCCCCATAAGAACGTAAGAAGCCAAAGGTCCATGTAACCCACAGCAAACCAGGTGCTTCTGGGAAGATTGCAAGGGGCCATGAAGGTGAATTTTCCCCCAGAAACCAAGAGGCTGCGCTTAGCCATCCTATGCCCCACCACCACCTTTTTGCTTAGGTAAAGGTAAAGGTACCCCTGCCCATACGGGCCAGTCTTGCCAGACTCTAGGGTTGTGCGCCCAGCTCACTCAAGAGGCCGGGGGCCAGCGCTGTCCGGAGACACTTCTGGGTCACGTGGCCAGCATGACATCGCTGCTCTGGCGAGCCAGAGCCGCACACGGAAACGCCGTTTACCTTCCCACTTGTAAGCGGTCCCTATTTATCTACTTGCACCCAGGGGTGCTTTCGAACTGCTAGGTTGGCAGGTGCTGGGACCGAACAACGGGAGCGCACCCCGCTGCAGGGATTCAAACCGCCAACCTTTCAATCGGCAAGCCCTAGGCGCTGAGGCTTTTACCCACAGCGCCACCTGCGTCCCACCTTTTTGCTTACCTGTGATCAAATTGTCAACTAGTGTGGTAGGAATACAGAAGATGCCCACCAGCAGATCACTGATGGCCAGGTTGAGAATGAACAGGTTGGTGACTGTCCTCATCCGGCTATTTTTCAGTACAATGAAACAAACCAGGCTGTTCCCAGCCATGCACAAGGCAAAGATGAACAGGTAAGCGACAATGTAGATGGCGGCAACAGGTGGTGAGTGCGAGTAGTATGGGGAATAAGTCACGTTCCTTTTGGCATTTCCCAAGGAGTAGGTTGTTTGGTTAGTGCTGCCTTCAGGGGTCTCCATAGTGTGGCAAGAATTTGGCTCTCACCTGGGAAACACGAAAGAGAAATCACAAGTTAAGGTGGATGGTCTGAATAAGGGGAGCCTTGCAGGTACAAAATTAGGATGCACCTGCTGGTGAAAGGGCTCCGCTTCAGCTTTTTCATTGCTGAAACAACTGTGTTTCCCAGAGCATAGGCAATGTCCTGCCCTGTGACCAAACTGTACATTGTCCCATTTTACCTTGTTTCCAGCCTAAACCTTCCCTTGTTTGGCAGAGCCCTGCCACTCTGCAGAGCAGAACACCGGTTGCCTTAGGCTTTTCATAACTGATGTTGAAAAGGCTGCACCAGAGACATACACATACGTAGGGAACCCAATATGTCACTTCCTGTTTTGCCCATCCCATCCAACACCTGATGAGGCTCCTTCTCTTTCTCCAGAGGGGATAACTGCAGAACAGGGCTTGCAGGGTGCTTGCAGGCATGCAGATCAGTTGCAGGTCTTCTACTGTGATTGCTGCTGGGAAGCGCCATCTTCTCCACAACTTGTGTGCCATCTTGAAGAAGAATGGCCTTGTTGCAGCTAAAAACAAACAGACAAACACAGCAACGTTGTGCCCAAATCCACCTTGTCATTCTGTCATCAATGCATCTGAAAATTGCAGACATAAGAGAGGTGCCCCTGGGTAAGAAACCTGCCAGATTGCGGACAAATAGGCCCAGGGACTTTTGTACTAGGCACCTTTAAAGTTGATGTTTGGGTGGGAAGACCTAAAAGGGATTCGCTTTCTGGATTAAAGCATGCAACTCATACTGCTCCATACCAATCCTGCGTCACCTCTGACAAGTCCCTAATTCCCCCTGAATCCATCCGGATCTACTGTGCACCTCTGTTTTTTAGTATTACATATTAAACTATGGCGTTCATTTAATTGCTTATTGTAACCAGCCCACGTATTGATGGAAGTAAATATTTAAACATTTTAATGAATAATTAAAAGCAAACAGAAACGTAAATAGGCCTAATGTTTTTGGTAATAGGTTTTCATTTTTACACCACCCAGGACTGGCTCTAGGTTTAACAGTGCGGTGGGCAAAGCATCCTCTGGTGAACCCCTTACTCTGTTGGTGGGTCCTCACAAGCTTACCGGGTAGTAGCAATGGGCTGGGAGCTGCCATTTTAATTTCCCATATTTCCTCCAAAGTGATGCTACATTGGGGTCATTCTTGGAAATCAACATGGCACCCAGACACTCTGAGGATTAGGCCATATAGCGAGAGCCAGCCCCCAGAGCAAATGTGAGCAAATGCCCCTGCTTCAGCAAGTGGAGCCCTGGCAGCTGTCCAAGGTGCTGACCCCACCGCTGACCCTGACCCATGAAGCAGAGCAAATGGGGCAGTGGTTTTTCTGAGAGCTTCTACTGCTGTGATGTTTAAATGGTTCCTGAAGACAGAGACTGCATACTCTGAGGCACTTGCAGGAAACCTGCCACGATATGGACAGCTTAATTTGGAATGCATTGAAATGAGGTAAACAGCTTTTTAATCACCAGGCAAGATTTTAATGAGAAGAACAAGAACAAGAGGAAATGCACCCAGGAGTGAAGACTTAATGCCCACCACAACTGGCATTCCATTGCTGCTCTATCTGTCTAATTAGCTTAAGTACCTAATGAAAACAACCGGTCTACAATTATCTGGGGGTGGGTGCCATTCAGTCTTGTAATTATTCTCCTGTTTAATAAGCAGGTGTCAAAAGAAAGAAAGAAAGAAGGAAGGAAGGAAGGAAGGAAGGAAGGAAGGAAGGAAGGAAGGAAGGAAGGAAAGATCAGATCTCCCCATCACATTTTCCAGGTCTAGAAAAACACATCTTTGTCAAAGGAGTGCTCTTTCTCAGCGGTCGGTCACTTTCTCAGTATTTCAAGGGAAACTAATTTTTGCAAGTGCACAAAAGCTTCTCTCCAGCAACAAAGTGCACTTTCCTTTTCCACAAGTCTGAACACAGGCAGCTGAGATGAAGCAGGAGCATATAGAAGAATCAAAAGCCTTGTTCTTCTGGCAATATAAGCATTTACCAAGAAGCCTGTACTTCTGCAACCTATAGGGCAAGGTGAAAAGACCAGATATTCTATCCAGATAGGGCTGTCTGCATGCCAGCTGCTGCCCCCACTCCAGATTTTGAACCTAAAAACCTGAATTCCATGTCAAGGAAGCGCATGTTCTGAGATCAGAAAATGATTAAGCATGAATAGATTTGCTTATTTAACATAATGTTGTTTTGCTCAGGCTGTTTAAATGGAATATAGCCATGCTGCTTATTAAGCAAATGTCTTGCTGAGCTGATTTGAATTGTCTCTTAATTGCTTTGTACTGTACTCTTGAATCTATTATAAACCATCAAGGCATCAGTTTGATTGAATAGCAAGGTACAGATCTTTAAAACCAAACAAACATTTACTTACTCCAATATTTTGTGTGATAGGATAGAATGAAATAGAAGGAAGGCTTTAGAGATAGAAGTATCATAGAGTTGTAGTCAGTTAAGACTGACTCAGAGTAAACCTATTGAAATTGATGGATATAATTTAGTCATCTCTATTTCATCCCAGTGAGTCTACTCTGAATATGACTAGTGTTGGATGCAACCCATAATAATAAACCCCAATCAATTCCATGTTTTGCCTTAGATTTTTGAAATGCATTGACTGCTCTTTAAGCAAAGTCAGTGCTTTTCTGTGTGATCTCTTTATTTCTTGTAAGCAAGTAAGATGTTGCAGAAAACCTAGACATTTTGTAAATGCAAGCAGTTCCATCACAGACTCTAAAAGGCAGGCCCCTCACAATTGCACTGAGGAAACTGAGGGCAACATCACCCGTGCATGTACCCGTGGCTGAGTGACAGCCATAAACCCAAACAACTATTCTACACGATCTTCTGCAACATTGTCAATGATCCTTTAGCACACCTCTGAATGATGCACCAGATCATTGATCTCTGCGTTCCAAGGAACTCTAAGAGTATGCCTGGAATTTTGGGGTGAGAGCATGCAGTCTGCTCCTCATGACACGATATGTTTGTTTTAGGACTTGCCGATCAGAAGGCCAGCAGTTCGAATCCCCGCGACGGGGTGAGCTCCCGTTGCTCGGTCCCTGCTCCTGCCAACCTAGCAGTTCGAAAGCACCTCAAAGTGCAAGTAGATAAATAGGTACCGCTCCGGCGGCAAGGTAAACGGCGTTTCCATGCGCTGCTCTGGTTCGCCAGAAGCGGCTTAGTCTTGCTGGCCACATGACCCGGAAGCTGTACGTTGGCCAGTAAAGCGAGATGAGCGCTGCAAACCCAGAGTCGGTCATGACTGGACCTAATGGTCAGGGGTCCCTTTGCCTTTACCTATGTTTCCAGTGGGAAGGAAATAGGGTTTTTTTCTGACTCCATAGTGCAGCACCACATGGAATGTGGTACACGTTTCTGGTTACAGCAAATAGACATGAATATTGTCAAACTGGAGAAGGTGCCGAAAAAGACAACCTCAGAAACAGCTTATCCCACCCACCTGCCAAAATCCCTTGTGCAGTGATTCCCAAGCACCCAAAATCCAGCTGGGAACCTTGTGCACCCAAACAGGGCAGGATGATTGGCATCCAGGGATGTCACTCCTGCTTTCTGTCTGGTTTGGGTAATGTCCGCTGATTAATAGCCGGGTGTGGTTTCAGAAAAACGGGCTCATGGGCCTAAATGGAACCACTGGCAGGTCAACATTGGCCTGTTGACCTCATGCTCACTCCCCCTGCACTAGGGCAACGGAGCCCTTCATTCCACTTCAATTGTGCCAACCCAAATTTCTGGTCCCCTTCATGAATCACTGCCTTGTTGTGGCGAAGGGGCTTGAATAACTCCAAGAAACTATGAGCTATGCCGTGCAGGGCCACCCAAGACGGACAGGTCATAGCAGAGAGTTTAGAGGTCCCAAGTCACAAGGTGGTTAGATTGGTCTCAACTAGAACCAGGGCCTTTTCAGTACTGGCCCCGACGTGATGGAACGCTCTGTCACAAGAGACTAGGGCCCTGCAAGACTTGACATCTTTCTGCAGGGCCTGCAAGACAGAGCTGTTCTGCCTGGCCTTTGGTTTGGACTCAGTCTGACCCTTATATTTCCCTCCCCTTGTGGTTTTGATCTATGGGCAACTTTTAAAATGAGGCTGCATTTTAAGTTGCATTTTAACCTGTGTTTTAAATTGGGTCCCCCCCCCATTATGTTTTTACTGTAATTTTTACTGTTGTTAGCCGCCCTGAGCATGGCTCTTGCCGGGGTGGGTGGGGAATAAATAAAAATTATTATTATTATTATTATTATTATTATTATTATTATTATTATTAGACTAAATGTGATCCACCTGAAGAAGGAACTGGCAAACCACTCCAGTATTTTGCCAGGAAAACTCCGTGGACATAAAAAAAGGAAAAGCTTTGAGAAGAAAGTGAGAGTTTCCAAGGCATGCTCTGGTTCATGGGGTCACGGAGAGTCGAACAGGACTAAGACGACTAAACAACAAAATTTCAGGTATTTCCTGTAATCCTTCCTGAACAATAGCAATGGTCTAGAGGCACCTTTGGTAAAGTAATTTTGCAGATGGCTTGAAGTGGGTTTCCTGACTTTAGGTTGGTACCTTATCCTCACCCTTTATGGCAGAGCTCCAACATGGCCACATTCACACATGCCTTGGCAGTGTCCAGATGAGGTCCCTGCATTGCACCCTGCGTGCCTTTGAAGAGCCTCCAAAAACCCTGCCTGGCCCCAAAAGACAGCTGCAAGAGTCTTAACAGTGACTCATCATTTGGAGCACATTTTATTCCATTGATTTATTTTTATTCGTGTCAAGATTTATATTGCGACTAATCACTGAAGCCTCAGGGTGGCTAACAAAGATAAATATTTTAAAAACGTGAAACAAAGCAACAGCGGGATTGGAAGCCCTGTAAACAACAACAAAATAGCAGATAAAGCACCAAACCAAAGCTGCCAAGGCACTAATTCAAGGAAGGGAAGGAAACAAGTGCTAAAAGCAATCAGATGTCATACAAGGCGGAAACTGAGCTATTGGGGACCCAGGCCCTGGATTTGTATTTGCTGCCAGCTCTCCAGGTTGAAGCATCAGGAATATTAATTTTTTTAAAATGGTTCCAGTGGGTGGGTGCAAAGTTCCTTTTGCCAAACCACTAAGTGGTATAAAAGTCTGAGAGCAGGCATAAGGCAGCAGTGCAGGGGTGAGGGATCCGTAGTCCTTCATGTGCTTTTGGACTCCATCTCCCATCGTCCCTTACCACTGGCAATGCAGGCTGGGGCCAATGGGAGTTGGAGTCCCAGCAACATCTGGAGGGTCACAGGTGCCTCATCTCTGATGTAGTGGATAAAGGTAAGTTGTCAGGTAGGGTGGGGAGCCCTTGACTGAAATCTCTCCTATCCCCTAGCCAAGAACTAACTAACAGCAACTGCCCAGGATGCAGAGATGCAGGCAGAGGCCATTCTCGCCTGTAAGTACCATGGAAGCTCAGTGTTGTTGACTGGCTAGATGATCCAGGTGCAGGCTGCTGATGTTGACACAGTGGCTAGGCAGCCAGAGACTGCATCCTTGCAGTTCTGACTGAGGTTTCTGCCTCACTCCATAGGCGTTCTTGAGTGATCATCAGTATGGGTAGAAATTTCCTTTCTGCTCATTTATTTGCCCTTCTGCAAGTACCAGATTTCCTAGAATAGGCCACTGCTGCAATAGATCAGCCACTAAGGCTACATCCATATGATCTGTTGATGGGTGATTTACACTTAATTGTTTGCACAAAGTTTGCAGGGAGGGCAGGCAACCCTCAGATATTTGCTGAGCATTCAAGCTGATTTGTTTGTGTTGAAGTTATATGATTTTGCATAAGGCAAGTGTTATTCCACATTTTCTAGTTTATTTTCCCATGCGGGGGTGTGGTTTGTTCCACAAGAGCACCAAGCCAACTTTAATTGAATTTGCTGGTATGTGATTGAATCTCACCCTGAAAGAGTGACAGTCTGAAAGTCTCTGCCCATCTGCAATATGAGGATTCTAATGCTGATCTGTCTTATAGGGGTGTTGTAAGGATTGTTAAGATGATGATTGCAAAGCACTATGAATAAGTGTGCAGAGTTAATATTCCTTCTTACCGAGTAATTCCAGCATAGTCCCATACATCCGATATTAAAAATGGGGCTTACTTGGCAGATCCATTCTGCTTTTTACCCCAGCTACTCCTTCATTTCCTCCATTGATCCCTCCATGTTCAATTTTAGACTGTAAGCTCCTTGATCACCACCTATCCTCTTGAATTCTGTAAAGCACCATTCACATGGCTAGAGTACAACAATAACAGGGATGGTGCTGATGCTGTAACAGAGCCCTGGATTCAGCCATAAACAAATAAACAATATGAGTGAGCTCTCTTTAAAAAAAAGAAAATAACCAGTAGAGTTTGTTCTCTATCCAACCCACGAATTGGTCTAAAGCAGTCCTACATTGATCTGAAAATGTGTTTCATGGTCCATGGAATGGGATTTACCCAAGGCTGGGGGAAGAAGGGAATTGTAGAAACTAAAGACTGGCTGTTATATCCCAAAAGTATGAGAGTAGGCAAAAACAGTTAATGAAGCCAAAGAATCTATCACACACTCTGTATATAAATAATACAAGGTTTGCTGTCCCCTTTCCTTCTTCTTTGCTTCTGGAGAGACAACTGTTAATTTTGCATCACTTTCAGTAACTACTCATCTGCAAGACAGACCCAATTTTCCTGACATGAAATGTAAAATTTAGAATTTATTTCCACAACATTTCCCCCCTTACCTGCATCCTGCAGTGATCTAGGGATCTTCCTTTGTGGCTGGCAGAGAGAGGAATCAACTTTGCTTCTAACATTCTATGCTTCCATCACTGGAACAACAGATAGGTTTAAACACACAGCAGCAGCAGGGATCTAATCATGCCTAGTCTGTTTTAGTCAAGAGAAGAACAGTCTGGAGACAGAAGGAGGTGCTGTGCTCCCAGCTCCCATGCCTATCTAATCCACCTCAGCTCCGAATGAATACAAGAGGATATACAGTCCCTTTATAATAAAAGGCAAGAACAGTGATGTCACTAAAAAGCTTCATAACACATATGTGCAAAAGGGAAACATTGATACTACTGCACTGTACCTTGCTTTCCATTCACAAAAAATAGTATTTGTTGCATTGCTGTTGTTGACATTATTTGGTACAGCCAATTCCTCACTTTTCTTCTTCTCCCACTTTCTTTAAACATATTGCAAGCCTTAACCCTTCCCTTCTTTTTTTAATTTGGAAGGCTCTCCTCTAATGGAATCCAGCCCCCACACAGTACTTAAAAAGTGCCCCCACCCCTAATATAAAATAACAGCATAAAATCACAATAGATCAAGCAACTCATCACCAAACTGCTAGGCAACCCCAATACAGATGATAGTTAGCATGAATCAAATGCCTCCATAAAGAGACAGGTCTTAGCTTGGCACTGAAATAACTGATCTGCAGCATGTGCAAAGTGTGCCATTTATGGTTTTGTTTCACAGCTGAAACCAAAATGTTGCTCTGTTAAAACAGTAAATCCATTTAGCCTCCCTCACAGGAGCCAACACTTAGGGGCCAAGGTCCCTTCTCCCCCCCCAATAAAATATTTGAGCCCCCCCCCCATTTAAGGGCACTGTCATTCAAATGGTGTGATTATGTGAGGCAGGGCTTTTCTTCACACACCCCACCACAAAAAATTATTCAAGTTGCCACCCCTGGCCTCCCTGAAACTGCTTGCTGCCATTCTACCCTGCAAAACTGAATCCAGACAGAAAGTGTGTTCCACATTCCATTAGCATCAATAAAAAGGCTCACATGGTTATATTCTGGCATTGCAGCCTAGCATCCCTAAGCATACCTGCAGTCCTAAGTAAGTTTGTCCCAACCAAGTTGCACTGATTTTAGTGAGACTCAATCCCTGTGAAGAAGTAGGGCTGCAGGAACAAATATAGTAGTTTGTTCTTTGTCATATACACCCAGCCCTTTAAGATACAAAAATAAATGTAATATTAACATAAAGCACCAATAAATAAAGGACATTAAACCAGGTTGGTTGTAAAGGAAAAATGAGGAGGGAGGGGTAAAACCATTTACGGGCTCCTTCAGGTGTTTATTGAGTATTCCTCCTGTTTTTCTTACACCAAGGTTGTTGTTGTTTAGTCGTTTAGTCGTATCCGACTCTTCGTGACCCTATGGACCAGAGCATACCAGGCACTCCTGTCTTCCACTGCCTCCCGCAGTTTGGTCAAACTCATGCTGGTAGCTTCGAGAACATTGTCCAACCATCTCGTCCTCTGTCATCCCCTTCTCCTTGTGCCCTCCATCTTTCCCAACATCAGGATCTTTTCCAAGGAGTTTTCTCTTCTCATGAGGTGGCCAAAGTATTGGAGCCTCAGCTTCAGGATCTGTCCTTCCAGTGAGCACTCAGGGTTGATTTCCTTAAGAATGGAGAGGTTTGATCTTCTTGCAGTCTATGGGACTCTCAAGAGTCTCCTCCAGCACCATAATTCAAAAGCATCAATTCTTCAGCGATCAGCCTTCTTTATGGTCCAGCTCTCACTTCCATACATCACTACTGGGGAAACCATAGCTTTTACTATATGGACCTTTGTTGGCAAGGTGATGTTACACTTTGGTTAAATTATGACTGGTCCTTATTGAGCCTTCATCCTGATTTTATTATGGAGAGGTTATATGACAATGAACATTCACCCTGATTTGCCAGTGCAGTTGTTTAACACATTTTCCCATTAATCATTTGTCCCCACCCCACACTTTAGAAGGTAATTCCTCGTCACTTTCCAAACCACCAAGGGTCAATTTCGCTTTTTAAAATACGTATTTCTTATTCTCTCATTGTGAAAATCTAAAGTTCCAGTATGTGCTTGAATCCCTCCCACAAAATACTGACAGTGTGGAAGCATAGTCGAATAGCAAAAGAGGCAGAAAGTGCTTAGCACAAATGTTAAATGTTTTACAAGCTTCTTGGTCTCTGTCCAGGGTCCTGAAAGGCTAACTACTCTTATTCTAAGGAATCTTCAGCCTGACTCACTCCTGCCTGCCCTCTGCCCCAGAGTATTCACCAGATCTACACCCTCCTAATTTACCTGCAGGTGCCGCTTCATCAGGAGTAGACAAATGCAACGTTCAACTCTCTTCAAAACTATTATCTGGCTAATGGGAGTTGTAGTCCAGCAACACCTGGAAGATACAATTTGGGCTACTTTTCCAGTCCTTCTAAAAATGCATATACAGTAGTGAATAGACAGAAAGAGATTATGCCTGCAGTCTCTGCAATCTCCACCATTAATTAACTTTCTGTGCAGAGAATCTACAGATAAGCAGGCTGTATGCAGCTGAGATTCCTTCCAAAAGCAGAGTCTCACAGTTACACAGCAAGACAGAGACAACAGGCATAGCTTCTGTGCATACTAAACCAATCATTTAAGGGACAAAGACAGCTGGCATGATCTTTCTTCACATGTTTACTTTCAGAAATTCTGGAAAAGACTAAATTCTATAATGAATTAACTCTATAAGACAGAGATATCCCTGCTTCTCAAGACAAGCAGTGCTGCAAACTGAAGTTCTGATACCAAATAGACACCAGGTGTTCACCGTGCATAAACAAAGCAGCTCTGAAACAGCAACTTGCAATTGTCAGCAAAGCCCAGTCAAGTTCTTTGTACAACTGGTTTGTTTTCCAAGCCAGAATGCTAATCAATTCAGGCCTCCAGCTAGGAAGGTACACAGAGGCTGTCAGAGTTTACTCTTGGCTGTCCATACAGGATGGTTAGATTCACCCACACTAAACACTTCACACACAAAATGGCATGTTTCTTAGGAGTAAGACAGTTTACAGCTTTAGAAATTCAATCACCCTGCTTTTCCACCTCCCCTCCTGTCCATCCTGCAGTTCGCTCTAAGCTTCATTTTATTTGTTATGCAGGGGGGAAAACACATTAGATGGATGTCGATATTTATTTCTGTATACCGTGTGGGTGGTCTTTTCTTCCTTACTGGGCTACAATTCAAGAACCATATGCAGCTCTGGTACAGGTGGAAAGGTTCAGAGGCAAAAGTGGGTGGAAGGATGAATATAAATTTTACTTTCTAGGCAACTGGTTATTTCCTATACACAGCTCTCGCTGTCCTCCATTCAGATTAGCAAGAATCAACACCAGAGTTCAAGGACATCATCCAGCCAGACAAAATAACTCAAGGTGGATGTAAGGCAAGACCAGTGAGACCAGTGAGGTGTGTCCTGGGAACCACTGTTTAAGAAAGTACTTGACAAACTGGAAATAAGTCTACAACAGAGTGGCAAAGGTGATGAGATACCTGAGAATCAAGTTCTGTGAGGAATCATTGGAAGAACTGAGTACGTTTGACCTCAAGAAGATACCATTATGATGCAACATGGTAGCTATCTGGAAATATTTGAAGGGTTGTCACATATCAGATGGGCAATTTTGTTTTTTTGCTGCTCCAGAGGATAAGATCCAAACCAATGGGTTCAAATTACAAGAGACTAACAATTTTAAGAGCTTCCTGATGGTATGAGCTGCTTGACAGTGGGAAAGACTTCCTTGGAAAGTGGTGGATTCTCCTTCATTAAACGTTCTGAAACCGAGTTCACCTATATGAGATGCTGCACTCATGAATTCCGTGCATTGGCGCAGGGTTGGATTACACGGCCATTGAGATCCCTTCTGGTTCTATGATTATATGAAAATCCACTTTGAAGAATGCTTTTGGGAAAACTAAAGACAAGTTATACTACTCTCATTCTGAATCAAGAGGGGAAACTGTCACTGTTCCAGTCCAACGCTGGATCCCACAGAGAAGGAGGTGAGGCTGGTCAAAAGTTGCAGGACCATGGATAACTCCATATGAGCAAGTTACTCCAACAAGGGTTGGGAGCAGCCTGCAGCTTAACCCTCTGTCTCAAGACTACAAGCTCCACCACCTCATGTAGAAATGCAGAGCTTTAAAGGGCCAAGCACCTGACCAGCGGACAGACACTCCTCTTCCACTCCACTGCCTCCCTCCTAGTGCGCTCTCTGTGCTACTGGGCTAGTGAAGTGTGGTGGGAGGCATCTGGTTCCTCCGGCTCATGCTCAGAGCTCCGGTCTTGGCACCTGTGAGAATCTGAGCTCTGGTCCTCATAGTCCAGAGGATTATTCTGAGGGCTCCTGTCTGACAGCCAGTAGTCAGCCTAGAGCCCTGGACTTGATCCATCTCCTTAACTGGTGCCTCTGTCTCTGCATCTTGGTTGCTGCTGAATTAAGGGGTAATGAGAGGAACTCATCCCCATTGTCAAAGCAGCAGGGCTGAGAGTCTCTGTTTTCCATTGTGTGCTATGGCAGTTTAATTGCCACCGTACAGCACAGCCAAGGTGAGAGCATCACTTTGGTTGTCTCAGCAACAGGGTTGCATTTCCTTTCAAAGCTAGGGTCGCCCGCACATGATGGGTGTGAACATTTTTCTCTCCTTTCTTAGAACCCAGGGGGGGAATGAACAATGGGGAGGGGCACCCTTCCCCCGTTTCAGCACAGCTCCAGTGAATTAATTCACAAAACATTGTGAGAGATGGTAATTCACATAGCAGTTTCAATATTCAAATGGCTGAGCCACAAATGGTCCGTAACAAAAAAAAAAAAAAAAGAAAAGAAAAGAAATCCTAGCAACCAAAATCAGCATTAAAGCAGGTTAGGGAAAGGGTATTTTAAAAATGCAACTGCTTTCCTTGGCTCCTTTGGGTGAAAAGTTTGGATAGGCATTAATAAATACAATTCTGTATTGGAAATCAGCCCTGAGTGCTCACTGGAAGGACCGATCGTGAAGCTGAGGCTCCAAGACTTTGGCCACCTCATGAGAAGAGAAGACTCCCTGGAAAAGACCCTGATGTTGGGAAAGATGGAGGGCACAAGGAGAAGGGGACAACAGAGGACGAGATGGTGGGACAGTGTCCTCAAAGCCACCAGCATGAGTCTGACCAAACTGTGGGAGGCAGTGGACGACAGGAGTGCCTGGCGTGCTCTGGTTCATGGGGTCACGAAGAGTCAGACACGACTAAACGACTAAACAACAACAAAATTATAATATTTACAAATGCTCAGTGATACACCCTGAGTATACCTGAAGGAGCGTCTCCACCCCCATCGTTCTGCCTGGACGCTGAGATCCAGGGCCGAGGGCCTTCTGGCAGTTCCCTCCCTGCGAGAAGCAAAGCTCCAGGGAACCAGCCAGAGGGCCTTCTCGGTAGTGGCACCTGCCCTGTGGAATGCCCTCCCACCAGATGTCAATGAGATAAACAACTACCTGACATTTAGAAGACATCTGAAGGCAGCCCTGTTCAGGGAAGTTTTTAATGTGTGACATTTTAATGTATTTTTAATCTTTGTTGAAAGCCACCCAGAGTGGCTGAAGAAACCCAGCCAGATGGGCGGGGTACAATTAATAAAATATTTTTATGTTATTATTATTATTATTTTTTTATTATTATTATTATTATTATTATTATTATTATTATTATTATTATTAATAGTCCAAATCCTGTGCAGCATGTTTCAACATAACACCAATGCATTTGGAAGCAACTATCTTGGAGAAAATAATGTAACGTGAAAGGTTATTTCATACATGCATGGTGAAGTTGTAAGGCTATTTTAAAAATTCTGAGGGGAGGGGACTAGAATATAGCAAAATGAGAGGTCAGTGCATTGCAATAAGACTTCAGTGGAACTTTTAACTATCTTTGATGGACAAAACAGAGATCTCCCTGACAAAGACTTGCTGTCATTTCTTTTGGCAGCAACTAGGGAAGTGACAGCATGAAATTGGAAGTCAGATGAAGAAGGTTGACTATAGGAATGAACAAATGTGATTTGGCAAATTGATTTACTGGAAAAACTGACTACACACATAAAAGCAACAAGACAAGTAAACACTGTGGATGACTTTTGTAGTCAAAGGTACGGATTTGTTCCTTGGACAAAATATAATTCTGGCTACTCATGGATCTTTGGGATAAGTAAAGAATGTTATACTAGTTAAATTTACTTGTTGTGTAACAAAAAGTATTAAGATTATCAAGGGTAGTGTACAGCTAATTTACAATGTATGCAAAAACAGGTACATCATTGCTCTTTGCTGCTATTGTTAATGGTATTTTTTAATAGAACAAAATATAAATAAACTGGGTTTTTAAATAAAACAATAAAACCCCAAACATCAACATTAATCATCCTAAAACATACCAAATATTTATCCTCAATACAGTGAATAGAAAATTATTGGTGTGTAGCAGCTACTTCTGGTGGTTACTATGTATGGCTGTTTTTTATTCCAGATGTGCCGAACTGTGAATGATTTTTTTAAAAAAAAAATTGTCATGCTTTGCTTCTCTGATGTTATCTTAGGCCACTGATGAAGACATTTGGGTCAAAATGTGTTGAAGCATGCTGCTGCCTAGAATTTGGCCTATTAAGGACAGATTATTGGAGGATAATTACTGTAAAATAATATTTTTTTATCAATACAAATACCCCACTGTAATGGTTCTAGGGGTTGCTCGTGCGTAAGTTGCTGCCACTCCTGGCTAGGTTGCCTGGTTGAACCCTCTCTGTCTGGACAGCCTCAAGTTTCGTGGCTGTCTCAGTCGCTGGCAGAATCCGTCAGTGGGCGTCTCTTGAACCTTTTCCAGCATAAAAGCTGTTTGACGCCAAGTCTCCTCCTACTCTCCCTGCGCGGAAGTCTCCTGCGCAGGGAGGGTGTGGCCAGTGGAGTACCCGTACTCTCTCCGCTGGTCTCCGGTGAGGAGTCCTGGAGCCTCCTCTCCGATTCCCCCATCTGCCCCCCTTCTCCACTGGTGTTACGCTGATTTTCTTCCCCCATAGATGAGCTGCCTCTCTCCCTACTAGGACCCTCTCCGGCATCCCTCTGGAGCCCTCCCTCTGCCTTAGCTCCGATGGCAGTTCCCTGACACTCCAGTATTACAGCCATAATAACAGATTTATGTAAATTTATTGTGCCTTTTGTCCTTAACTCGGATTTTTGCTACCATTTCAGTATTCAGCAGAATATCTGGGGTGTCTGCACAATAGAACTATTCTATTCATTCCTCCCTTCACCTAGTGGGCAGGCTGCAAAACTACATTTCGTCTTCTGGTGAGGCTTATCCTTCATAATATAGATGGTATTATTATTCAATCTCAGCTTCTCCAAGCATGTTATTATAACTAATTTACAGAGCCAGTTTTAGATAGTGCAAGACAGTGCTCTCCAAGGCCCCCTGACACGCAGAACCATAGAAAATAGGCTGCCGTACAATCTCAGTTGGAAATGAGGACCGTTCGCCAGTCTTTGCTTCTGATAATTCATTCCTGGCATTTTCTACCTGGCCAGGTATTCTTACTGCTGCAAAATAGCATTGGCTGGTCTATGATGCTCTGGTGCAGCAATGATCTAAAATCTTCCCCAGCAGCTTATCCTTAGGCAACGTTGATCAGAATCTTAATAAAGCATCAGGGTTTCATAATGTCCTTGGTGGTTCCATTTGCACTTTTCCTATTAAAAGATTTAATCAAAGTTTATCCCAAGACAGAATGTGACATTTCAGAATGTGGATAAGTGAGGCATTGGACACACCACACCATCAGTTAGTACCCTGAGCAAAGTTAAACTTTTGTGCACATGCAATTGCCAGACTTTCCTCTCTGTATAATGGTACCCACAGAAGCACCCCTGGCAAGTTCTGGGTGCCCTTAACCTTTAATGCTTAACCCTATGCAGAGAAAGGCAAAGGTTGGGTCCAGATGCCGCAGAAATAGACATCTGAACAGCATAGAAATGAGCCACAGAGAGCTTTGGGACTGCAGGCTCCCTTTCCCCCTTTTTTTGTTCAGTGTGGCTGCAAGGAGATAAAAACCTTTTGTTCCCATTCTTTATTTACCATTATTGGAGTTCTGCGTTTGTTTTCAACATTGTGAATCTATTTTATTCTTTGCTTTGGTAATACCAAGGTTACATACACACACACACACCTGTAGTTCAAACAGCTTTGGACTGACTTTGCCTGGAAAAGTGGCATATACTGTAAATTAAATGAAAAACATTTGCAAATTGTGTTTTTTTTATTAAAAAAAAATACCATCATTTGTTTCATGGTTAAGATCAAGTTCAGGAGAAATGGCAAGCTGAAGTGATACCTTCAGGACTTCTTGAAATCTTGTGAGCATGAGAGTTTGCTGTGGTTCATTCTTGTAACACCAAACCATGGTTTATCATGACATCTGAATGCAGCCTACTCCCTCAAGTCCCATTGAACCAGTGCCAGAACTTCCACCAAGGGATGATTCTTGATTTCACTCAGGAACAATGCATTGTGATTACAGCATGTACTAACCAAGGCCATAGGGCCATCCCTGCTGTGAGGTAGAATGAGGCCATCATCTCAGGAAGCTAATCCGGCGTGTCCTAAAAGGGTGACATTCTCTATATCCCCTCCACAGTTATGGAACTTGTTGCCAGTTGGGCACTGCCAGGCCACAGCACTACAGCTGAAGTGTGGGCTTTAGCCCATTGAAGGAACTCCAGTTTTTCATGGAGTAGGTCTAGGTTCAATCCCTGGCATCTCTCTGGGAGAGAACCCTGCGGGAAATGCTGGGAGGCCATTGCCACTTATTGTAGGCAATGCTGAGCAGGTGGACCATGCATCAGACTCAGGCAGATTCCTATATTCCTACAGGCTTAAGGAATAAGCTATAAGGTAAGGAAGCATGTAAGTAGTATTTTGCCCAATTGCTCAGTCCAAATTATTTTAGATGTACCTGGCAGTCTTTAAGTTCTGACTGCTCTGGATTGATTCCATGTCTCCATAAATCCCATGAAAAGCATGCACAAATAACACTGTTGTTAACAGACTATCACCTTTTTGCACAGAGATCTGGATTCTAGCCAAGGTGAAGGCTAGTCAGGAAGACCAGGAGGACCAGCTGGTGTGAATCAAGACATAAATAATTGGAATATTCTTTGTAACAAGTGGGAGACAAACTGAAATTGCAGAGTTATGAAAAACTAAAAAACAAAGTGCGAGATTGGCTTCATTATTATCAAATAATGGAGGCATACAATTTGGACAAAAAAATTGGATTCCAGGTGGAAAAATCAAAATTGGAAACAGAACTGTTAGATCCCAAAACTAAGATTTTGTCAAGGATGTATAACTTGCTGTTGAAATGGAATACTCAGGACGAAACGGTGAAATCTGCTATGATTAAGTGGGCACAAGATGTTGGACATAACATAATGATGGCTGACTGGGAACAGTTGTGGACCACAGGTATGAAGTTTACGGCATGTAATGCCTTAAGAGAGAATATTATGAAAATGATATACAGGTGGTACATGACACCAGTCAAGCTTGCAAAAATCTATCATTTGCCCGATAATAAATGTTGGAAATGTAAAGAAACTGAAGGTACATTCTTTCACCTTTGGTGGACGTGCCCAAGGGTCAAGGCTTTCTGGGAAATGAGATATATAATGAATTGAAAAAGGTATTTAAATATACCTTCTTGAAGAAACCAGAGGCCTTCCTCCTGGGCATCGTAGGCCAATTGGTGCCAAAGAAGGATAGAACTTTCTTTATGTATGCCACGACAGCAGCAAGAATACTTATCGCAAAGTATTGGAAGACACAAGATCTACCCACCCTGGAAGAATGGCAGATGAAGGTGATGGACTATATGGAACTGGCAGAAATGACCGGCAGAATCCGAGACCAGGGAGAAGAGTCGGTGGAAGAAGATTGGAAGAAATTTAAAGACTATCTACAGAAATATTGTAAAATTAATGAATGTTAGAATGATGTTGGATAAAAAGTTAAGTGGTTTTTAGCTATAACGCTATAAGGAATATGAAAAAATGGATTATTAACAGGTAAAAGTTTAATGTTACAATATTTTAAGATTAAAGACTAGGATAAACAAAGAGGGAAAGGATTTGCTGAACTAACAAATTGAATTGGAATACAAAAAGGGAGGTGTGAGGAGGTCCGGGAAACAAGCAAATGAAAGATAAGTGATGGAAAGATGGGATTGTTTTTTAATTATTTTTATTTTGTATTTTTCTTTTTTCTTTTTTTCTTTTGTAATATTTTGAAAATTTTAATAAATATCTTTTTAAAAAAAATAATAATTGGAATATTCACAGTTAGCATTCATAGTCAGGACAATCTGGGCTGTGCAGTGCAATCTTATGCATGTGTACTCAGAATTAAGTCCCACTGAGTTTAATGGGACTTGCTCCCAGGTGAGTCTGCCTTGTGGACTGAAGCCTGAAGGAATAAGTCCAGCTCAGCCCTTACAACCTGTTTTCAAGAGACAACAAAAGCGGGGGAGGGTCCTCACTTATAACACCATTTCTTGATTATTCACTATTATAGGGCCATGAGCTTGAATGCACAAGACTGTCCAAGTAGCATTCACATGGAAGGTCAGCAGAGGGCACCAGAATGCTATGTAAACACCTCTGGATTCTGAAAAATGAAGATCAGTTTAGAAGAAAATGTTACCAGTCTTTTTTCTTCCACTTCTTTTTTTTTTTCACTCAAGCTTTGCAGGAATATAAATGATCGATTGCTGTAAAGGTAAAAGGTAAAGGACCCCTCGATGGTTAAGTTCAGTCAAAGGTGACTACTGTATGGGGTTGAGGTGCTCATCTCGTTTACTGGCCCAAGGAGCCGGTGTTTGTCCACAGAAAGTTTTCCGGGTCATGTGGCCAGCATGACTAAACTGCTACTGGTGCACAGAGGACCGTGATGAGTGCCAGAGCGCACAGAAATGCTGTTTACCACCCCACCACAGCGGTACCTATTTATCTACTTGCACTTTGGCATGCTTTCAAACTGCTAGGTTGCCATGAGCTGGGACAGAGCAACGGGAGCTCAATCCATCGCAGGGATTCGAACCGCCGATCTTCTGATCAGCAAGCCCAAGAGGCTTAGTTGTTTAGACCACAGCACCACTTGTAATGATCCAGTGCAACTGGATAGGCACTCATTTCTGCTTCTATAAACTAATAATTGGGTGAAATTCTTTGCCGTTTTATTTGCTATGGGTGTGATTCCATCAAGGAAAGGCTGGTGCAGGAAATCTGCTGCTACAAGTGCCCATCAAGGCCAACTGGTGCAACTTGCAAAAAACCATGTGATTCGCCTCCACAAAAAGCAAGGAAAATATTTTCAAGTTGCTTCAACACTGGCACTTCACACCACAAAACTGTAATCATATTAATCCATTTTCTTCACCTCTCTCTTGGCGAGGAGGCACAGAGATCAGGAGAGTATTTCATATGTGGTGATAAAGTTCAAACATTCTGAGCAGAAATATATTCAATGAAATAAGTCTCTTTACAAAACAGACAGTTCACAGTTCAGTTCAGTGCAGCGCAGTTCACCACAGAACAGCTTTGCCGACTGTCTTCCATGAGGAACAAAAGGAGCTGCATTCTAAGGAATTAATTACATTTCTACGCATGGCAGCCCATTAGTAGAAACTGGTGGCACAAAACTGGAAAAGCTCGTCAAACATGCAACTTTCTCCATGGAGACAAAAGGCAAAATGGACAGCAGCATTAAGGGCGAAACTTACAAAATATATGAAAGCTTTAAATGGAACTCAAGACGCCAACAATTTTATGGAAATAGACTGTCCTTTTTTTACTTTCTTGTCTGGCAATCCACACAAATTGCACCCTCCATCTATGCAGTGCAATGTACTTTGTTAAATACCCGAGCTTTTAATCAGTGTGTGGTTGAAGACTGTACTGTTTTTGATACATATTTCTGCTGATGTACTAGCATAATCTAAAGCTTCCCCTTGTAAAATTGAATATCAAAATAAATTTAGAAATGAGAGAGAGAGAGAGTTTTCACACTTTAATGCTACATCTGCATGTCCCAGTGGATAACCAATCAGAAAAGCAGAAATATACCAATGTGTATGTTGGATAGATAGCTGCAGCAATATATCTGATAATGAAGCAAAATATGCAACTCGTGCTGATGTTATTTCACACTCGTCAGCGTCATAATGCTTCTAAAGAACTATTCTGACCACATTTCCTGTTCCAATAATAAACAGACCTTCTGCAAGAATAAAAATAAAGTAAGTACTCAAGAACCATAGCCATTGAAAATGTCAGGACATTTCCCAACAGCGAATGACAGTGACAGATCCTTTTGAGTTGACACACTGCTTAGGCAGTTTCCTCTTCCCTTCTCTATTAGTGACATTTTACCCAGTGGAAGTTTACACCCAAGTTGGCAGAAAGAGGCAGAGCAGAGCATGGGGCTAGCGGAGTCACAGAGATATAACAATTACCTTTCAGATATGAATGCAAACATGTGGCCCTGCTTTCATCAGCCAACCGATGTGCCAAAGGCACAGTGGGGCACACCTACAGATGGCTAGGCATGGACCACACTGGATTCAGAGCAGTTAGGTGGTCTTGCTGACCACCCACTTCAATTCATCCCCTAGGCAATAAATCTTTCTTTCTTTCTTTCTTTCTTTCTTTCTTTCTTTCTTTCTTTCTTTTTTAGGTTAACATTGCCCAGCTATTAGGAACAGCAGAGAGAACGTCATTCACAGAAACATTGAGTCAGCCAAACTGTAAGTTTGCGCTGGTACCCTGAATACCCTTTGCACAGCAATGGAGCATGCACATGCGTATCTCAGTGGAAAGAGAGTTTGTGTCATGCTCATGAAGCAGATACAACCACATGCATATTACCATATACTTTGCATATTTACAGTGTGATCTGGTGAACGTTTACTTGGAGCTACAGTAAGTCCCATTGTGTCCAGGTGGACTCGTTCACTCCTAAATGTGTTTGGACGCTGCAGCATTTAGCTTGCCAACTGCCATAATGAAGATCTTCTTTTATACCACCCAAGCTAAGAACATACATTTCTTACCAGTGTTGCCAGCTTTTCTTTTCTTTTCTTTTTTAACCATCCCTGTTCATCTGCCTTTAACTATAGTCTGGCACAAAGAAATTAGAAATTAAGCCAGGAAACATTCCTCAGCCAGTCAACAAAACTTTGTTACTCCCATTTTCTGCACCTCAATTGCCTATTTTTAGTTATCATTGCATGCATATCACAGCTTTCCTCCAAGGAGTTCAAGTTGTGCATGGTTCTCCTCTCCACAACAACCCTGCAAAGGAGGTTAAGCTGAGAGACTGTGACTGGCCAAAGATCACCAAGTAAGCTTCCAGACTAAGTGGGGATTTTAACTAGGGTGTTCCAGGTCCTTTTCCAACACTCCAGTCACTACAGCACACTGGTTTTCTTGATGTTAAGAGCCAAGGGTACTAAAAAGGGAAACAAAAGACTAGTCCAAACACCAGCAGTTAGCCAGTTTGAGCACTGGCTGAAGGTCCCCAAGACTTGGAAGGGCTCTTCATGGGACCAACCCAACAGAGATCCGCTGCCCTCCTCAGCAGGCCCTTGGATGCTGCAACAAACTCCCCTCCTCCATATAAATACATTTCTAATCACCACAGGTTACCTTTTGGATTTTGTGTGAGGGAATTCTTAGATACTTGGAAACTCAGGCAAAAGCAGAACAAATAAGAAAAAATTATTTTACAGAACAAAGTAGATAAAACAAAGGATGTTATCAGGAAGTAATGTTCTTTCGGGAAATGGTTAACTTATTAATAATTATACTAAAACTAAAGGATGTTACAGGCTTCTAAACAAGGAAGTAAATTCATAGCTTCTTTCAAACTTAAGTTGCTTAAATTCAGTTATTACACTTCAGGTAGTTGTTACAGGTTTCCACACTAAATGGAAAACGCTCAGCTTATTTGGAGTTATTTTACTTCACGTCCTTAAGTTAGTTAGATGTTTACAACTTAATACAGTGGTACCTCGGGTTACAGACACTTCAGGTTACAGACGCTTCAGGTTACAGACTCTGCTAACCCAGAAATAGTGCCTCGGGTTAAGAACTTTGCTTCGGGATGAAAACAGAAATCGCGCAGCAGCGGCGCGGCAGCAGCAAGAGGCCCCATTAGCTAAAGTGGTGCTTCAGGTTAAGAATAGTTTCAGGTTAAGAACAGACCTCCAGAACAAATTAAGTTCTTAACCCGAGATACCACTGTACTTTGGTTCTTAAACAAGGTGGTACTTTCTGTCAGTTACCCAATTACACTCCTGAGGTATTTCCAAATAGTATAACAGACCCAGAGGATCACCACACCCCTCTTAACTGGTTTGGGTCTTAGGAGTCTTCTCTTTCTAGGTACATGAGAGGTACCCAAACACCCCATACTTCTTGACATAGCACATAGTTAAATGGTGGCATTTGCTCCTCCCGCAAGAAGCAGCGACAGGCATCAAGTTGGATGGCTTCAAAAGAGGATTTGACAAATTCATAAAAGCTAAAGCTAACTTTAGCTAACATAAAAGCTAAAGTGGCGACTAACAGCTTCTACATTCTTAATGTTTGAATGTGAAGGCTAGTGCAGGATTGGAGAACATGTGACTCTCCAGATGTTTTGGGACTGTAACTCCCATCCATCCTGACCACTGGCTGTGCCAGCTGGGGCTGATGGGAGATGAAGTCCAAAAGTATCTGGAAGACCCCAGGTTCCCCACCTCTGCACTAGTGAGCCAACCCTATACTATATTTCCTCCATTCTTGGCTCTTCTTGTGAGAGAGAGACTTGGGGAATGGCCATAAGTAAGGATTTGATTCTTCCACACGCCCTCGATTGTCACCCCAACAGGTGAAGTTTGACACAATGGCAAGGTCACACAGAGACCAAAGAATGGGAGATGGAGGGAGGGGAAGAGGTGGAGCAAAAGAGTGGCGAGAAGAAGGGAAAGCTGCAAAATCTGACACCGCATGGGGTTCGCAAGTGGTTCCAAAGGCCACCCAAACTTTTCTTAGGAGAACAGAGGGAAAGTGAGCTGGGCCACAAGGGGACGGAACAGACCAAAGACCTGGAACAAAGAAGCAGCAATAAGAGAATGAGATGAATGGGGGGGGGGGCTTTGGTGCAGGGGAGGGGCAGGAGAATGGAAATGTCTAAAAACGTGAAAGAAAGGGGAAATTACAAGGGGCATGGAGGAATGCATTACCAAAAAACTGAGAGCAGTAGAGGACTCAGATGTGCATAAAAGTTCTGTTATTCTTTGAAGGAGAACTACCTGAAAATGATTCACAGATGGTATTTAACTCTGAGTAGGCTTGCTAAGATGCATAAGCCCGAATCAGATAAATCCTGGAGATTCAAAGAGGCAGAGGAAATGTTTTTTCGTACGTGGTGGACTTGTAAAAGGGTAAAAGAGTATTGGGAAATAATCAATAATGAATTGGGGGGGGGGTCTAAAAGTACTTTCAAAAAAAAAAAAAACAACAACAAAAACCCCCAGAGTCTTTTCTGTCGGGGATAATTCAGACTGAAATTCTCATGTGTCAAAAAAGGTCATTTAGGTATGTTACTACTGCGGCTCGTGTTTTGTTAGCCCAAAAATAGAAAACGAGCGAGGTCCCAACCAAAGAAGAATGGCAACTTAAGTTGACAGAATATGCACAACTTGCAGACTTAACATTTAGAATAAGAGAACAAGAAGAACGTATGCTTAAAGAAGATTGGAAAACGTTTATTGAATATATGGAAAATAATTGTGTACAGCTGAAAACGCTGGCAGCATTAAGATAAATCCAACAGTGTAAATAAGTTTTGATGGGTGCAATAATAGAATACTGAATGGTATAGTTTTTGTAAAATATGGAGGGATTTATGATATGTAAAATGAACCATGGGAAGAGAAGGGAAGTCACTGATAGCTAAAGGATGTAAAATAGGTATTTTAAATTGTAAAACAGAAAAGTTAATAAAAAATTATATATGAGTATAAAGCCTGTTTTCAGAGCACACAAAAAAACAGATTTGCATAAAATTTGCATGCACTAACCTGCCTGTGTAGGTGCACATTTACAAATGATTGCTGTAATTTAAACAAAACCCCTAGCGGTGCACTCCATTGTCTCTTAAGGCAGACCACTGCCAACAACATCATATTGGGGAAGACCTATAACCAGATGACCTGTGTGTCTGCTGTCCATTGTTGATGAGCTCTCCTTGCTCTTCCTTCTTAGAGTTCATTAAGTTGAACTTGGACTGGAAAGCCCTTCAAGCAGATGACTCTTTTAAAGGCTGCCCTTGGTAAACTAGGACCCTAATACAACTATTAAAAGTGGAAGAGTCCTGTCCCATTTTTTATGTGTCTTGACATCCTAGCACAATAGGAATAAAGGAAGCTTATCCCACGTCAGACCGCTATAACAGCTCAATATTGTCCACACTGACTTGGAGCAGCTCTCTAGGGTTTCAGACAGGGGGGGGGCACAGACAGCCCTACCCAGGGACTGAACCCGGGACCTTCTTCATGCAAAGCAAATGCACCAAGGCTCTGACTGTGCAATCTATACCCTGCAGGTAGGTGGGGGTTTCCGTCATGAGCACTGTCTCTGTGTAAGTAAATCACACATAAGTTGAAGGTCCGCCATAACGCTAAGGTAAGTCTGTGTCTATTGCTCCCTGCAAATTGGCATTTTAGAATTAACAATGTGCATCATGGGGACAAATCAAAAGTGAGCGTGTAAGGGTGTGGGGTGTGTGCGCGCTATTGTTTGCTATTTTAATTATGTATTTTGTCTTTGACGATATGACATCTCTCGCTACCTATAAAGGAACTGCTCACAGGCACAGACTTTGTCTGGATAAATATGATAATATATGGAAGGATTTTATGCAAACATTTACATAAGTATTAGGATAATAACACTATACCAATTTATATAAGAATATGGGAATGTCATATATTGCATTTTTGCTTATATCTATCCATCTATCATCTATATCTTTATATGTATCTTTTTATTTTTTATAATTTTTATTTGTGATTTTTAATTTCATACATTTCAATAATTTTACAATCGTTAAAATAATTTTGAAACTCGACTTCCTTCCCCCTTTTTCTGCGGTTCCTTGAATTTAATTTTGATATTTTCTGCATATTCCAAATTAACTTAATCATTTGTTCATCTGCTCTAAATGTATACTCTTATAAAACTGCAGGTTATTACAATAATCCTGCCAATGTTCTTATCTGTTTACAGTTTGTTGGTAAATATTCAATAGATCATTTCTATTATTTTATATTTATCTTGGGGGGTTTTTCTCTCCCCCTCATCTTTCCTTCTTTTTTCTGTATCACTTTATTTCTTTTTACAGAAATCACTCCAATAAAATGTAATATTTTTTAAAATGTATTTTGTGTTTTTATACTGTAAACTGTGCTGTGGTCTTCGGACGCTGTTGTCCAGAGACAATGGAGTGCGCCTCCGCGGGTGAAGTCAAGCCGCAGGAGAATCGCAGCAGCTGCAGAGTCTGGAAACACGTAACTGCTGCCTCCCACATTGTTCTTTCTGCATTAGCACCTTCGGATGAGAGGCGGTATAGAAATTCAATTAATAAGAAAAAGGTAAAGGTAAAGGTAAAGGTACCCCTGCCCATACGGGCCAGTCGTGACCGACTCTAGGGTTGCGCGCTCATCTTGCTCAAGAGGCCGGGAGCCGGCGCTGTCCAAAGACACTTCCGGGTCACGTGGCCAGCATGACGAAGCTGCTCTGGCGAGCCAGCACCAGCGCAGCACACGGAAACGCCGTTTACCTTCCCGCTATAAAGCGGTACCTATTTATCTACTTGTACTTAGGGGTGCTTTCGAACTGCTAGGTTGGCAGGCGCTGGGACCGAACGACGGGAGCTCACCCCGCCGCGGGGATTCGAACCGCTGACCTTACGATCAGCAAGTCCTAGGCACTGAGGTTTTACCCACAGCGCCACCCGCGTCCCCTAAGAAGAAGAAGAAGATGTTAAATTATTTTTGTATGCCACAACTGCAGCAAGAATTTTGTTAGCAAAGAATCGCAAAACACAAGAAGTACCAACAGTGGAAGACTGGCAGATGAAGATGATGGACTTTTCAGAGCTAGCCAACCTGACTGGAAGAGTCCGCGACCAGAAGGAGGAGTACCAGGAAGAATGGATAAAGTTTAAAGACTATTTAGCGAAATACTTTAAGATAAGCTACATGGAAAAGCTTGCAAATACGAGATAGTCTTAGGATTTAAATATGTAAGGGTAGGAATTAAGATGTTTAAAGACAGACTAGAAGGAATGAAAGATATTAAGTGATCAAGATACTGTAATTTTTCTTTGAGTAGATCGATTTTGGAAAACTGTTAAAATGATATATAATGAAATTCAACCAGGGGGATTTGAGGAAGTCACTTAACAATGTTACCAAGATTGGTTTAATTATAAACAGGAGGTATGTATGTATGTATGTATGTATGTATGTTTGTTTATTTATTTTAATTTTTTTTGGAAAATTAATTAAACAATTTGAATAATAATAATAATAATTTTTAAAAAGTTGCACGCTGGAAGCCAGAGGCGAGTCCTGAGTCTATGCCAGTTTGAGACCATTCTGGTGCAAACGACAGCGTGCTAGGTGGGAAAAGGCGCTCCCAGCGCCCTTCCCTCCCTGGAGGACTACGCTTCCCGCCGTGCTTTGCGCGGCGCCGTAAACCAAGGGGCGGGACCAGAGGCCTCTCCCAGTTTCTTTCCCTCCCTGAGGACTACGCTCCCCGCCGTGACGTAGGGCAAAGGGGCGGGGGCCGGCGGCCGCTCCCTGCGTCCCTCCGCCCCTGAGGACTACGCTTCCCGCCGTGCTTTGCGCGGCGCCGTAATCCAAGTGGGCGTGGCCGTGGGGCGCTGGGACAGAGAGGGAGAGCGAGCGCCTGGTCGCGCGTCTTCTGGTCCGCGAGCGCCTCCGCCATGTCCGCCGCCAGCTGCTGCCGCCCTCACCCGCCTCAGGGGCCGACGCTGGGCAGGGATATCCCCGGCCCCGCCAAGCGGCTGATCCTGCCCGACGGAGCCGCGCTGCCTCCCGGCGACTACAGCACCACGCCCGGAGGAACCCTCTTCGGGACCACGCCGGGCGGTGAGCGGCCGAGGGGAGGGAGGGAGAGAGCGCCCCTGAGCATGTGCAGAGCGCCCCTGAGCAGCCCCCCCCGGCGGGCGTTGGCTCTTGGGACTCCCCTCCGCCCACCCCCTCACTTCCAGTGGGAAGCAGCTGTGGAGTGCCTCTGGGCATGTGCAGAGTCCCGTTCCCAGGGAGGGCTCGGTGTGGCGGTCCCCCTTCAGACCAAGCTCTAGTAGTGCCTCTAAACATGCGCAGAGTGACAGCTGCGGGCGGGTAAGCAGGCGGCTTGATCAGAGGGAAGCAAGAGCGCCTCTGAGCATCCCTTACCAGTGTGAGCTCTTGAGGGAAATGGGGTGGTGGGAAAGGATTGGGGGCCGAGGCTCCCCTGCCACTCCACATCCTTTTTGCAGTAAGCACTGTGGTCCCCAGGGCATCCTCAGAGGGGCAGGGTCTGTTCCTGGGAAAGAACTGGAGAATAGGTGTGGATAATATGAAGGTGAACTTGAGCCAGACCTGGTTCATCCCCCTCTTTTTAATAACACTTAAGTACTATTCAAGTGGGGGGGGGGAGAGAAAGAGGGAGGCAATATTTCCTTGGTCACTTAGATGCATGAAGTGTGATTCTCAGTTAACAGATTGGCCACTGAGTATAGGGAGCCAGAGGATGTAAAAGTCCTGAAATTCAGAGTGCTGCCTTAACCACAGCACTAAGGGCCAAACTGTTCCTTACGTGGGGAGAAATGATTGAATATGCTGGTGTCCTTTTGCTAAGATTACACACACGTGGCAGTTGCCTATTTGAAATCAACCATTCCCTGAAACGATGAACTGACACTTAGTGCCAACATTAAATGGAGGATCCTGGGGTATGGGGATTTTGGGGTAGGGGACAGTAGTTATGGTCAGGCTTGAGTCATGATACTGCCTGTTTTAGAATGATACTAACCAATTAGGTGCTCCTTTGCTGCCCTGAGTGCTTAGGAATAAATATTGAGTTTGGAAGGTGGGCAGGGGAAGATAGTGTATAATTCTGTTAATTTGAGGTAGTGGAACTAATTACCTAACACAAGAGAGCAAGCCTAAAACGTCAGAAATGATCTTCATTGTGTGGAGAAATGTTTTGTCTTTATGCTGTGAAACAAGTCTTTGGTTTAAAAGCTTTCTGTCCTTGGCTTCAGTGCAGGAAACTGCACAAATGGCTGAAACCAAAACAACTGATTGCAAACGGTGCAGATTAAGCCTGGTTGCTGCATGCCTTCAAAGAGGCTTTGTTTTTAGGGGCAGAGAATGGATACCCCGAGGTTGGGGAGTGGGAAGGGACTGCCGGAGAATGCGAGAGTGGAGCATATTTGTTCTTTGGAAGTATTTGGGCTAGAGATCGTGTGCATAGTTCAGGCGACTCTCAATTTACAAGGGTCATGCAGCACTCCATGCAGATTATTAGGCTTTTTGCCACCCCTGATGTTGAGAACAAAGTAATGAATTTCTTAGATGCTAGGAAATGCACTTAGGTGCGGAATTTAACTTGGAATGACTTAAGGCAGCGGTGAAAATGCTTGAACATAGGGCACATAATTTGGCATTGTGTTGCATATAGGGGGATTGCTCAAGACCATTCACTGAAAGTAGAAGAGCTACATCTCGAAATAATAAGGATGGAACAGCTGAGGCAGCACTTTTTTGAACCAGCACTATGATTCGGTTAAAGACTGTTTCTGCCTTCTCTGTGTTTACTGTTATGTCAGACAGTAGTAAATCTCTTGAAAAGAATGTGACTTTATGGAGTTGGGTGATGGCTGAGCAGGGCATGATTTGTAGAATTATGTATACGGGTCTGTCAGAAAAAAAGCTATTGCTTTCTGTCAGGCATGAGACAGTTGATATTAAATGATTATATTGGCATTAGCGGAGAGGAGTCCTGGAGGCTCAAGTGTATTTGTTTGCTTAGGCTGCAATCCTAATACCATGGAATACCTGTGGAATTCAATGGGACTTACTTCTGAGTAGACGTGGTTAGAACGCTAGCCTTAAGTCGCCTAGCACAGTGCAGAGGACTTAAATTCCAGTTTATAAAACAGCATACAAAATTGTGAACAGCAAATTATGTTTGCCTACATAAAGGACGGCCATAGTCCTCTAAGCTGTCATGTGTATAACTTTTTCCAGAGTTTATCTGTGTACAATGGTTTAATCAAAGGCTGCCGAAACCTCCCCAGAATGATAAGAATAAAAGATAATGAGCAGCCTTCAGTCCATTGCCCCTTCCAATTTATTAACATTGCTGAGCAAATGTCCACAGCAATACCTGTTCATAAATTACTGGAAGTAAAAAATACAGAGATCCTTCCAGTGTGGAGAACATTCTGTTATAAGCGCCGATGTAGTAATTCTAATGGGTTGTTTTTGAATAAAAACTGTTCAGTAGCTTTATTGTTATATCAGTCCAAGAGAACGAGCTGTGCTGAGGAATGCTAGTAATTTCTTTTATTTGACTAATATCCATCTGTTTGCAAATTTCTCTGGTTCCCCATGCAGAAATGTTGCCAGGCTTTAAAATCTGTACGCTGTTGTCAACTAAAAGCAATTGCTGCTTTTTTTATAGATTGTTTGAACCGAGTTAAACTGTGTGGCAGACATGCAAAGGCAAAATTTAATTCTTTGGGCATGTCCTTTTCTGTCTGAAAGTCTTGCTGTTGATATGAGTAGTTGAAGACCATAGGGTAAAGTAGCTAGAATAGCCTTGTGCACCTGAAAATGTGATCAACTGGTGAAGCTTCCTGCATCCCTGTAGTTCAGGGTTTCCCAAACTTGGGTCCCCAGCAGTTTTTTGGACTACAATTCCCATCATCCCTAACCATTGCTCCTGCTCTAGCTAGAGATGGTGGGCATTGCAGTCCAAAAACAGCTGAAGACCCAAATTTGGGAAACCCTGCTATAGCTCATAGAGAACTTGTGGCTCTCAAGATGTTGTTGGACCCCAGCTCCCATCAGTCCTAGCCAGAGGGGCCAACAGACAGGAATTATGGGAGTTGTAGGCCAACATGGACAACCACATATTCCATATCCCTGCTTTAGCTCTTTTATGCAAAACTTGGCAGGAAGCAATGCCTGAGAAAATACAGTATGGTACACCCAACTTTGGTAGCCCCACACCTGCTAAGCACACAGGTCAAGGATTGGTGTGAGATATGCACAGGTGCCGTGGCCTTGCAAGAATCAGCAAGCTGAATCCGCGCACCAGGGACATGGGGCGTGGAAGAGGCATGCCTGGTTTTGTTTGTTTTTGTGTGAAGCATGATTCCTTGGCAGCCACCCAGACTGCTTCATAACATTAGCTGCTTTGTAGCGTGTAGCAACGCACAAATATAATGGAGCAGGTATCTTGCAAAGAACAGAAGTGGTTTGCTTAGTGAGCAGTGTAAAAGCTTCTGTGACGATTCATGGAAGGCTCCAGACTGTGCATAAACTTTCTGGGTGTTAGCATTGCTTACAGTGTTTAACTTGTTGGAACTGTGTTTAAACAGTCTTGTTGCTCTAGATTGAAAGGTTGTTGTGGACCAGAAACCACATTGTTGTGGCATAGTAGAGACCACGTTGTCAGAGGCACGAACTATTACCCCTTGGTTGGCAGGCTAGGTCAGGGGTCTGCAACCCTTAAGACAAAAAGAGCCACTTGGACCAGTTTCCAAAGAAAAAACAACAACTGGGAGCCGCAAAACCATTGTGACATTTAAAACAAATATATCTCCGGAGCTGCAATCTGACAGCGGGCAGGAAGGTGACGTCGGGACGGTGCGTGACTAACGCACGCACCGCCCCCATGCGACGTCACAGCCAGTACAGCGCCCGCCACAGTGAGGAGTGTCAGGGCGCACAATACGCCTCCTCCCCTCGCTAGTATCCGCCCCGGAGCCGCGGCAAAGATGTAAAAGAGCCACATGCGGCTCTGGAGCCGCGGGTTGCAGACCCCTGGGCTAGGTATTTGTACACGCCTCTTAGGCATAGAGGGGGGAAATAGTAAGCACGGGGTCAAAAAATATAAGATACAGGTACAGTTCATGACATTTCTATGCAAAATTCAAATATATGCAAATTCAGAGCAAGTGATGCTTCATGCATCTGACTAAGTGGGCTGTATTGGACATAATCTTATGCCATAATGACCTTGTGCATCTGTTACTATTTAGGTCAGGCATCCCCAAACTCGGCCCTCCAGATGTTTTGGAACTACAATTCCCATCATCCCTGACCACTGGTCCTGTTAGCTAGGGGTGATGATGGGAGTTGTAGTCCCAAAACACATGGAGGGCTGAGTTTGGGGGTGCCTGTTTTAGGTGCTACAAAATGCATAGCTATTCTTCTGGAGTTTGTCAGCTGGGAATTAAACATACTTAAAAAGTTATTGCTGTCTGCTAATTAGTAGAAACCTGAAATGAGAGCCTTGGGTTCTCTGCTCAGAGTCAGAAGTCCTAGAACCTAGAATATTTTACTGCACCACTATAATTTTACTTTATTTAAAGCCTTTTTACCCTGTTTTTCTGCAGAAAATCCTCACAGAGTGGCTTATGGGTCAATAAAAAAAAGGACAGTCTCTGCCCTTGTGTTTGCAGTCTAAAAAACACAACAAAAAGGCAGAAGGAATTGGGGGGGGGAGGGAAGAGAAGAAAGTAAACTCAGGCACTAGTTTTTAAAGTTGGAGGGTTCTTAGAACAATTAGTTGCCATTGAAACAATTCAGGTACCTGCTGGTACACCTGCTGCAAGGTAAGAGTTGAGGGAGAGCCAAAGGCTGGTGTCTCCAAAGACCATATGTGATAGTTCTGCTTCCTTTCTCTCCCTCTGCTCTGCAGCCTGATAGAATGGCTGCTGTTAAGTGGCAGATACTTCACGATAGTACCAAATTATTTTTGTCTATCTTTTATAGTGTCAGGTTAGATAAGATGCCCAGTGAGGTCATGAAGTATGCTCTTGATTTAATCAGTGCTATGCGGATTATTATTATTTGAGACTAAATGCACAATTGTTTCATTTTTGACTTAAGTATTTAAGGCTTGAATTTAACTAGTCTTTAAAGTTAATAACTCTGCAGCCTCTCTGCACAGATCTGTCATTTTCTTGTAGTGTAATCCTTCCCATATTTGTCTAGCACAGTAAGTTCAATGGCACTCGCTCTGTAACAATTGTGCGGAGGCTTGCATCATTAGCAGCTAAGCTGTATTTCAGCAGACGGCGACAATGCTGTCTTCTGTTTATGAGAAACTCAGTTGCTTCATGCACTGTGGATTCCATCATGGAAAGCACTTTGGAAATTGCCATATACAAAGGCTATCCATCTTGGTTGCCTGGACGTGATTCTTATTCCCTTCAGGTGACCAGGTCTATGGTTATTTAGAAGCCTGGAGGCGGAAGGCAATGCAATCGTACCTTGGAAGTCAAACAGGATACATTCCAGAAGTCCGTTCAGCTTCCCAAATGTTTGAAAACCGAAGTCATGGAAGCCCGGTCGGACATTCGGGTTCCAAAAGAACGTTCACAAACCGGAACAGTCACTTCCAGGTTTGGTACGTTTGGAAGCCAAAACATCCGAGTTCCAGGGCGTTCGGGGTCCAAGGTACAACTGTAAATGTTTGTGGCACATCCAGCAAAGTCAAAACTGCTCTTCTGGCTACAGTGGAACCTCAGGTTACGTACCGTCCTCCTTACGAACGCTTCGGGTAACGAGCTCCGCTAATCTGGAAGTAGGTCTCCTGGTAGCGAACTTTGCTCCAGGATGCGAGCAGAAGTCGCACGCCAGTGGCGCGATGGCAGCGGGAGGCCCCATTAGCGAAAGGTTAAGAACCGACCTCCAGAACGAATTAAGTTCATAACCAGAGGTACCACGGTACTTCAAAGTGTTCTACATCCTAATTTGCCACAAACAGCAGTGCTAAGCCATGGTTTGACTTAACATTGCATGTGAACCTGGACTTGTATTTTGCCTTTCTCCAAACTAACCATGAGCTGCAGCCAATAATTGTTCTTCGCTAACTGCACATGGTTTATTTGTGGAAAACACACCATGAGCCTGAGTTTGCACATAATGCTAAGCCAAGCCATCGTTTTGCTCCAGGCAGCACAGCAGCAGCAGGATGAGAGGAGGAGCGGCTGCAATTTTTGCTCTGTATAGCCACAACACTTGCTCATTCGTGCTTAGTTTTGCATACAAACTGAGCTTTGCCATCTTGTGTGAAGATTTAGTTTGGCAGCTGGCTACTGATCTGAGGCGCTGACGACAGGGTAAAATGAGTTTTGCTGAATAATATGTACTATGAAATGAGATGAGTTACCCTAGTAGTCTCTTGCTTGGCCCTAGTAGCTTTTGCAATTATAAGTTTTTTTAAACTGTGTTTATTGTTGTATTTTAAATTGTTGTAACTCGTCCTGGGATCTGAGGGTAAAGAGCTGGTATTAAATTAAAATAATACAGTACGGTACGTGCCCTTACCACAGCAAAAAGACTGATACTGATGAATTGGAAAAATAAAAATGCGTCTCCCTTCTACGATTGGATTGAAGACTTATACAAACTCGCAACGTATGAACAATTTGCATATAAATGCAAACTTGCCATGGACAAATTGAATGATATTTGGAATCCATTCTTACAAATAGTGTAATTGGTTAAGATCTTGTGAAGTACAATAACCTTGTAAAATAAAAATAAAATTAAAAAATTTAAATAATGCAATACAATGAATTGTCTGCAGTTGCTTCTTGGAGGAAGGTTTGCAGTTGTTATCCTCAAGGAATAGGAACTAGGCATACAATCAAACCTACATGCAAGCTCTGGTTCTAAAATTGAGGTTCTCAAAATCTTGTGCCAAGGCATGGCTTGGCATTGGGTGGGGAAACCCTGGGATAGATTACACACTTTTCTCCCTATTCCCTTTGCATGCTTTGCTTTCGACTTGGTGGCAAATGGCAGTCTGCCATTACATCTAAACCCACCAAACCAGCACCTGGACCCTTCCTAGAATAAGGCCAGAAACCGTTAAATCTAAAAGTGTGTGTTTATGTGAATGCTGCTTGTTTCCTTTCTTAGCTGTGCTGTTGGGGAGTAAGCGCGGGAAAGGCAGAATTCACCTGAAAGCTTTGCTGGGAAGGAGAGGAGAGGTGATGGTCTACTGCAGAGCTTTCCAAACTGTGTGTGTCACAACATGCTGGTGTGTCGCGCAAACACTCCTGGGGCTGGAAAGGGGTTAGTTTAACCTCTGGTTTGCTAATAAAAGTGAATTACCATGTTGCGAAATGATGCATGCCAGCATGAAAAGTTTAGAAAGCTCTCTAAAGCTCACCGTGTGATTTCTGTTCTCATCCTGAAGCAAAGTACTTAACCCGAGGTACTATTTCTGGGTTAGCGGAGTCTGTAACCTGAAGCATCTGTAACCTGAAGCATCTAACCCGAGGTACCACTGTAGCATGGTCACTGGTCAGGGACGATGGGAGTCTAGCAACAGCCCTTTCTTCCACACCACCCCATTATTGTGTAGGGGAACTGCAACTATAAATTGGGAAGTGGAGTGTAGCTGGCCATAGTGCATCTGTTGAGTTGCTTGCAAGTCTTCAGCCAAGTCCAGAAATGTCACCTTGACCAACACTTCTCTCACTCCTCTAAATTGTAACCTGGACAGAGAAAGGGGTTTAGTCACACTGGTGTCAACAGCACTGACCTTTGACTTTCTAACCGAGGCTTATAGAGAGTGGAGGAGAGAGAGAGAGAACTGAGAGGGACAAACAGAACAGCTGACCTGATCAAAACTGTTGTTTGTCGATTGCGGCAGAGCTCAGTATGGGGAAGTGAGAACAAGAAGCTGACCTAAATACGTGACTCCCTTGATATGTCAGGGAGCACGTTGAATTCTGGTTTGTGTAAAGTGTCCAAACGTTTTTCAAAGAGCGCCAGTTTTGAAGGGCCAACCAAAGTCGTTGTCCTTTTTTTAGGGTTGAAGCTGTTCAAGTTTTTTTAGGATTTTACCCCAGGAAATTAACTGCCACAGGGGCCAGATTACACCGACCAGCGGGCCGGATTAGGCCCCCGAAACGGACTTTGAACATGCCTGGTGTAAACTAATGCTGTAGCAATGTCCTGCCAATGCAGCTTTTAGATTCCATGGCTTTAGTTACCTCTGTGACCCCCCAGCTCTGCAGATGTGTTGCACATCAACAGGCCTTGGCCCATCAAAAGTCCAAAATAAATCTTATTGCTGCTCGGCAACAAGTAAGTGGCCGACGGTCCTATTCGTGGCTTGTTTTTAACTGTCTCGGATTGCTGTTGAGAGGCTTGCCAGCATCGAAGGTGTTGCTGCATAAGTGGTAACTGAATGACGTGCCTCCTTAGAGCAGAATCTCAGCACATGGTGGTCTCTGGGAAAGGGCACGTTCAGCTTTTGGCAATCGGTCACAAATGCTTGAAAAACAGCATACAGAGTGAAAGGCTAAAAACTGGGCATGGTGATGGCTGTGCATAACTGCCTGTTCTTGGGCTGAAGTAGCAAAGAGGGGCATTGAAGTGGACAAGTGTTTTCCCCACTGCCACCACACAGTGCTAATGGAAATAGGCCCCCAGTGCTTGCTGTGTTGAAGAAGGCCATTGGGTCAGGTCGAGATGTCGTAGATCAGCTTTTCCAATCTGGAGCCCTCCAGCACCTAGTGAGTTGTCGTCTGGGACATCTGGGGGGCACCAGGTTGTGAAAGCCCATGGTGCACCGTTCTTGTCAATCAGTGATGGGGAGCCTGTGATTTTCCAGACGTTCTTGGATTCTAGCTCTCACGAGACCCAGCCACCATGGCCGATGGTCAGGGAGGATGGCTGGGTCTCATGGGAGTTGGAGTCCAGTAACATTCAGAGGACCACAAATTCCCCACACCTGTTGTAGAGTGAGAGTTTCTGACTTTAAATCATGGCACACAAGCATCATTATGCCATAGGAACATACAAGAGTCACAAAGCAGATTGTGTGAATGGCTTTTGGACACTGTTTTGTAAAAAAATCCTAGTAAATTATATGTGTGGGGTTTATTTGAGCAATTAAAACTATATAAATTTGCACATAAAAATGAAAGCAGTTTTAAAGAAGTAAAAGTTTTGTTTTAGGTGTGCATATAATGCACCAGACTTCTTGTATTTCACATACAAGAGCGGATTCCTCAGAATGGTGTTTGCTTTTCTGCAGTTTTTATAAATATGTTTATTTTAAATGTAGTTGTTTTTTGTTTTTTAAAGTCAAAATATTGGCTTGCTGCTTAAGTATCTAGATTTTGCAGCCCTATTTTTAACTGATGATGCAATGTGTGTGTGTGTGTGTGTGTGTGTGTGTGTGTGTGTGTGTGTTGATAATATGCCATTGTTTAAAAGTCTGAGAACATCCAGTTTGCTACCACTTATGATTGAAAGGGTACCTTCTTCACACATCACAGAGTTAAACTGTTGAGTTCCACAGGAGACAGTGATGGCCACAAAGTGGGATGCCTCTAAAAGTGGATTAGACAAATTCACAGAGGATAAAAGCTATCAGTTGCTACCTGCCACAATGGCTAGGTTCTGTCTCTGTTGTTGGAAGCAGTCCATCTCTGCCTCCCAGTTACTAGGAATGGCAGGTGAGGTGACTGTGCTGCTACACTGGGCTCCTGCTTTTGGTTGGCCACTGTGAAAACAGGATGCTGGACTATTAAGCTCTTGAGCCAGTGTGGTGTAGTGGTTAAGAGCGGTAGACTCGTAATCTGATGAACCGGGTTCACTTCCCTGCTCCTCCACATGCAGCTGCTGGGTGACCTTGGGCCAGTCACACTTCTTTGAAGTCTCTCCGCCCCACTCATCTCACAGAGTGTTTGTTGTGGGGCAGGAAGGGAAAGGAGAATGTTAGCCGCTTCAAGACTCCTTCGGGTAGTGATAAAGCGGGATATCAAATCCAAACTCTTCTTAAGTTATTTTATGACCAGGGAGTAATTGGGGGCAGGGGGAGATTTAGAAGGGCAACCCTGTACTTGATTACACAGAAGTAAGTCCTGTTGAGTTAAATGGGGCTTACTTCCAAGTACTAAAAAATACTACCTCCATTACATGGTTTCATAATTAAATTGTTCAATGAGAAAAGCATATTAGCCCTTCCCTGCAATGCACACACCAGCATGTGCATACAAGCTTATGCAACTGTATATTAATGTAAAAGGGTTCCCTCTTATCATTATATACCTTCAGGGCAGTGTACACTTTGCAGAAAAACAGTCACCACAAATGAGAATTCTCTGTTAAATGAAGGCTGATCTGCTGAGCATTTGCCTTACATAAAGAAAATCCCTGGTTCGATCTCTGGCATCTCCAGCCAAAATAATTTGTTAGACTGCCTCTTTCAAACTTGTTTCCCCAGATGTTGGGCTACAACTCCCATCATCCCTAGCGACCAGGACCAGTGGTCATTGGTGATGGGAGTTGTAGTCCAACAACATATGGGGACCCAAGTTTGAGAAAGGCTGGGATAGCAGGTAAATTTGATGGACCCTTGCCTGGTAACCCTGAGACACGCTATCTGGCAGAGTATTTATTATTTAGTAAAAGCACATGCAAACCACCAGCAAAGCAGTTTTTACAGCTTAGGCAAAGATGAGGCTGACTTGAGCTATATGTATGAGCTTACATCCCAATTACTTGGCACTGGGGGGAGGAGGGGTTCAAGCACAGTTCCAATGTGGCAGCAGTTGTTCAAAGGGGAAAGGTCAAAAATCCCACCAGGTATGCCCTGTGGAATTTGGCGCTAGAAAACAGCTGAAAACTTAATGGGCTAAGTGGGAGGGGGTCTCTTGAGCACTTCAAAAATGAAAACATTCAGACATGGCAAAACACAGCCTCTGGTTTCTGCCAATCCCATTTGTATAATGGCACAAGCCTGTTGTGCTCCCTGTCCCGTATTTGCTTTAGCAGACTAGATCTTTAGATATGTGACTTGATTGTAAACTCAGGGATGGAGTCCTCCAGTGAACCCGTTATGAAATGTCCCTGCGGTAACTGGTACACTGACAACACTTCTAGGAAAACTGGTGTTGTTCTGCAAGTGTTCCAACGGTTGGCAGCTGTAATAACTGACAAGGCTTGGCTCCAGGACCTTGATTAACGGCTGTTTAATGTGGGGCGTAGTCTGAACTGGTGACTCTGCCCGTGATCTGCGGATACTAGCCAGATTTCGAAATACTGCTACTGTGTTGGAAGATTATTTAGCACCAGTTCTTCCATGCTGAGTTTCGAAAAGCCTTTCCTCACCACACATACACATTGAGCCTCTGTTTTGTTTGAAGAGGTCTGTTTCACTCGGCTCAGTGAATTGCAGAAGTGACATTTATAGGCCTCCTTTCTTCCAGATGGACTACAAGGTTCACCCTCCCATTTCATGCTCACAACAGCCCTCTGAGGTAGGCTAGGCTGAGATCCACTGATCTTCATGGCTGAATTGGCTTTTGAAGCCAGGTGTCCCAGGACCTAGCCCACACACTATGCTTTGAGCAGGCTAAAGCAGACACATGGTGCTTTATAATGTTCGGAGCACTTCATGTTCATTACATCAATAATCCTTGCAACAGCGCTGCAAAGTACGGCAGTATTTTCCTGGCAAGTGAAACTTGCAACAAAGCATTGCATTATATCCTATCACCTATCGTATGTGGTGCTTCCCATGGGCATCTATTTGACCACTGAGAACAGGATGTGGAACCAGATGGGCCTTTGTCCGATCCAGCAGGGCTTCTCTTACTTCCTTATCCTTATCCCCAAATGGGATGTTCAGGGTAGCCAGTCTCTACCCCACTTCTCTGTTTTTCTTCTCCAGCTGACTGTCAACATTCCATAGCTACTGAGCACACTCAGGCCTCAGTTTGTGGAGGGTTGCACCCCCTTAATAGTCTAAAATTCTTGGCTCTCACAGCCTGCAGTTCACAAGAGGAGCAGGTGGCAGTTTGCCTAAAGCCCACTGAGTAGGTTTCTGGCTGAGAACGTTTCTGGCACGTTGAATGCAAATGTGTGTAATAAAACCCTGATGATCTTTTTTATTGTTTTAGTAAAGGGGAAAGCTGCTTCAGTGGGGGGGGGGGGTGATTTTTGAATGGAGAAGTGAGAAGGAAGAAAAGACGCTGAGTTTCCCCTGATCCAATTGCTTCAACTCCTGCCTGTCGTCTTTGCCTTTATTCGCTTATTTGGAGTGTAGCTAGGACCAAAGTGACCAATTGGGCTCTTCAAGGCTCACACTTACAATTTTTACACCAATTGTTGCTAGGTATTGACAGTCAATCCAGAAACAAGATTTCATTGACTGACGGTGGCTTTTGGAGAGTGTGTTTTGTTCTTTAAAACTATTTGGGGTCGTCTTTCTTCCATCTAATCCTGAGTACACGTTTTGAGATTTGGCTGCTTTTTATAAATATGCTTCCTTTTAATTCTCTCTGGAAGCAACTGCCATCTCTGCCACATGGCAGAAGATAAACATTTAATTGCATTTGTGTCAGGGATGGGGGAAAGATCTCATTTGCACCGTATGAATCAGCCAACTTATTGGATATATTTATTCATTTTTTAACTCAACTCATGACTTCACATTGGCAACTGACCCCTCTGTTAAATGCCACTAAGCTGTCAAAGGGTGAAGACAGAACTCTGATAATGCCCCATGCCGGCTTGAATAGAGTTTGTGTAGAAGTACAAAGGTATATTTTACATTTGTTGTTCTGCCCACTTTTACCTCTGAATCAGAGGCCCCCAGAAGGGAAAGTGGCCATCCTTCTGAAAAAGGTTCCCCACCCCCTTCTCCTCTCCTTCCAGTTTTAAATTAACCACAGTTCCCTGTAATTGATTTTGAATTGATTTTAAAATGAATTGATTTTAGAGTGTTGTGTTACTTTTACTGTTGTTAGCTGCTCTGAGCCTGGCTTCAGCTGGGGAGGACGGGATATAAATAAAAAAAATTTTACTATATTATTAATGCCCATACTTGGTATAAGCAATGGTTTTGAACTTGGTAGGCCAAAATAGGTGCTTGAGAGGAGAGTGTGCAAACGTGATGCCGTGAAATGCAAGAGTGTAGTATAGCCTATAGCACTTGGGTGATGAACACACCAAAAAGTCCTTCTTACCTCCTCCCCGGGATGAAAGCAGTGATTTGTGGTTGTCTCTCTTTCCTAGGTACACGCATTATATACGACCGCAAATTTTTAATGGAGTGTCGGAATTCTCCAGTTGCCAAAACACCACCTTGTGACCTTCCAGACATTCCAGGTGTTACAAGCCCAGCTGTCGAAATCCTTGGGACCGAGACCAATCTCATCCATGCTGAGGAGGAGAAGCAACCAGGCTCAGGTGAGTGATCTGTTGCTGTGTCCTAAAGTGCCATCGTTTTAATCACAGGTTGCACTGATCTTACCCAGCAGCCGGTTATGGTGGTCCATCAGGAGCGCCATCAAGCCTGTGTGTTGTTGCCTGCCTAGGATTGCAAAATAGGAGAATGAGGGAGACCCAGGCCTGGGTGAGCACCTGGAATCCAAGGGCAAGTGCAAAGTTCTCAGAGCTCCAGTGGAGCCCTCTACATTGGGCAGCCATGTCTGTGAGCCTCCAGTTTTAATGGTTCACAGTACCCTACAGTAGAACGGTGTCAAGTGCTCCAGGGTGCTGTTGCTGCCACCACTGTCAGGTAAGGGGGCTTATCAGTGTAAGGAACCCACCAGCGAGCACTTAGTCCAGGGGGCTTTGGAATCAAGCAAGGCCCCAAATATGTGGCCAGTGGACTGCGTTGAGGGAGCCAAGTGGGTCTCAAACTGTGCAGTAAAATGAGATAGAGGTGTTAAAATGTGTGAGAGCAGGGGTAGCAAATGCGGTACATTCCAGGAATTGTTGCACTACAACTCTCATTATCCCAGGCAAGCAGGACCAACAGTCAGGGATGAAGGGAAGCTGTAGTCCAGCACATCGAGATGAGAACTGGTAAAGCTGCCTGGAAATGCAAAGGTTAAGGTACCTTGCAAGGTTGCTTTCCCATAGCACAATATTGCTCAAGCCAAATGAATATCAGCTTTTGAGAGAACACATTGTTCTCCGCTGGCAGGCAAAGAACACTGAAAACTTTTTCTACCACCTGACCATCCTTATCAAAGGTGGCAATGCCATTTGTTTGTTCATAGTCACACTGAAAATATTAAATGGATTAAAGGCTGCCAACCTTTGAAGTCATTCCTTTTTCCAGCTGTCTCAAGGAACACATTGTGCCCAGAACTAGGTGCCTTAAATCTTTGGACACTTAAGCAGTAGGTAACATCAAGTTAATATATGCAAAACTTGGAATTCATCAGCAATTTCTTTTTCTTTTGCAGGTGAGGAAGCCCAGTTTGACATGGATATCTGAAAACCTGCCCCCTGAAATATATCTATGCATATAGATAGACACACTTTTCCAGTGAAGACGCGAAATCGGTGATGCTTCCAAAACAAGTGGGGCTCGTAGAATAGCCCACGCTTTGCAAAGCTTTCCAAGATGGAAGGTCCATTAATTATTATTACTTTTCTGGGAGGAAGAGGAGATTTCCTGTTACATAAGGACTGAAAACACTTGGCAGAGCCTCTCTGTGTGGTGGTGGTGGGAAGGCGGCCAATGAAGAGCATTGGCATGGAGAGGTGGAGCGCTCTGTGCAATTCTGGCCCTTGAGTTCCAGTGCCTTTGTTCGTGAATGTCTGTGCTGCCAAGCAAGGCATTGGATGCAAGGACAGATGCAAAATTATGCCGGATCTAGGGGATTAATACAGTGGTGGGTCACTCTTCAAATCACATCACTTGTCTATGCAATGTGCTCTACAATTGTTATCTCATCACTGTTCACAAGAAATGAGATCAACGGATGCAGGGCACCAATGAGTTGTTTCTGTAAATTGACAGAACAACTTTCTGCCTTAAGCTTTTTTGCAGCACAAGCACCAGTCCAGCACTGGTATCTTGATAAACTTCTACAAATAGAGTGGAAAAAGAGAGAGCCATGCTTGTTAAATCGGTTTTCCTGTTGTCTTATCTGTAGCAGCTTTTCCTAGTACCATACAAATTAATGGCATTCTGAAATTAATTAGACATTATCAGCAGGTTCTGGTCAATTTCACTCTGGTAGAAACACTTCTTTAAAAAAATATAAATCCTGAATGTGTTGGAGAGGGCAAGATCACTTGCTTCAAAGAGAAGTGGATTTTCAAAAACTATTGGAATGAGAAAGTATTGCTGTGGGAAAGGGGGTAGCCTGCTATCTTTCTTACTTTTTAAAGGGCTGCATACACATTCATGGAAATCTGTACACATTATTCACTGTACTTTAAAAATAAAGAAATAAAACTTTACAATTGCTCTAAGCTTTGGAGGAAATGGTTTCCCATTATTAGTAATGTTGCACAAACTATCCAATCCAATGGGCGCCTGGGCTAATCACACGTTGTCAAAGAACACATAAGAGCCTTTTCTAAATTGGTGCCCTCCAGATGCTATGGACTACAGTTCCCATCAACCCAGGCCAGTGCTTGGGAATTGTGAGAGGTGTAGTCTGTCAGCATCTGGAGGGTAACAGGATCATAGACAGTAGATCATAGAATTGTTAAGTTGGAAGAGATCATGAGGGGGTCTATGCAATGCAGGAATATTTTGCCCAGTGTTAGAAACTGAGATATGAAAGCTAAGAGCTACAGTAAATGGCACCTTAAACCTAGGTTATGGGCGCAACGACAGAATGTCTGGGCGCACTTTTTTTATATAGAACAGGAAAACAAAGCAGAAAATGAATGAACTCTACTAAAATATTATGTTCATTTTTCACATGGTCTAGTCCTTCCTCTGCCCCCCCCCCCATATTCTTAAGAGGGTCTCCTCTTCAGTCTTCAGAGAGTAGCTGGAAGTGGGGAGGCAGGAAAAGGTCCTCCTTTCCTTCCACTGCAGTTTTAATCTGAAATCTTCGCCACAGTACTGCGCTCAGTGCTCAGAAACTGCTCGTGCTAATGAAAATCCCTGTCCCAAAATGCGCCTAGAACAACAGGAATTTCGAACACTGCTTTTGCCCAATGTGGTTCCCCATCCCTGAATTAGAATATATCAATCTTTCCTTGGAAAATGTATAAGTTTCACACACACACTACACTATAAATGGCACAATTCTATAAGCCATTTTTTAAAATGATTCTGCTACCATAGATTGTGTTTCCTGTAACTGATGAGAGATGGAACTTTAGTGATCTGCAAAAATGGAGAGTCTAATAAAGAGATTTCAAGGAGTTTAGAAAGGCTAATCTGCTAATGGCATAAAAAGCAACAGTTGACAAAACTTTCAGATATATATGTACAGTGCTTTTTTCTGGGGGGGACGCAGGGGTACGCATACCCCTTAACATTTTGTGAATCTAAGTTTGGCCCCATTGAGGGGCAATATTTCAATATGAACAGGAAAATGTACCCCTAAATTTTTTTTTTTAGAAAAAGAGCACTGTATGTGTGTGTGTTTTAGGTGAGCTATCTGCCTTTGTGCATTCTCTTGTGAAAATGTCCTGAATTTCAGTTGCCCAAAGGGCCGATTGAAACCTTCCAACGTTAACACTTGAATAGCTGTCAAGACAATAGAGTAAGATGCTATTTGTAAATGAGTGTGAAGAATTTAGCAGCAAAATCCTGGATGGTTCAGTTAGTTATTTTTAAAACTGATATTCTGCCCTTTGTCCAAAGACTCCAGTGCAGCTGCAACAATAAAATATTAGCATCAATCTCAATAAAGACAGGCATCAATCCAGTGTATTAGATTTCTGTAATACAACCACCACTTAAAATTAAAGAAACTGGGTTTTTTTTTTCCTTTTCTCCAGGGAAAGGGGGGAGGAATCCCCTTCTTTTAATTATATCTCCCCTTCTCTTTCTACTCTACTTTTCTGACATCTCTTATACTTTCACTGACATCTTTTAATTATCACCCATTTTTATTTTTTATTTTTTATTACCATTATTAAATATTTCAATACACCTTTTATCTTTTACTTCACACACACTATTACAACTATTTTTCTCCCTCCCCCCTCTGCCCACCTACATGTGCTCCTTTTTGCTCTTCAGAATATGACAACCCTGGGCTATGCTCACCTGGTTTAGCCAGCTAACCCAGTATGAATGATCATAAATGGTCAGACTGGTGCTAAATGTATTTCCTTTCCTCTGGACCACATTAGTGAGGCTGAGAGAGGGGTCTGGGCAGCCCAGGATCTCCATACACGCTGCCCACCCCTGGACGTCCATTATCTCTTGAGACAGATGAATGCCAACATAACAGCTTGCAAGTTGCAAGAACTTCCATAAAATCTCCAACACTGCACTTCAAATATTCTTGTCCGAAAGAGCCATCAAATGCAATTTTATAATGCCCAAGTCATTTACTACAGGCTGGTAGCTTAAACATTCTGGCATTTCTTTCCCTCTGTCTGTGAAATCTTCCTTTATGTCTTTTCTCTATTCCCCCCCCCCTTCTTTTTTTTTGCATGTGTTCTCTTATCCCTTTCCTCTTTCAGTTTAGGAAAGGTTCCAATATGGTGGTCCCTACAGATGGATTTGAGGATTGGGAGACCACTTAGTGGGTAGGCAAACTAAGGCCCCGGGGGCTGGATGCGGCCCAATCCCCTTCTAAATCCAGCCCACGGACGGTCAGAGAATCAGTGCGTTTTTACATGAGTAGAATGTGTCCTTTTATTTAAAACACATCTCTGCACTATTTGTGGGGCCTGCCTGGTGTTTTTACATGAGTAGAACAGTGTTTCCCAACCGGTGTTCCGCGGCACACTAGTGTGCCGCGAGACGTTGCCTGGTGTGCCGTGGGAGGGAGGCGGGCGAGTCGGGCGGCGAGAGGCGGGGCGGCGGCGGTGAGGATCCGCGTCGAGCCGGGGGCGGCTCCGCGGTGGTGGTGCCGAGGTTTCTCTCTCCATTCTCCCCTCACACACACACACAGGAAATAACACAGGATCAGCTGACAGGACCCGGCCAATGGGGCGGCGGTGGGGCAGCGCGCGCAAAAGGGAGGAGCGCGAGACAGCGGACGAGCAGGAGGCCGGCATGTCCGGGCAGCAGCAGCAACAACAGCAGCAGCAACTCCCGGCGACGGCTCCTCAAGCCCCGGGCAACCCTACTCCCTCACCGGCCTCGGCCGCCCTCCTGCTCCACCCGCCGCCGCCTCCCCCGCCGCCGCCGCCCACCTCGGCCCCGCCGCCGCCCCCTCCTCCGCCCGCTATCGCCGCCACCACCACAACAGCCGCCGCCGCATCAGCTGGGCCCATGCCTGCCGGGAGCGGCGGCGGCAGCAGCAGCGCCCCGGCGCCCTTCCCTCCCGGCGTGACGCTGCGCGCTGACGTCACGGGGCTGTAATGGTGGTGTGCCTCGAGATTTTTTTCATCAAACAAGTGTGCCTTTGCCCAAAAAAGGTTGGGAAACACTGGAGTAGAATGTGTGCTTTTATTTAAAATGCATCTCTGGGTTATTTATGGGGCATAGGAATTAGTTCATTTTTCCCCCAAAATATAGTCCGTCCGCCCCCCACAAGGTCTGAGGGACAGTGGACTAGCCCCCTGCTGAAAACCTTTGCTGACCCCTGACTTAGTATAAATCATGTGTTGTTATATCAGTGGTGACTGGTGCCCATTGGTTCTGGTAGGGCGTAAAGGAGGGAGGCCAACAGCAGGGGGAGCCAGAGCTAATAAGAAGTGGAACTAATGCAAGTGGAACCAACTATTTCTATTTTTGAGCCCCTCCCGGCTGACGTCTACAAGGGCGACACTGAGGCAAAGGAGAAGGAAGGCAACCCTCCGCTCTTTGGGCTGGTAAGACAGGCAGATGGGCACTGGCTGAGGGCAGACTGAGTTTGGTGGCGCAGGGCTCCATTCACCCACATGGACCCTTCTCCACTGTTAGAACTTCATTAGCTCCATTAACATTTCTAAGCAATGTATATAAAACTACAAACACACTGAGAGAGAAAGAGTGAGAGAATAAGAGCAATTAAATTAGTCACAAAGCCACACGAAATGCTAACTTAAAATGCAAGCTGCAATAGGAAGTTCATCAAGGAGTGTGCCTGCCTAGGTTCAAGTGGGATGAAGTTCCACAGGCCTGGGCCCACAACACTGAACGCACAGTTTCTAGTAGTTACAACCTGTGCACCTGAGCCATGGGGGATCACCCAAAGAGACTCCCCCAAAGTGATCTGGCAGGGATATAAAGGGTTAAGATGATGAGGAAGGGAGACACACACTAAGATATGCAGGGCTCCAGTTGGTATGCTAAATCAGGGAAGGTCAGAAGGCAGATCAGGGATCTACTGGGAGAACTCTAGGATGATTTGCAAAGGTTTCCAGCTCCCTATGTTTTAACAATGGCAACAAAAACAAAGCTTGCCTCCCTTCTAAATGAGGCTGCTGCAATCAACAAGGTTGGTGAGAAACAGGAATAGATAGATGATAGATAGATAGATAGATAGATAGATAGATAGATAGATAGATAGATAGATGATAGATAGATAGATAATAGATAGATAGATGGTAGATAGAATTTTGACTCTGCTTTATATTTTTTAGAAGAAGAAAAATACCTCAAAGCAGTTTATGACCTAAATTAAAACATCCAATAAAGCATTACATAATATGGTGGTACCTCAGGTTAAGTACTTAATTCATTCAGGAGGTCCGTTCTTAACCTGAAACTGTTTTTAACCTGAAGCACCACTTTAGCTAATGGGGCCTCCTGCTGCTGCTGCCCCGCCAGAGCACGATTTCTGTTCTCATCCTGAAACAAAGTTTTTAACCTGAAGCACTATTTCTGGGTTAGCGGAGTCTGTAACCTGAAGTGTATGTAGCCTGAGGTACCACTGTATCAAAATAAAAGATTCCAGATAATGGTCAGATGAGAAACACAACATTTAAAGCAGAATTTAACTAACAGGAAAACAAAAATTCTCTTAAACATAAAAAATTATGGACCAAAAGTCATTTTCAAAATACAATTATCTCAAAATGCCATAATAACTGAACAGAATTGGTGGAAACTGCCCCCACACTCACCCCCTGTGACGGTTTCCTCTCCTCTGCATCCAAAGCAAACATTTAGTCTGCAGAATTGCATAGCAGTATATTAAGAATCGGAGGGACGCGGGTGGTGCTATGGGTTAAACCACTGAGCCTCTTGGGCTTGCTGATCAGAAGGTCAGCGGTTTAATCCCCGCGACGGGGTGAGCTCCCGTTGCTCGGTCCCTGCTCCTGCCAACCTAGCAGTTCGAAAGCACATCAAAGTGCAAGTAGATAAATAGGTACCGCTCTGGCAGGAAGGTAAAACGGTGTTTCCGTGCGCTGCTCTGGTTCGCCAGAAGCGGCTTAGTCATGCTGGCCACATGACCCGGAAGCTGTCTGCAGACAAATGCCGGCTCCCTTGGCCAATAAAGCGAGATGAGCGCCACAACCCCAGAGTCAGCCACAACTGGACCTAATGGTCAGGGGTCCTTCACCTTTATATTAAGCATCATTTATAAGCAGCTCATTCAACCACTTTCCATCTGGAAGGATTAGTGTGCAAGCTTTGGAATACCAATTCATGCGCTGAGCATGTGCTCAGGTTTGTTGTTTTTTTTTTTGCTCCACTTCTATCTCCCCTGTCCTCCAAGGGGGGTGTATGTGGTTCTTCTCTCTCCCCCCATTTCATTCTCACAAGTGGTTTTCCGCTTGTGGGTTTCCAGCGGGATGAAGAGGTTTTATCAGCTGGGAAGCTTGCTGTCTTCTTGATGAATGTTTGGTTCCAGTCAAGGTATTATAGGAAGACATGATCAAGGCAAACCAGTGGCTTTTATAGCTTATGATTGTCAACACTGGCTGGCTCCTAAAGAAGATTGGCAAGCTAAATTAATGGAATATGCTGAAATGGCAAAACTGACAATGAAATTAAGAGGCAGAGATGACAAAGAATTTAAGGAAGAATGGAAGGTGTTTATTGCATTGTCTCCTTCTGTAATCTTCTTGGAACTCTAGCCCAATGGTTGCCATTAATTTGATTCTGAATTGATTTTAGAATGTATTTCAATTAATTGATTGTGATTTTATGTAAACTGTACTATTTTTACTGTTGTTAGCTGCTCTGAGATCGGCTTTGGCTGGGGAGGGCGGGATATAAATAATTTGTTATTATTATTATTAACAGGTTAATACATTAGCAGGGTTTTAAAAGTACTTGTAATTTTGCAATTAATGGATAATAGGTGATTTAAATATGTTACAGACATAACAATGGACATGCAGTATGTTGACAAATAATGGAACCAGGGAAGGGATTAGAGGGAAGTCAATTTGTTTTGTTTTGTTTTCGTATTGTGTTATTTTGTTTGTTAGTTTTTTATTTATTTCTGTTATTTTTGAAAAATCAATAAATTATTTTTTTTAAAAAAAACAAAACACTGGCTGGCTCTAGCTGTCCATGGTTTCAGGCAGGGGGTGTTCCCTACCCCTATCAAGGGCTGCTGGGGACTGAACCTGGGATATTCTGGGTACAAAGCAGATGTTCTACCACCAAGATAATGGCTTTACCCCAAACCAACAATGCTTGTGCTACATTAGGATGGGACTCCTTTGTCCCTCGTGAAGTATTTTCCACCCAATCATGGCTGATAGGCGCCTTCCATTCATTTCACTGGGACTTAAGCATGGATTGGTCAATAAACTGGGGATTTACTATCAATCCGAACCACAAACTAGCTTAACTGGATTATTCCGATTCAACGGGACTTAACAGGGCTTAAATCCAAATGCTGTCGACTCAATGATGCTGAGATGAGCAAGGCTATAGTTTAGCAAATTGCAACAGTGCAGTGAAAATCAACCAATTCCAGCAGATGTTGAAGACATTTTGATACATCTATGCCTTTGGAAGGAGCTGCAATTGCAACTTTAGGCTGCTGCAATCCTTACTCTAATTACCTGGGAGTAAGCCCCCAATGAATTCAATGAAACTTACTTCTGAGTAGACACAGTTTGGGTTGTGCTGTTGGGCATGATCATTTTAATTAACCAAAGGTGCCTAGGGTGACTAGCAACATAAAAGCCAATGAAATTATTATATCCAGTAATTAGATATAATAATCTCATTGGGATTTGCGTTGCTAGTCTCCTTAGACACCTTTGGGTAGAAAGGATAGGTTACAAAACCCTACAACCTCACCCATAACTACACACCTTGCTACAAACAGGGCTATGACACCTCTCACAAATAGTATTTTTAATCTAGAATTATTATTTTTGGAAATGAAGTTAAGAATGCAGGCAATGAAAAAGGAAGAACAAGTCTATATGGAAAGGAATCATTAATCAAAACTCTGGTCCCCCCCAGAAATCTTTTTCATGGATTATTTGTGCTCATTATGATATCAGTGTGGTTATACGGTGATCACACTTCCATTACTGTTAGCACCTGCAAAACCTTAGGAGTGGACACTGTGCTTCATTTCCAAGTGGACCATGTCCCAGAGCCTCCTGATGCAATCCAGTAATTTATCACAAATGTTTGGGGAGCAGCGATTGCCCCACTTTGGTTGCACTATAGTGCAAGAGTGACACCCCCCTCCCCAATGAGATGGCAACAATCTGATTGAGGGAGCATCACAGAACAACCGTGCAGAACAGAATGATGGATGGATTGTCCAGTACTGTATATAAATCCAGCACTAAGGCACTTTTAATCTTTCAATGACATGTTGTGGAATATACCCGCAAAAAAAGAACAACCAAAAATTTAAAAAACCTCACAAGGAACTTTAATTGTTTACAGTCCTTAGTACAGTGGTACCTTGGTTTACAACCATAATCGATTCCGGAGGTCTGTTTGTAAGCCAAAACAGGTTGTAACTCAAGGCGTGCTTTCACCAATGGGGCCTCCAAAAAAATTTGTTCGTAATCCCCCCAAAAAAGGATTGTAATCCAAAAAGAAGTTCGCAAACTGGGACACGAACTTCCGGGTTTGCCATGTTTGTAATCCAAAACGTATGCAAACCAGACTGTTCGCAAACCAAGATACCACTGTATATTATAGGCAAGCTTGTGGGGAAATTCAAGTAAAATAGCTAACGGAGAAATCACTCTTGAACTGAGAAAGTCTGCATGTGCATTTACATTGAAGCCACATCGTAGCAAGAAATAAAAATATGTTTCTGTATTTGATTAGAATATGAGCTGAAGTTTGAAGGGCTTTCTCTTTTTTACATTTTATTTAGTTTTTCAGATTTTAAAAAAATTACAAACAATTATCAAACCATCAACATAGAAAGAGAATTCCGAAGAATCTCCTGAACTTTCCTCCTCCCCTTTGTGGGTCCTTATATTAACCTTTTCTTCCTGCATCCTGTCTAATAGAGATTCAAATCTTTTAAAGCTCCATTATACCCCAAATTCAACATTAAGCTACAAGTGTTATTCCAGTCCTACTCATAATTTTAATTGTTTGCAATGGTTTTTAAGGTAAATTATATATTTCCCCCATTCCTTCTTAAAATTTTGGTCTTCAGGAAGACCATGAAGTTTGAACGGCTTTCACATAGGAGATTAATGGAAAGAAACAATATTAGGTTCTACACAGAATGAAATACGAATAACAACTCTTTTTTCACTTTAAAGATGAACAAATTTATTGTGTTTGAATCTTAGCCACACAAGGAAGCATCCTTTATACATGGATATAGAAAAGTAAAAAGCTGTGATCATCGGGGTCAAGCGGTCATAAATGTAAAAAGTAGAGACCGATAGTATTCAATTAAAGCTTATATTTATAACAAATAAATTCAGTGAACATAGATAATAAGAGTTATAGGTGGTAGCATAATCCTCATAACTCATGCAGTGTCAATTAATGCCTGTAGTGAGACACAGAGATGGGGGGGATAGTATTAGTATTATTGCAAAGCAAAGGGTAGAAAAAGAACACAAATACTTAGCCCCATAAAGGGCTAATTTCAAAATGATTAAGCAAGAAAGCAAGCACAGGTGATATAATAATTAATGGGATAGTTTTAGTTTAGTTTAGTTTAGTTTAGTTTAGTCGTGTCCGACTCTTCGTGACCCCATGGACCAGAGCAAGCCAGGCACTTCTGTCTTCAATTAATGGGATAAGGAACATTAAAGTCAAAAGCAAAAGAAAGAAAGAAAGAAAGAAAGAAAGAAAGAAAGAAAGAAAGAAAGAAAGAAAGAAAGAAAGAAAGCCTCGAATCCTTGACTAAATAATTAAGGCAAAGAAAAAACCCATACAAAGTTTAGGAAATCATGCAAAGCTCAGGCTCATCTGAAGAATATTTACTTCTCAGTTATCCAAACAGAAGAAAATCTGGGTCAATCAGCTTTCTTCTGAATTCACCATACAGCCTCATATCAGTGCAATGCTATGCTACCAATGCATTCCTGTTCACCAGAGAATTTTGATGACCCACATTTCACACGCCCAAAAGGCATTCAAAGAGGTGTGACAGCAATTTATGAAAAAAATCAACAGTGCTAAAAAGGCCTCTAGGGGAAGGAAGATGCTAACTGGTGCTCAATGGAGTCCAGCTCGGCAGGTATGTGTTTCCCTGGCAGGGGGCACAAAGCTCCAAAAAAATGCATTTGAAAGCAGGTGTGTAGCTGGGTTAGTAGCCTTTGCTTAGCACATCCCTGCTTCAGAGTGAGAGTAATGGCACTTGCGTGCATTTACATGCAAATGTCTCTCATCAGATCATCAGCACTTCAAACATGTTCCTACATGCTAAAGGTCCAGCACAGTTTGGGAACATTTGCATCAAAGCTAGTCAGGCCTTTGCCCCTTAATCCTCAAAATAATCTGCCTTGTCTGGGTGTGTAAGATTTAGGCTCATTATTGATGAAGTGGATGAGGATAATACCACATCGGGGCATCATAGCCAAATCCTAAGTGTACTGCTAATTTTTAAAAATGGCTTCCTCTGGGTTCAGAATGTCAATACATAAGAATGCAGAAGTAAGAGAAGCACAAGGTGGGCTGAGTTGGATATCTCTCTAATGATCTGATCTAACAACCCTTATTTTCCTCCCACAGAGAAATGCAGATTTAACGTTTAGATGTGCTAGTCCCTTCTAAATATTTTGAATATTTCTTTATTTTTCTGAATTTCCCTGGTGAGGGACCAGCAGGATTCGAATTGCACTGGAATAACAAATGTCTATTTCTTCCATGCCATTGTTTTCTGATGCTGTTTCCAGTTTCTTCTGAAAACAATGCCTGCTGTGTGGTACGTCTGCAACTTCTTCTTTTTTAAAGCCATCACCAGTGCTTTTTTTCTTTAAGAATGTTTAGGGCTACTCTCATTTTGACTCAAGAAAATCACCATTTTATAGTTCAAATCAGGGAAAATAAATACAGTAAATGGACAAAAGTACAAAGATTCACAAAACGTTTAGGGATATGGCACTGGCCATCCTCCTATCATTGTTTCTCATATTTACCTGACTTATTTATTTCGTCTATAACTGACTAAATAACTAAATACTGCTTAATATGCACAGGGTTATCTCCATTGCTAGTCTTACTCAAAGTAGACCCATGGAAGTTAATGGACATGATTAACTTAGGTTAATTAATTAAGTAGATCTGTTTATTTCAGTTGGTCTACTCTGAGCACAACTGAGTTGGATACAGCGCATTATCTCAAAATGGAACAGCAACAGATTTATCACAAGGTGGAAACAGAGCCTTACCTGACACCTGTATGCATGTTGGCTCTATAAGCCAAAGAGCAGGGTATCTCATTGTGTGTTAAGACCCCACCAGCATACATTTGTACAGTGGTGCCTCGGGTTACATACACTTCAGGTTACAGACGCTTCAGGTTACAGACTCCACTAACCCAGAAATAGTACCTCGGGTCAAGAACTTTGCTTCAGGATGAGAACAGAAATTGTGCTCCGGCGGCACGGCGGCAGCAGAAGGCCCCATTAGCTAAAGTGGTGCTTCAGGTTAAGAACAGTTTCAGGTTAAGAACAGACCTCAGGAACGAATTAAGTACTTAACCCGAGGTACCACTGTATACCTAAAAAGTCTGTTTTGACCTTCCAATAACTGTTTGAAGGTAGGCAGTAGTTTGTGCAGGTGTGCTTTCATAAGAATTGAAACACAGAGGCTGTGGAGGTCATCTGCTCTAACCTCTTGATGAATCAGCAGCGCAGGATGCATCCCTGCCAGATGTTTCTGCAGCCTCTGTTTAAATGCCTCTGGAGAAGGAGAGCCCACCCACCTCCTGAGCCAGTCCGTTCCACTGTCAAACAGCTCTCACCACTGGGATCTTGCTCTCCTAACGTTTAGCCAAAATCTGTTTCCCTACATGATCCATGGATGTGGGCCACAAACATAAGGCAGAATAAGGATAGCAGCGGAAGTCTGCCAATCCCTGCTTCCCATAAAGCTGGTGGCCTCATGTTGTGCACCCCCAGCATAGCTGCTTGAAGCCAGGTGTCCATTAACACCTCTACCCTGAAGAGAAAGGGGAACATATGGGCCCTTCCTGACCCTAGGATGCATAGGAGGAAATTATGGGGAGGTTACGTGTGTGACACAGGCTCTAACTAAGGCTGTGCTGCTCAGGTGGGTGGCACCAACTATCTATCTATCTATCATCTATCATCTATCATCTATCATCTATCATCTATCATCTATCATCTATCATCTATCTATCTATCTATCTATCATCTATCTATCTATCTATCTATCTATCTAGCAAGGGGAGCAGCAAGACAAAAAAATGGGAAAAGGGAAAAAAGAGTGGCAGATGAAATTAATGGACTATGCAGAACTAGATAAGATGACAGGAAGAATTCAAAACCGGCAGGACCAGAAATGCTTGAAAGACTGGAGTAAATATACGAACCATTTGAAAAACAATTGTATTCAAATTGACTACGCTCGTAGGATTACAAGAGGTTTTGTAAGGAGAACTATATGAAATATTGCAGTAAAATTTATGATAAGGGACTTTAAGTTATGGCTATTAAAGTAACAGTGAAAATATTGAAATGCAAGGCTATGGGATGAAGGTTGAAAATCATTAGATGTGGTTGATGGAAGTCCTAGGCTTACAGCCAAAATGTTGTATAAAAGGAGAGGAGATGTTATGTTTTGTTTGGAAAATATATTTAAAAACTAATAAAAATATTTTTAAAAATGAGGAAAGGAAACATTTGCTCGCATTAGAAATGCAATCATCCATCTCATCCTAAACATGTAAGTCAACATATAAGTAACATTTGCCATCCAAATGTCTTGATAGATATCTGAAACTGAAACAAAATATTCTACGTTCAGCAGCAGCAAAGGGCAGTGAGGTCCTGGAACCATTGCAAAATGGATGGTGGGTGTTTGTCCTTCCAGGTTTGAATCAGAAGTCTCTTGGAAACCATAAAGGTAAAGGGACCCCTGACCATTAGGTCCAGTCGTGGCCGACTCTGGGGTTGCGGCACTCATCTCGCTTTATTGGCCGAGGGAGCCGGCGTACAGCTTCTGGGTCATGTGGCCAGCATGACTAAACCACTTCTGGAGAACCAGAGCAGCACACGGAAATGCCGTTTACCTTCCTGCCGGAGCGGTACCTATTTATCTACTTGCACTTTGACATGCTTTCGAACTGCTAGGTTGGCAGGAGCAAGGACCGAGCAACAGGAGCTCACCCCGTTGCGGGGATTCGAACTGCCAACCTTCTGATCAGCAAGTCCTAGGCTCTGTGGTTTAACCCACAAAACCATAAGAGCTTGCAAAAACCACTTTGATCGTCCTGCTGTTGCTCCCTGTCCCACAAGCATATAATTTAAAAGTGCATGGCCATCTGCAAATACCAAGGATTTCTCTGCTACAAAATAAATGTGGACAACTATTTTGGACCACAAAGAAAAATAAATCGCACCTCCAACATCTATCTGTATTACCTGTGAAGATGTTGGTGAATCTAATCTACCAAAAGCATCTGTTGAATCTTCTTCCTTTTTATGAGGAAGCCACAACACAACCCCCATTGGATCTCTTTGCTTGTGGTAGATCAGGGAAATGAACGAATTCCTACGCCCCACAAATAACCCAGAGGTGCATTTTAAATAAAAGCACACATTCTACTCATGTAAAAACACGCTGATTCCCAGACTGTCCGTGGGCCAGATTGAGAAGGTGATTGGGCTGCATCCAGCCCCCCCCCCCCCCCCCGGCCTTAGGTTGCCTACCCCTGAGGTAGACAATTCATTCCTAGATTTGGGGGAGAAGGAGGGGGAAATAGTGGGTTCATTCCTTTCTGGGGAGTCATTTTGGGTAACAGCTCTTGCAAATGAACCTCTAGCCACTCCTTAATTGCTAGAGGTTCACAGTGTGAAACTGCTGTCTGAATATGCAGCAATGCTACCCTCTCCTTTGTGCTGACAGGCAGGCCTCAGGGGTGAGAACCAGACACGCTTTGTTTATCTGCAAAGGCTGATGTGGATTGGAGCTAATCAGCCTTGAGAAACATGGTGGATTTGTGAGGAGGCAGTGACAAAACAGCACCTTCCTTCTCACAAGGCTTGCTCCTTTTCATCCCCCCACCCCCTCCAATTGGTGGCCAGCGCAGATCATGGTGGAGAAACTGAGAGCTGGGCTCTATGACTGATTGGTCCTATAATGCTCATCCTTTATCCAGCCACAGATGTTGCTTGCTACACACACACACCCATTCTCATGAACTCTCAAAATCTGAGGGTTGCAAGGTGGCGAAGTCACAAATTCAGCCCATACACTAGCAGAACAGAAATGCTTGGGTCAGGGAACAGTGGCTCTCTAGACCAAAAAAGCTCAACAACTTTGATTTCCCCCAAAAAGCTCAACAAATATGATTTTCCAAAAAAAAGCTCACCGCCAGTTTTTTTATTGTGGGAGTAGATCGCAGTCTCTTGGGAGCTGGACAAGCCTGCTCTAGAAAACATTGGATGCCAACTCCCCTCAGCCCCAGCCAGAACAGTCAATGATCAGGCATGAAAGGAACATGGGAAGCTATGATTTTAAAATCACTTTGAGAACTGTAACTCTGTGAGAGGAATAAGGGTTTCCCAACAACTACCTGACATTCAGAAGACATCTGAAGGCAGCCCTGTTCAGGGAAGTTTTTCATATGTGACATTTTAGTGTATTTTTCATCTTTGTTGGAAGCCGCCCAGAGTGGCTGGGGAAACCCAGCCAGATGGGCGGGGTACAAATAATAAATTATTATTATTATTATTATTATTATTATTATTATTATTATTATTATTATAACAAGTCTCAGCACCCTTGACAAACTACAGTTCCCAGGATTCTTGCAGGGGAGAGGCATGACTGTTTAAAGTAGTAGAACAGTGCTTAAACTGTGTGGAGTGGATATGGCTAATCACAGAATTTTAAGGGATCTTGGGGGATCAGTTAGCCTCTTCCTCATCACCTTTAACTTAGGGCAGGTAAAGTTTCGTCACATCTTTGCAAATACCATTACAGTATTATTCATTTATTCATTTTGTTTCCTTTATCCCACCTTGTTCTCCCAAGGAGTTCAAGGGGGCACACATGGTCTACCCCCCCCCCCCGCTCCTCATATAATTCCCACAATGACTCTGAAAGGTAGTTGGCCTAAGGCTGAGAGGCAATGAATAGCCCAAAGTGAGCTTCATGGCTGAGTGGGAATTTGAACCCTCATCTTCCCAGGACTTAGTCCGACACTCTAACCCAGGAGCAGGCAACCTAAGGCCCATGGGCCCGGCCCACAGGGGTCATTTTACCGAGCTGCCCACTCAGTGAGTCCCCGCACGCTTCGCTAAACCGACGGCAGTGCGGCTTCTGTGGTGCCATAAATCACATCTGCGCAGATACAGACACCGGAAATCGTGGGGGTGCCTGCTCATGCGCATGTGCAATCTGGCCCACGGAGGGATCTGCACTGGAGTGAAACTTGCCAACCCCTGCTCTAACCACTACACCACACTGGCTCCCAATGTACTCTCAGTATACTCTCTGAGTACTCCTTTTGAGTACTGCTGGTTACTGAACCAAGGCAGTTTCATCAATGAACCATCACTGTACAGTCATTACAAATTACTGACTACTAGGGAGAAGCTGCTACTGATTTTAGGCAAGGGGTAAACAAGGGGCAAAGCACACTTCGTTTTTTTAGGTGTCTGGTGGGGAATCTGTACAACTGGAAAACCAGCTTAAAAAAAAATAAAGGTAAAGGTACCCCTGCCCGTACTCTAGGGTTGTGCGCCCATCTCACTCTATAGGCCGGGGGCCAGCGCTGTCCGCAGACACTTCCGGGTCACGTGGCCAGCGTGACAAGCTGCATCTGGTGAGCCAGTGCAGCACACGGAACGCCGTTTACCTTCCCGCTGGTAAGCGGTCCCTATTTATCTACTTGCACCCGGGGGTGCTTTCGAACTGCTAGGTTGGCAGGCGCTGGGACCGAGCAACGGGAGCGCACCCCGCCACGGGGATTCGAACCGCCGACCTTTCGATCGGCAAGTCCTAGGCGCTGAGGCTTTAACCCACAGCGCCACCCGCGTCCCTTAAAAAAAATAAAAAAATAATCTGACCCAATTCTTCCAACTGTCTCCTCAGGGCTTGAATCCCAGACCACCTGCCATCTTGGCTGTCCTCTTCTGTCCCAGTTTGTCAATGTCCTCTTTAAAACATGCTCAGGACTGGGCAGATTAGTACAGTCATGGCTTGAACAACTCAAGGGTGCAAGCTCAAATGGAAGGTTCAAATGGCCTTCCTGGACTGGCTCTCTCATGGGAAGTGACCCTTAACTCAACTTTCGTCTGGGGGAGGGTGTTGGTTGGCGATGATTAGCTGTTTATGAGCATGAATGATGTTTCCCCCTTGCTGCAGAGCCCAGCCTCCCTCAGGTGTCTGGATCCTCACTTTCCAGGATGACAAGACTCCCTGGGGAAACAGCTTCTTCCCAGTTACACAAACATCCACTACACAAAAGACCCCAGACTTAAGATCAAAGGGCATGACCCATAGCACAGTCTTCTGCATGGTATCCTGAAGGGGGGGGTGGAATTTAGCCTTGAGGACAGGGAGCAGGATTAGGCTTGGCTTGAAAATAAGAGATCATAAACTGCAGTTTCCCCCTTTTGCTCAGAATTGGTTTGTTTCTTTTCTTTTTCGTTTATTACTGCCCCTGGTAAATCCCTGCCCTATGTTTTGCAGGTTTGGAGGGGTGCCTGGATAAACATAAGGATGTAAGAAGAGCCTGCTGGATCAGGAATATGGTCCATCTAGCCAAGCACCCTTTTCTCACAGCAGATCTACAATACGATACGATAATCTTTATTGCCATTGTCCCATACAGAACAACGAAATTGAAAAAAATCTACATAAGACATTCAAAAACCAACAAGCCTGCTATCCCAGCTATCCTAACCTGGTTAGCCCCCTAAAAACTCTGATACCCCATTTTAAAATACAATATGCTCCCATAGAGACTCCTTAAAGGTAAAGGTAAAGGTAAAGGGACCCCTGACCATTAGGTCCAGTCGTGGCCAGCTCTGGGGTTGCAGCGCTCATCTCGCTTTATTGGCCAAGGGAGCTGGCGTACAGCTTCTGGGTCATGTGGCCAGCATGACTAAGCCGCTTCTGGTGAACCAGAGCAGTGCACGGAAACGCCGTTTACCTTCCCGCCAGAGCGCTTCCTATTTATCTACTTGCACTTTGACGTGCTTTTGAAGTGCTAGGTTGGCAGGAGCAGGGACCAAGCAATGGGAGCTCACCCCATTGTGGGGATTCGAACTGCTGACCTTCTGATCGGCAAGTCCTAGGCTCTGTGGTTTAATCCACAGCGCCACCCGCATCCCTAGAGACCCCTTACACCGCATTTAAAACCAAAATCGCATTTGGACAGAAACTGTTTCTCAGGCGGCTAGTCCTAGTCTTTATAACTCTGGACCTTCTTCCAGAAGGCAGAAGCTGAAAGAGATCATTTCTGGAGTGCGCACTATCCTGCCCTATCTCTGCAGTTTTCTTATGGCACCTGGAAGCATAGATTTGATCCAAGGTGGGAAGAGTGCACCCAATTATTGTCTCCGCAGTCTTTACAACTCCTAGGGGAGAGCGACTGGTTTGGTTGCACCAGGGACAGAGCTTCTAGGGCGTCTCAGCAGGGACCACAACTGTGGCATCCAATAGAATATTTTGGGGGGGAGGGGTTACTCCAGGGCACAGGGTACCACTGAAATTTGAGGCGCCAAGGTCTGCCTTCTCACAGCAGCCAGCCAGGTGCCTGTGGAAACCCTGAAGCAGCATTCAAGGGCAAGAGCCCTCTCCCGTCTTCTGCTTTCCAGCAGACACCCCTCTCTTCCATGAATTTGTTCAGTCTTTTTAAAATTGGTAGCTACTAGGTGCTGCATGAAGAAGTGCCTCCTTTTAGCCACCTTGAATCTTACCAACATTCAGATTCACTGGATGTCCACAAGTTTTAGCACGGAAAGGGAGAGAGAACATTTATCCACTGCCTCGCCTGCAGAAGCTCCCAGATTTAATCCCCAGCATCCTCAGAAGTGGAAAACTAGGCAGGTGGAATAGAATGGACGATTGTGGAAGAGAGAATGGGAGGCTGGCTGGCTGGCAGAGGAGCACTCCACGCTGCAACATTTTGTTGCAGGAGCCATTTGTCCAGTCTAATTACAAACCTCATCCCTTTCCATATCCACATCCCCCTCGGCCTTTATGACTTATTTATTTATAAAAAATATATTTACAACAATGTAAAAACATAAAACAGAATGAAGAAAAGCCCAATTGAATGGGACTGGAGCAAGATCTCCCTGGCAAATTGTAGCCCAAAACTGAGAAAACATGATAATGATTGTAAATTAAAGGCAGCTGTGCATATTTAGCTATGCTGAAATGTTCTGATCTCAGAATGCAAGGGCAATTGCATTGATCATTTCATATGTAAAATTTTGTTTTCTGCTGAATTTTGGGCCATAGAAAATATGGGGCACAATCTAGGTATTGCAACAGAGATGCAAAAACAGGCGGAAAACAAAACACAGAAATCCTCCTTTCATCTCTTTATTGCCTTTATTTGAAGCATTGATGACAACCACATCATCCAACATCTTTGGTTGTTAAATAAAAAGGTAAAGGACCCTTGACAGTTAAGTCCAGTCGCGACAGACTCTGGGGTTGCGGAGCTCATCTCGCTCTATAGGCCAAGGGAGCCGACATTTGTCCACAAATACCGTATTTTTTGCTCTATAGGACGCACTCTTTCCCCTCCAAAAATGAAGGGAAAATGTGTGTGCGTCCTATGGAGCGAATGCAGGCTTTTGCTGAAACCTGGAGAGTGAGAGGGGTCGGTGCGCACCGACCCCTCTCACTCTCCAGGCTTCATGGACCTCTCCGCAAGCAGCAGGAGCACTCCCGCTGCTTGCGGAGAGTTGCCAGCATGCCGAAGCCTCCGCGCGCTGAGATCAGCGCGTCCAGACTTCGCGGACCTCTCCGCTAGCAGCGGGAGCCAGCGCTGGGCTCCCACGGCTTGCAGAGAGCTGCCTGTTTGGGGGCTGGGGTCGGGGGAAGCTCGGGCCTCCCCCGCCCCAGCCCCGCACCTGGGGGGGAAAATAATTTTCCCCCCTTTATTTCCCCCCCAAAAAACTAGGTGCGCCTTATGGGATGGTGCGTCCTATAGGGCGAAAAATACGGTAGTTTTTCTGGGTCATGTGGCTAGCATGACTAAGCCATGTGGCACTTATTATAACATCTCCATGGTGATTACTGGCACCTCTCCCCCCCTTTTTCGATAAAAAAAGGCCAGCACTCAAGAGGCACTGCGCAGAAGTAACCCCCTTTTCCTCCCTAGCCCCTTCCCCTGTTTCTCTTCCAGCCATGTTGTCCCTGTTGGAAACTTATCCCAACAGGGAGGCAGAAAAATACATTGAGGCTGGATTTTGCAACCGTTGCCACTTTCCTGTTTTGGTTCGCCTGTTTCTAGAACGCCCCGCTCCCCCCAGCCAAAAGCCGTTGCCCTTTGCGTCTGGGAAAATCATTTCAGAAATTCCAGGGTTTGTTTCTGCCGGACAATCAAGCGGTGATGGAGCATTTCCACTAACTGGCACATGAGGCACTGCAGACACCAGACAAGTTCCCAGTCTTCCATAAGGCTATAGGGCAGTGTTCCCCAACCTTGGGCCTCCAGCTGTTTTTGGACTACAACTCCCATCATCCCTCGCTAGCAAGACCAGTGGTCAAGGATGATGGGAATTGTAGTCCAAAAACAGCTGGAGGCCCAAGGTTGGGGAACACTGCTATAGGGGGCCTGTGGCGGCAATCCAAGGGAATTCTCAGGTCACTCCTTCCACATTGGCATGGCCACCACAGCAGATTGACTGTTCAGTCACGTCTCATGATGGGTAAGGGCCATAGCTCTCAGTGGGTTGGTTGAGCAAAGTAGCTGATGGGGAAGGTGGTCCTCAGAGAGCTACTGACTGCCAGTCAATATAGCCAAATGGTCTGACCTGCTATGCAACACTTCCCTTTGTACCCTATGATTTTAGTTCAGATGATCTACGCTGAAATTATGCATTTAAATCCCAGTTACATTGGGGGGGGGGAATCTGTATTACAAAACGTTAACTCAGAAATTTGTTTTATGATCTCGTTTAAACTGTTAAAACTTCACAGAATAATCACACAAGACAGACAAAGTTTGAAAGAATGGAAGTTATTTTCTTTAATACTAAAAAGAAGCTGGAGGTCAGCAGTATGACAAACTGTGGATTCTTTAATGCACATTTACTTGGGAGTAAGCCTCACTGAACCCAGAGGAATTTTCTTCCGAATAAATGCACATTGAATTGACCTGCATGACAGAATGATTTAACAATCAATTCCACTTCCCAGGGAACTCTGGGTATTGTAGCTCTGTGAGAGAAATAATGGTTCCCCAAACAACTCTCAGAACCCTTTGCAAGCTACCGCTCCCAGGATTCTTTGGGGGGAGCCATGGCTGTTTGAAGTAGTGTAATAGTGCTTTAAACATAATAGTGCAGATGGGGTCTCTCATACCTTGAAAGGAGGGCTGTATACCTTTTAAGGAATATATCACTACTTTCTCAAAACCAGTCAAGGAGGCTCTTTACAGACGTGTACAAAACAACTGTCTTCACTAGTGGTTCAGCATGTGCCTATCATCCCACCGATCTCAGTAAAAATTGGTAGACCTGTGTTTTGCGTATAGGGGCTCTATTTATAAATAATCTCTCACAGGTGGGACTTTTGGAAAGAGCTACAGATGTTTGAGCCAGCATGGACCACCAATGATGCCTGCTCTGAAGCCCCCTTTAAACAAACTTATGCACTGGGCAGCTGGCTCTATGTTAATTTCCCACAATTCTCTAACATTACATCAGGGGCATTGTGGGAAATTAAAAAGATGGCAGCATCAAGGCCTTCAAGCCACCAAACAAGCTCACCAGGGAGGCCAGTTGACACAGAAAGGGGCTCAGCTGATATTACTTTGCCAAGGGACGCCAAAAACCTGGAACCAACCCCGGGTGTGGGAGAGGGGTTATTTCTGTGAAGACCGTCTGCTTCTGGGAGCAGACTAAGTTCCCTAAGAAAAGCATGACCCCTATCATAATCCTCTGCCTATTCCATTCCCCCATTTTGATAAGGATTATATAGACAACACCCTAGAGAAACAGCTTGATCTCCAAGTTGCTAGGAGTCTACTTTTTCCTCCATTTAAGGTCAATGCTTCTTGGGCTTCTGCTGCAAGAGGGGAAGGCGCTTTGGGTTTTAGGGAGCTGGTATCTGGAGGAGGCCCCATCCACCAAGTAGCTAAGACTCATGTGCATCAGTTGCAGCCACATTCCTCGATGATCATGTCGTCATGGTGACGGACCCTCACTTTCCCTTTCTCGTAGTACATCATAGACAGCGGGCTCATTTTGACAGGGGCACAAGATGGGCAAGGCACCCGGTTGGGTTGGTATAACTTCAGCAAGCTCTGAAAGGGAAAGAAGGAAGAGGAAAACATCATATCCAGGAACTGGCAGTTTAGTTAAGGGCAGTAGGGCAGGGCGCAGTGGGGCTACACCACTTACTTGGCCTCCCCAGCTGCTTCATACCATGACAGAAAGGGGCAAGTGAGGTGGTGAGGTCACTGCGGTGCAAATGCTGATTGGAGCGCCAGATTGGCTCTGATGATGTGTTTGCACTGCACTGACCTCACCGCATCACCTCTCTCCATCCAGAACGCAGGAACAACTCGGCTGGAGGGCAGTCAGGTAAGCAGTGCAGTCCCATCATGTCCAATTATGACCTGGCAGAATCTGGTGCAAATATTTTGTGACACCCTACCCTACCCGACCCCAAATACATAAAAGTCTGGAATTTGACTAAGAGGAGGAGCGGCCAGCCCAATCAGAAAGACCAGTGCAATAAACTATGGAAGGGATTTGCCCCAGGCCCCTGATATTGAGGGCTTGTGACAGGCCCCCAAACAAGGAACCCCAGAGACAACACCCCCTAGGCTAGTTTCTTCTGAGGGACCAGCCTCTTCTACATCAAGGAAACCCAAGAGCAAAGGAGGAACCCAGAGGAAACTTGCTGATTGCTGACAGGGCTAGAGGACTTTCTCTTCAAGGCTCTCCATACTTCAGGAAGGAGCCAAGAAGTGCCACTCTGCCCCAAGAGGGATATAAAGCCTTGGCAGAGCTCCAGAGCTTATCGGAGCAAGCTGCTAACTTGGAGCTCTCTCTGGTGATGTGGCCATGCCTGCCTAGGGCATTCTTGTGCCTTGTTCACTGTCAAAACAGGATAAAAACACCTCCATTTTAGGGATTGCAGGGCCAAGGAATGCACCAGCTCACAAGGAGCATTAATTTGCCCCCACTCAGAATGTTGTTGCTTAAAAATTAAAAATCCAAGGCTTTTAAAAAGCCAGTGAAATTTCTTCCTCAACAGTGAGAACCTCTTTATAGAATTGTGCGGGGGGCGGGGGGTGGAGTCTGTTCAAACCAATTTGTGACCTTCTAGAAGTTGGGACTCCAAGTCCCATCATCCCCTGCCAGCACAGCCAACAATGAGGGGTGAAGGGAGCTGTAGTCCAGCACCATCTGGAGGACCACAGCTTCCTCAACCTGCAAGAACTGGCAGTCGCCCAAAGTGAAGGTGTTCCGAACCCCACACACTTTAGCTGTGAGCATAGCAGGCTGCTGAGAGATCTCAAAGGGTTAATCAAGGAAGCTCTTCATGTAAGGAAGGTGTCTGTTGTGGGTGGACACAGGCTTCTCGGGTCAAGCTACATGTGGCATTGATAGGTCCTGATCGACACCCCCACACTATTTCCCCACCACAATAGCCACCTGCGGCCCCCCAGCTACATGTGCTCCCAGAGGTGCTTTTGTCTTCTCTCCAAAAGGCACCTTTGGGGGCAGATAGCCTTGGGGGCAGAGATGTGCAGTGCAATCCCATACCACGTCTATGCAGAAGTTAGCCCCAGTGAGTTCAGTGGAGCCTGTGTTGAGAATTCTATTCCACCTTTTGCTGCAGATATGTGGGATTGTTACATGTCACATGTCTGTTTACATTCCAGCACAGGTTGCTGACCTGAGCGGAACTTCCTCTCTGTATTGCTTTTGTTTTTCAGTCTCTCTCTGAGAAGATGACAAGGGGAGAAGCCATGTTTTCTTTGTCCTGATTTATGTATAATAAACGCGTAGCCTTAGTATTGTATGTACGCCTCAAGCCTCTCTGTTGCATAGTTTACACTGCTGAGTAATGGGTGCCAAGGATGCACTGCAGCTTGAGTCACTGACGCATGTCGGAGGAGCAGAGGTTGATGGATCTCCGCAGCAGCTGAGAGGAGAGACGCTCCAGCTGGGACTGAGCCAGCTGGCTTTTCATCCCCAGTTCCGACAGCCTGAACTTAGGTAAATGTACAGTATTTAGGACCAAAGCCTTAAATTCTAGAGAGAGCTGGAGAAAGACAGCAATTAACTAACATGTTAACACATTAACAGGAAATCAGGCCTGAGTGCTCACTGGAAGGACAGATCGTGAAGCTGAGGCTCCAATACTTTGGCCTCCTCATGAGAAGAGAAGACTCCCTGGAAAAGACCCTGATGTTGGGAAAGATTGAGGGCACAAGGAGAAGGGGACAACAGAGGATGAGATGGTGGGACAGTGTTCTCGAGGCTACCAGCATGAGTTTGACTAAACTGCGGGAGGCAGTGGAAGACAGCAGTGCCTGGCATGCTCTGGTCCATGGGGTGACGAAGAGTCAGACACGACTAAACAACAACAACAACAATGTTAACAATTCATGCCAAAAAGCCAGTAGAGGAATAAAACAGGACTGACATTTCCGGATGGAGTGAGGGGACAAACAGTCAGAGCCTTAGGACACAATCGTAGCCCAGTGCAGTGTCACCCACTGAAATTCTTGGTGGGATAAGACCTCCTTCTTATGGTCCCCCTGGAGGTAGCCCTAGGGTGGGACATGTCATGCCCCCTCAGCCCTGCAGATTAGTAACAGATGGCTTTTGAAAATCATGCTACCCACTGCTTTTTTTCTTTAAAAAAAAATCTTTAGGGGTACAGTGGTACCTCTGGAGACGAACGGGATCTGTTCCGGAGCCCTGTTCGCTTCCTGAAGTAAACGTAACACGCGACTGCGCATCTGTACATGCGCAGGTTGTGTTTCGCCACTTCTGCACATGACGTCATTTTGAGCATGTGTGAGCGGCAAAACCCGGAAGTAACGCGCTCCGTTACTTCCGGGTCACCACAGAGCGCAACCCGAAAATACTTAACTTGAAGCTACTTCAACCCGAGGTATGACTGTACTCTCATTATCCTACTCAAATTGAAATGCTGCCCCTCAATGAGGGCAAACTTAGATTCACAAAATGTTTAGGGGTATGCGTACCCCTGAATCCCGCCAGAAAAAAGCACTGATGCTACCTGTTGCCTTAGCTGTCCTTATGATCTTTTTAAATTATATCACTGCCAGTTAGTGCCAGTAATGCTGAGCTACATGGATCAATGGCCTGACTCCGTATAGAGCAGCTTCCTATGCAAATGTGTAAAAGGAGCATTTGCCGAATCTCAGTTTTTGAAAATCCAGCCTTTCCTGCACCTCCTCGTGCTATTTTCTTTCTCTTCATTTAAAGCCCTATACAGCCTAGGACCCTCGTACCTATGGGATCGCCTCTCCTGGTATGTCCCACAGAGGGCCTTACAGTCTTCAAATAACACCCTGAAGATTCCGGGCCCCAGGGAGATCAGACTGGCCTTGACCAGAGCCAGGGCTTTTCAGCTGTGGCCCCAGCCTGGTGGAACGCTCTCTCACAAGAGACCAAGGCCCTGCGAGATTTGACATCTTTCTGCAGGGCCTGTCAGACGGAGCTGTTCTGCCAGGCCTTTGGTCAGGGTTCAGCCTGACTCATTTTCTCTTTGTATAAGAACAAGCACAAAGGAGGTTCCCAGCCCACTCATAGGTCCTTATAATATCAGTGCAAACAGTTGGTCCTGGTGAGTATCAACCGCTTCCAATTTTAACCTGAAGATTGCTACTTGTCCAGTTTTAATTTTAACTGTTGGAATTAATTGTGGGATGTATCTTAATTGATTGATCCCAGGATACAAATAAAATTATATTATTATTATTATTATTATTATTATTATTATTCAGTATCTATACATAAATGATCCCCAATGTTAGTTAATACAGTGTTCTATACGGAACTATGAGCTGAGCATACAAGCAACTAGGAGAAAAGGAAAGGTTTTTGCAGGTGTATAGATATGGGCTTCACTTTCCACTGTTCTTAATGTACTGTTTATAAAGCATATAAGACTGGACTGTGCAGCTGGATATACTGCATTGGACCCAGTTTCTAGTTCCCAAGACCCCTAAAATGCAAACATAAAGACAAACCTGAATATATGCATGATTTGTTGGTTTGAAGGTCTCATCAACAGGCAACGGGCACTCTCCCTCACACCGGTAGGCATTGTATTTCTTGGGGTGCACAATCCAACTTCCGAAGCCAGTCTGCTCAAAGTCCACAATCATATCTACCCTCCTGCACAGAGATCTCCCTTCTTTGCCAAAGTTGGCGGTGGAAATATTAGCCGCTTTAATCCTTTGCTTCTGCTTCCTGTTCCGCCGGTGCCGACGGCCCCCAGTCTCCTTGAAAGTGTTGTCCATCATGATGTACTTGGACATCTCCACCGTCCTGATGAGACTTGGGCCCTGAGAGGGCTCCACCTGTTCCTTATCTTTGGAGAAGATAACCAGTAGGACTCTGTCAGTCATGCTATGGGTCAATACGTGGGCCTGTTGATCGTCATTGCACCCACATTTTCCCTGGAACCCACCAGCTGATCTTCCGTCATCGTCCTGAGATAGGTTCTCCTCCACCCAGTGCCGCTCCTGATCATCTGGAGCACCCATGCCAAATGATACCCCTTGGTGGAGCCAGAAGCGGAGTATGCTGGTGGCATTGAAGACTTTCCAGGAGGAGTGGCTGGAGTTCCTGCTAATGAAAGAGCCAAGGAAGATCTTGTCTGTGCAGGTCTGGTTCCCATGACAGGTGCGCTCATGGCTGTGGTAGATGTTCAAAGTGACACTCCTGTACTGGGGGAAAGGCATCAAGCAGACCCGGAACTCTGCCAGCCTCACCTCAGAGCTGCTGGAAATGGAGGTCAAGTCAAAGGAGAAGTCCCAGTGGTCCTCAAACTGGAAATAATCTGGAAGGCAGAAGAATGGCACTGGTTGGGATGAATGGAACAAAGGAACACCATTAAATATTAAAGGTTCTTAACTCTAAGACCCTCAAAAGGAGTCTTGGGGAGAGGGCAGGACAAGAGGACATGGGGTGGAAAAATAAAACAGCAACTCTGAAGGCCAGGATAGAACTGGGCCCCCCATTGCAAGAGCATTTTCTTCACTCAAAAAATTTCCTCTGGACTTCTGTCTGTTGCAGCTGAAGTTGCCTGTGTGCAGTACTGATTGGCTAGCACCTCTCATGCCACTAATCTACCCACCCACTTTTCCCTGGAGTCTTTCAGCTTTTTCTTTAAAAAAGGGGGGGTTGTCATATTATTATTAAAGAAAAAAACAGCACAAACAAGTGAGAAACGGGTCCAAGAGAACTGAGGGGGACTATAGCACATTGGTTAAGCATGTGTTTTGGCATATGGTTCAGTCCTTGGCATCTCCAGATAGAAGAATTATGCAGCAGGTGATCTGAAAAGATCCTCTCCCTAGAAAGCTGCTCCCAGTCAAAGTAGATAACAATAAGCTAGATAGACAAATCAAATAACCTTTGTTCTTACAATGGTAAATTTGAAATGGACCTGTAATTCTTGGTATATTGTTGAGCGTAGCAGTGACTGAGCTGTTCTCAAACTGGGAAGAGGGGTTTTCCAGGAGCAGCCAGGAACATATCTAGAAGAATAGGATATGAGCCAGCATGGCGTAGCACTTAGGGTCAGACTACAATCTGGGATATTAGGCTTCAAATCCCCACTCAGGCAGGAAGTGCACTGGGTGACTTTGGGCCAGTTACTATCTCTCAGCCTAACCTACCACATTGATGTGAGGATATAATGGGGCGATGAAACGTTGAGTTCCTTGGAGGGAAGGCAGAATATTAATGTACTAATTAGTAAAAATTAGTAATAAAAAAATACTTCCCTTTCTTGCTGAGAAAGAAAGGCCATAGAAAATTAACAGACACATAAATGAAGCTTAGATGCACAGGAAATGATCTGAATTCCATTAATATCAATGGGTGCTAAGTGAACTCAATTTTTTGAAGAAAAATCTAGCCTTTACTGCCAGGTACCATGGAGCTGGTTTTTATGGTGGCAAAGAAAGAGGGATATGAATTAGTAATTTCCTTGCCTTAATGAAGCCACATCTATCCCCAGGAACCTCCCCCCCCCCCACCTGCAATATGGGGAAAATACTGGCCTCCCTCACAGGGTTGTTGTAAGTATTACAGGGCAGCTTATATGAATGGTTGTCGAAAACTGGAGTGGTATATAGAATAAGAAAATTGAAGAGTTGGAAGGGACCCTGAGGCTCATCTGCATATACAACAGCTGAGTATTATAATTCTCCATTTCTAAGATATGGAGTACTGTGTCCAGTTCTGGGCACCACAGTTCAAGAAGGACACTGACAAACTGGACCGTGTCCAGAGGAGGGCAACCAAAATGGTCAAAGGCCTGGAAACGATGCCTTATGAGGAACGGCTAAGGGAGCTGGGCATGTTTAGCATGGAGAAGAGGAGGTTAAGGGGTGATATGATAGCCATGTTCAAATATATAAAAGGATGTCACATAGAGGAGGGAGAAAGGCTGTTTTCTGCTGCTCCAGAGAAGCGGACACGGAGCAATGGATCCAAACTACAAGAAAGAAGATTCCACCTAAACATTAGGAAGAACTTCCTGACAGTAAGAGCTGTTTGACAGTGGAATTTGCTGCCAAGGAGTGTGGTGGAGTCTCCTTCTTTGGAGGTCTTTAAGCAGAGGCTTGACAACCATATGTCAGGAGTGCTCTGATGGTGTTTCCTGCTTGGCAGGGGGTTGGACTCGATGGCCCTTGTGGTCTCTTCCAACTCTATGATTCTATGATTCTATGATATGCGTATCTTAGAATCCTTACTCTCCTTAATGCGTGTCCCTAACAACATCACTTCCAGATTAGCTGCACAAGCTCCAGCTGTCCATTTTATCTTCCCCTGGCCCGGCTGTCTTGAAGACAGCTATTAACTCATTGCATCAGCTAGTTAAGTGGTTGATTGGGTTATGGAAGTTCAAAGGCTAAAGGCACGTAGCTCATTAAACTTCATTGTACTCCTCACACCCATAGACCCTTTGATGCCCCCTCTTTGAAAGTGTTGATAACTAATTAGGACATTTAAAAAATACCTTTCTGCTTTTGAAGTGCTAACAAAAGACCGAGGGGAAACAGTTGGTATTGACTGTATAAAATTGTATTCCAAGTCAAAAGATGAAATGGAAAAGCAAGAAAAGGAAGACAAATTGACCACGGCAGAGGCCATGACTGTTGCACATCATTTGCAAACATGCTCCAGGGGTTGAGGGGGGGAGGTGAGGGTTGATATTAGGCTGAATGCACAATTAGACCTGATAAGAGGCAGCTTCCTATGGTCCTACGTGGGTGCAGTATAAATAAGTGGTGTTTCTAATCCCTAGAATAAAAACCAGCCATGGTGTACAAATGTATTCTAGAGTTCCTGAACCCCATAACCATCCACGGACTCAGCAAAGTGTGCAGCTGGATCAGACAGAACACGCACAGCCATAATGGGAGAACAGTCAAGCCTGTACACAGAAATCTGTTCTCCCACCTCCACCCGTCTCTCTCCACCTGTTTTCCCTTTCTTTGAACGCAGCTCAGACAATAGCATCTCCCAATACCCTTCCAGGGAAAGTTGAGGCGCCGCTTTCTCCTCCGCTGGCCATTTCCAGGTGCCTCACTCCTCCCCGAGTGTAAGGCAGCTTTTGGAGCGTGGCAACCTCTAGCTGCACCCTTCCTGGGCATCATGCGGCACCCCCAGCCTCGCTTCTGCCCCCTCCCCGCTTTCCGATCTGGTTCCTGCCAGATGTCCTTAGTACTAAGGGAAAAGGGATGTGGATTGCATCTCTCTCTTGGGGGGCTCCCTCCGTTGCAGACGTCTGGGGCCACAATCCACAAAAAAGAGACCCGGGAAGGAGAGGCGGGAGGCGGGTTGACTTAAGGCCAGAAGGACCACCACCCAGGGATGCTGATAAGCACCCATCCATCCATCAAGGATGTCCTTACAAACCCTGAGCAGGAAATCAGAATGGAAGTAACTCAAAATGGAAAGGGGTGAGGGGAGGTTTTGGGAAGGGGGGGACGGAAAGGGGTCAACCGAGGCAAGGAGCAGGACTTACGTCGCGCCCCCAGGCTGAGGATGGTGTCGGATTCTCTCCAGGCGGAGGCTTCTGCGCTGGGCTGGCTCGGGGGGCTGCCCACGACGAGGGCCCGGTACAGCTGCAGCATGTACACCGGGGAGCGGGGCGCCGGGGGCTGAGGGCGAGGGCGGGCCGGGGCTGCGGCCAGGCCGGCCGGAGAGGAGGCGGCGGGCCGGAGCTGGCCCTCGGCGGCCTCCTGCAGCAGCTCGACCGTCTGCGAGCAGGCTGGGCCCAGGAGGGCGAGCGCCCAAGACATCAGCTCCAAGAGCGAGACGGTCCTGGGAAGCATCGCTGCATAGATTGCTCCGAAGTCTCTTTCCCCCTCTCTCTCTAAACTTCTAACCGAAGACTCTGTTTTCTATCTTGTGTCACCTAAATCCCCGTTCTCTCTCTCCTGTGCTCCGATCCGAATTGACTCCGAATTCAGGGAACTTAAGAGGGTTGACTCGGGTCAGAACTGTCTCGCTCCCATTCTCCCCCTCTTTTTCACCCTCGTCTAAATGAGAAGTCCTCTTGCTTCTTTCTTTCCCTCTCTCTTCTCCCTCTCCCCGGAGGGGGTGGTCTGCTCAAGCCCCTTACTCCGCTTCTGCTCGCTCCGAATGCTCCTCTCTCCTTCTTCGAGATCAGCACTTTTATACCTGCCGCTGCCTAATCTTGCGAGTCTTTGATGTCAACAAGCTGTCAAACTTTCTCTTGCCTTTTTTCCTCTGGTCCCTATTCTCATGCAACTCCCCCACCTTCTCCCTCGCCCTCCAATGAGGAAAGAAACAGGCAATTAATGACCGCTCTCTCATTAGACATCAGCCTCGGCGTGGAATGTGAGCGAAGTGATTCTTTTTCACAGATGCTTGAAAATAGCCAGACCCCCCTGGCGGGTGTTATTCCCCCCCCCCAAACGCCTTATCCGACCCCCTCCTTCAGTCTTTGCATCCTGATTCTCTAATACCTTCATCTTTGACACTTGGCTGAGAAAGTCGAGATCTGGGTGGCAATGGATGAGTTCTGATCGTTTTTAATCGGGGGAGGGGGCTTGTGAAATGAGGCGTTTGTCTCTACAAATCTTCATACGTTTCTAGGATACGCCCCCCCCCCAGTTTGTGACTGTAATTTCTTTTAAACTGTTTTTAATGTCGCATTCTAAATCGTTGCAATCTGCCCTGGGACTTTAGGGTGAAAAGGGTAGGGTAATAATAAGCCAAATAAATAAAAGATTACTTGTTTCTCTTCCTTCCACCTTTCTATATGATTTCAGGACAGCTTGCAGTGGTGTTAATTTAATTTTTATTAAAGATTTTCTTGGTTTACAAAAGTATGTGCATTGCCTCCTTTTTCAGGTTGTAAAGTCTTTTCTGCAGCTCAGTTACATTTGTTATGAGACAGTAAGTGTTGAGTACAGTATGCACTGTTAAAACAATTAACTTCCTTTCCTTCCTATACACTGCAAAAAGGTACAAGGGAAAAACCTGTATATTTTGACATTCTCCTCCAAAGGGAAATTTATTCAGGTAATGCAATCTTAAATCTCTGGTGACAACAGAAGCAGAATGACTGCCTTTGAAAGGGGAAAATAACCTATTATAATATATAACCTATTATATAATAACAGCAAATTCATCACCCCCATGCCATATTTCTGCTTGGATGTTATGAAGAATGCAATAGACGGACAGAGGTTTTTGAGGATGCTTTTCTCAGCCACATACCACCAAAACTCCCATCACATGCATTTCTGTGTAGTGTATAGTGTACTCCTTAAGGCCAACACTTTTAAGCAGAATTAAATATGCCTTTGTTCTGAAATGCAAGGCTTCCTTTCTCTGTAACCTCATCCTGAGTTAGCCACCCTTGAAGCTTGACCAGGAGTTCGTTTAGAACAGGAATGGGAACAGAGGTTGCCCATCACCCTCAGCTATTGGCCGTGTTGACTGGGGCTGATGGGAGCTGGGATCTAGAGAGAGCCACAGGTTAGTCACCCTGATGTACAGCAATGTGAGGTTAGAAAACTAGTATTAAAGTATTAAATTTGACAAATTATTGCTTACCGTTAAACAATCTTCAGCACAGGATGAGTTACTTCCTTGAAGTAGCTCCCAAAGCCAGTTGTTGTTTTTTTAAAGCATATAATGCAAACTTTTGTCATGTTTCACAATATTGTGAGGTGGGTTAGGCTGAGAGTTGATCACATTATCTTAGATCCCAGGGGTCATCTAGTCCAACCCTCTGCAATGCAGGAATCTCAGGTAATGACTGGCCCAAATTCGCCTACTGAACTTCATGGCCAAGTAGGGATTCAAACTCTAGCCACTACACCACACTGGAGCTTAAGAAGGTGCCCTCTAGGATGGCAGAGAGGACTGTGGTCATTTCTGGTTTGCCTATACTGTATGCAGATAACAGTAGAAGCTCTGGCAGCTCTTTGCTTCTCCCCTTCCTTACTGTTCTTCTCAATAAGAAGGTATCTCCCTTGTTTTAAATGTCTGGAAGTTTACAGCACAAGCCTAGTGGGGTTTGCTCCCCTGTAAGTGTGCACAGGATTGCAACCTGTCACTTTGCAATCAACCTGCTCAACAGCTTGAAAGACCTTTCTGCCTCTTATTGGGACAGGTCCTTTCATCTCCAAAAGAAAAATCCCAAGGTGAAACAATGGATTTGCATTGATCTACTCTGTTGTCCTCCCTTTGATCCCAGCTGATAACATAACACCATCAGACCACCCATTCTGAACCCAGTCCCGCCAACTGGAGTTGTGCTGTGCAAATTACTTATCTGGCACCCACAGCACACATACTCTTTATTAATTCATTCATTTTGAGCATTTTTATTACCCCAAGGGTTTCCCCAAGAACCATTCCTGCACACAGGCTTTACAGTCTAAAAGGCATGACACAAAAAGAAAAGGGGTTGGCAGGAAGGAGGAAAAATGCGAACTGGGGCACTAGCTCTGAGTTTCATATTTGGTTAGCTTCCAACAGATGAAGCACTTTCTCAAAAGTGGCTTCAGAGCAGATGAATATTGAGCAAAGATCTGACAATGTCTGGTCAGTTCCTCCAGGAAGTACTGGGAGGTCCAGGTGAGACCACACGCCCAGCCAGAACAGATGGGCCAGCTGTCACAGGCTGGTCCCAGTTCAAAACAGGCAAACCTCCAAGAAATACCCATGCCTCACAAGCTTCCTGGGAGTGGCTGTGATGCAGCTGGAAGGTGGTGCCTTTGGGGGTGGGGGGGCAGGTGGGGACAGATGATGCCACCCACCCTAGAGCAGATGGTCCAGCTGCTCCCCCTCACAGGGCAGTTGGTTCCAGCAGCCTCTGTGAGAAAGAGAGACCCAGCCAAGTCTGCTGATAAAATCCTGTAGGCAGAATCATAAAACTTTCAATATTAGAATGAAGTTGCTGAAAAAGAATGGGGGGGGGTGAACCAGGAGTGGATATTGGTGCAGAAGGACTTGTGAGCTTGGTTCCAACACCGACCACAATTTTCTGGCCTGAGCATGTGCTCAGAGGCACCCTGTTCCTTAAAGGTAAAGGGACCCCTGACCGTTAGATCCAGTCGCGGATGACTCTGGGGTTGCAGCACTAATCTTGCTTTACTGGCTGAGGGAGCCGGCGTACAGCTTCTGGGTCATGTGCTCAGCATGGCTAAGCCGCTTCTGGCGAACCAGAGCAGTACACGGAAACGCCGTTTACCTTCCTGCCAGAGTGATACCTATTTATGTACTTGCACTGCGTACTTTTGAACTGCTAGGTTGGCAGGAGCAGGGACCAAGCAACGGGAGCTCACCCCGTCACGGGGATTCGAACCACCGACCTTCTGATCGGCAAGCCCTAGGCTCTGTGGTTTAACCCACAGCGCCACCCGCATCCCTGTACCCTGTTCCTTAATTCTTTGCATTTGTCTATGCAGAGCTGGTGTTTTGCACCCAGATCTGGTTCTAGTAAAAATCAAAATAGGATACTTTGTCAAATCAAGGAAAATTCATCCATGGCCCATGGATGAATTCAGTGTAAGGACAACACTAAACCCTGTTTGGACGTTTCTCTGAACAAGTAAGTGCTTGAAACGTGGATGTGGACAGCTATGACCCCAATGCATCTTCAGACCCTCACACATTTAGGCTTGTATCTGGTGTAGCATTTTAAGCATCCCATCAGTGCAAAGATTTCCACTTGCACAAGAGGCCTTCCTCTCCCTTCCCCATGCCCATCCCTGTGCTACCTCCAGATCTAGCCTGGGTTCCCCCCTGAATCCACCAGAGCAGATTTGGGGAGGGCTTGGGGTGCACATGGAGAGATGGAGAGAGGAGAAAGTTCTGTTGCACAAGCAGAAATCGTTGCACTGTTGGGGTGCTTACTTATCACTACATTGGGTACAAGCCTAAGTGCACGCATCTGAAAAGATGATACGTAATCTGGTAAAGCTGGGACAAGTCATGCATACTCATAATGTAATGTGCTGGAGAGAATGTAATCAGAGAAATTCGTGAATTTGGTGGACTTATAAGTCAGTGGCACACAGTATTTCATGAAATTAATGTAACCACCTAAACCTAACAGACAATACCTTTCAGCTGCCTTAGCTGAAAAGAATGAGATTGCTACAGTAAACCCAAAGACTTAATAAGCTTTAGGATATCGGCAGCTTGACAGGTCACAGTGAAAAATTGGAAGATGCCTGACTGCTTAACTCTGACTCACAGGTAACAGGAATTATGGCAACGAGCAATTACTGATACACGAGTGTTGCTCAGTCAAGGGAGAGGCAGATGATTTACATTTCTACACTGTACTGCATGGCTTCATAATCTTTTCTAAACAAATAAAAAGCAGGAGTTCCAGCATTTTTCAGAGGCAGTACTGTATGCATCTGAATAACAGTTTCTGGAAACCAGAGGAGAGGAGAGTGCTATTGCGTTCAAGTCCTGCTTGCAGGCTTTCCCAGGCATCTGGTTGGCCACTGTGAGAACAGAGTAACGGCCTATCTGCACTGCAGCCATGAACCATACAGAGGTGATACCAGGCAAACTCAGGATGGAGAAGGAAAACAATACTATAAGCAGTGCTTTTTTCTGAGGGGACACACAAGCCTCTTTCTCTATGAGACAGGAAGATTCAAGCTCAAATGGTACACAGATCAGCACTATTTGAGGGGGCTTTGTGGGTCCCAGAATATCTCAAAGACAGTTTGCAGACCCTCCTTCACACTCTCAATTCTTCTTCTTCTTCCTTTGAGACAGGAGCAGAGGTATTGTTATTTATGGATTATTTTTTACTAAAGGAAATTTAAAAAAAACTCCTTTGTGAAATGCATTTAGGGTTGTATCAAACTAACTTTTACTGAGAGTAGAGCCATTGAAATCTAATGAATTAGAAGCTGGCCATGTCTATTAATTTCGTCGGCTCTTCTTTGAGCGTAACTAGTATGGGATGCAACACTTATACACCACTCTGGGCAGCTCACACCACAAAACATTGCACTTTTATAAAACAATTATAAAGAAGAGCTTTTCTATTTTAAAAAAATTGTTAAAAACATTGCTTTCTCATAAAATAAAAGCCATTCAGATTAAAAAGGCATGCCATGATTGGTGAAAAACAGTGAGGAAGGGGGCAGGGTATTCTGTAATGAGCTACTGAGAAGATACTTTCTCTTTTTCCACTCAGCCATGCTTCAACTCAAAATATACAACCTGCTCCTGCTCTCACCCCTTGCACTTTCTGTATTCTAAACTTTCCTGGGATATATGTTTACTGCCACCATGTGGTTCAATAATTTCCTTCCTTTTCCTGGCAAAAATGTGTGAAGATTTCACCACTTCACCCCTAGACCAGCTTGCAGTAATTTGCCTGAGTTGATCCAAAACCAACCAACCCCCACCAAAAAAACAACAACACCCACCAAATATTTCCAGTCAATATTTGTGTTGTTGCTATTTCTGTTTCTTAAATCTTAGTCCTGTTGCCTCTGGGATACTCTCTGGGGATGTTGTGTAATGTGATCAAGCACCACAATAGCTACTGACAACAGCTTTAACTACTCTGGAGCATGGAAGTGTTTTCCATGACCAAATGTGCTCACATGTGGTGGTTAGGCAAGAGGAAACTGGTGGTGCTACCTTGCATGCTAACTTCTTTCTGTTGTTGAACATTTAAAACATCTAGATCAGTGTTTCCCAAACTTTTTTGGGCAACGGCACACCTGTTTACTGAAAAAAAATCTCACGGCACACCACCATTAAAGCCCCGCCCCGTGACGTCAGCGCGCAGCGTCACGCCGGGAGGGACGCACGAAAGTGAAAGTTTTTTCCCTCCCCCTTGCCGGGGAACCTCCAAGCTTTGGGGGTGGGAGGAGGCAGCAGAGCGAGGGACTGAGGGACGGCGGCAACTGAGGCGGCGGCGGCTGTTGTGGTGGTGGCGGCGATAGCGGGCGGAGGAGGGGGCGGCGGCGGGGCTTGAGGAGCCGTCGCCGGGAGTTGCTGCTGCTGTTGTTGTTGCTGCTGCCCGGACATGCCGGCCTCCTCCTCCTCCGCTGTCTCGCGCTCCTCCCTTTTGCACGCGCTGCCCCGCCGCTCGGCACCACCACCGCGGAGCCGCCCCCGGCTCGCCGCGGATCCTCGCCGCCGCCGCCTCTCACCGCCCGACTCGCCCGCCTCCCTCCCACGGCACACCAGCCAATGTCTGACGGCACAGTAGTGTGCCGCGGAACACCGGTTGGGAAACACTGATCTAGATTATAGGTTTGTGCATAATCACTAGGTTTAAATTAACACTAGCAATATGCCAGTAGTGGAAAACTTATTAACAGTGACAAGTGGAATTCCAATAACTTTCTGGATTTTCTTCTTTAGAAATATTTATATTTAGAAGGGGGAATCTGTGGCACTCCAGATGTTGCTGGATTCAAACTCCCATCAGCCCCAGCCAGCATAACCATCATTCCTAACCATGAGCCATGATGACCGGATGAGTTAAAAGTCCAACAACATCTGGAGGATCAAAGGTTGACTGCCCTAGATCTATGTCAAAGAGAAGGCAGTCCAGTGTAGTCAACCAATATGGGTCTGAAGTTCAACAGGAGATGGAGCATCAGGTACAAGGTTTGCAGGACCATGGACAGATCTCTGGCTACAAGGAACTTGATTCAACTCCAAATGATGCTCCATGTGCCTGGAACTGAGCACTTTGGCTCCTATTTCTCACCCAGTGAGCTGCAGAGCAGGCGTTTGGTGGATTAGGAGGTGTTTGGCATGATGGGAATCAGTTCCTCTTGCTGAAGAGTAATTGTCGCTGATACCATCTTCCCACTAATGCATAAAAGACTAAAAGAAGGTGCATCTGAAGCTCTAGTGAAAACGTCAGAAGACACTTAGGGTTGTATCCAATGTTAACCCTGCTCAAAACAGACCCACTGAACTCAATAGCTTTAAGTTACTTTTGCCAATTGATTTCAATAGGTCTAATCTGAGTAGAACTAGCATTGAATACAGCCTTGAATTAATGTGCACAGGGGATTAATCCTCTCCCCAGACCATTAACCTGCTGACAATTCCCTACCCAAGCTGCTATTTTCCTCTAAAGCATTGCTACTATCTTCTCCCCCTCCTTTCAGAACAGTGCCTATTTGGACTGGGGCCATCACAGCTATTATTATTATTATTATTATTATTATTATTATTATTTAAGCTTGTTAAGTCACTTGTGACCCAAAGGTCTTCAAGCAACTTACAATGCTGTTAAAAACACAAATAAACCAAAACAACCCCAAAACAACCCACCAAAACAGCCACAGGAAGTTTCAGCAGCACTACAGTGGTATCTCGGGTTACAGACGCTTCAGGTTACAGACGCTTCAGGTTACAGACTCCGCTAACCCAGAAATAGTACCTCAGGTTAAGAACTTTACTTCAGGATGAGAACAGAAATTGCACAGTGGCAGTGGGAGGCCCCATAAGCTAAAGTGGTACCTCAGGTTAAGAACAGTTTCAGGTTAAGAACGGACCTCCAGAACGAATTAAGTTCTTAACCCAAGGGACCACTGTAATAGCAAAACAGCAGCATCTCAGTCGATCAAAAGCCTGGGATAAGTTTTTATCTGGTGGCAAAAGGACTTCAAAGAAAGTGAGGAGTGCATGGCCCTCTCCCTTGTCACCACTCTCTGAGCCTCCCACAGAAGCTATCATTGATTTAAAAAAGAAAAGATACGGGACTCTTGGATGCATTCGATGCCATTGTCCCACTTTACCCTCAGTCAGCGATAATCAATTCAATGCACCTCAGTAACTTAGTCTTTATAATGAATTGGTACTTCAAAAGGTTTCTGCAATGTTCTAGACTCAGAAACAATGGTAGTTATCAGTAACTTCAAAGGGAGGCCTAATGTATGAATGAATTAGTGAAAATGAAGCGATTTGAAGACAAAAGCTGCTTTTAGAGGCAATACATTTGTTATTGGATGATTGCCTGCTAGTGACTGAATATTCCTAGTAAGATTCTGAGACCAAGCTGTAGGCATGAGCCACTTCCCCAGGGTGGGGTGAGGTAACTTTGAAAATATAATTTGAAAATCCAAGCTTTCTCCTGCCTACACCCTAGAAACCATCTCTTCACATCTTGATACCATAATGGTGTATGGCTTTTCTTAAAAAAAGGGAAGGGCCGGCCATAGGTCAGTAGAGGAACATCTGTTTTGCATATAGGTGGTCTCAGGTTGACTCCTCAACATCTCCAGTTGCCAGTCAGTGTAGATAGTACTGAGCTAAATGGGGTCTGATTCATTATAAGGTCGTTTACTACATACCTTACCATATTCTATGTTTCTATGTAAAAAAAAGCAAAATGATCTATTTAAACATCCAAATATTAAGCAGTACAGAATTCCCAATTCAATAAAGACACAGAGTTGTATCTAATACTAGCCCTATTGAGAGTAGACCCACTGAAGTTAATGAACAAGGCTGCCTTGGGTTCCTTAATTTCAATAGGCAGACTGTATTGGGCTAGCACTGGATATAACCCCAAACAACAATTTTAATTACAGTTAGGCTTTGCTCTAAATAGGCTCTTCTGGTTGTTGTTATTTTACTAAAGTGGTTGTATTTTTATCGAGGCAGTCTATCTACCTACCTTTAAAAACATTATTATACAATCTCTGGTTTATGAAAACTGCAGGAAAATAAATGGTATTTTTTTATTACAGCTACGTATTGATACTGGAACTGAATAAAATGCGGAGGTTCAATGAGTCCTCTAATCTCTAGAAGCGCCCCCCCCCCCCCCGGATGGGAAGGAATGGGAAAGAAAGCAGAGGACTAGGAGATTCAGTGGGCAGTTTGCTGCTTCTGTTATCTGACTCCCTTGAAACTGAAAGATGCTGCCTTAAGAGCAAAAGGCCTGCTCAGGAGTATGGGACATAAGCTAGAAAGTTTCTCCCGTTGTCCAGTTTTCTGGGTGGCAGGGAAATTTGGAGGAATGGGGAATGTAGAAAAAGGTTGCATGTAGTGAGCCTCCATCCGCAGTCTGAAGTCTAACACTGTAGTAAGAACCTGTCCAGTGCTTGCTGTTTGAATTTTGAAACCACCAGTGCAAAAATATACTCTTCAAATAAATAAAAATAAAATAGATCACTTACTGGCCTTAACCACAGCCTAAAATATATGGGAGCTACTTTGCAGACTTGTTGCAAGGTAAGGGTGGTAACCTGTGGCTCTCCAAACAAACCGCAGCTCCCATTCCTCCCAGATTGGCCATGCTGACTTGGGCTGATGGGAGCTGGAGCCCAAGAACACCTGGAGGACCACATATTTGCCACCACTAGTGCAAGAATTACCTACTGAGATAACGTGTAGAATCAAATCCCATTGAGTTTGAGCAGCAGGCTGAAAATTGATGGCAGGAATGGCACTACTGGAGCCTGGAGCGGATTCCTTATGAATCAGCGCAATTCTAGGTAGGCCTACAGAAAATTAAGTCCTGTTGGGTTCAATGAGACTTAGACCCAGGACCACGTGGGAAAGTTTTAGTCACTGCATCCAGCTTTAGATGCAATGTTGAGGGGGTGCAGTTTTTATTGTAATTATTGGTATGGCTTTAATATATTTTTTTTATATCTACAAAATATGTGTGCGTATGTGTGTAGTTTTAATTCTTTGAATGTTTAATTGCTTTTAATGCTTATTTCACACTGACTAGATGCTTGGAAGCTGTGGCTAGATGGTTTCGTGGGAGCTGATTGATACTAAATCCTTCAAAGACAGAGGTCCTATGGCTGGGTTGGGATGGCATGGGGATGAAGGACCAACTCCCTTCTCTTGCGGGGGCCCAATTAGTGCCATTGCCTTCCGTTAAGAGTTTGGGTGTAATCCTTGACGCCTCCCTTTCCATGGAGGCGCAGGTTACAGCAACAGCCAAGGTGACATTTTTCCACCTTCGCCGCATCAACCAGTTGGTCCCTTACCATTCCCGCCCCGACCTGGCCACAGTGATCCATGCGATGGTCACCTCCAGGCTTGACTACTGTAATTTGCTCTACGCGGGGCTGCCCTTGAAGCTGTCCCAGAAACTCCAGCGGGTGCAGAATGCTGCAGCGAGGCTCCTCACGGGGTCTCTGCCATGGGAGCATATTCACCCAGTGCTTTTCCAGCTGCACTGGCTCCCGTTGGAGTACAGGGTCAGATTTAAGGTGCTGCTTTTGACCTTTCAAGCCCTTCACGGCCTAGGACCCTCGTACCTATGGGACCGCCTCTCCTGGTATGCCCCACAGAGAGCCTCAAGGTCTATAAATAGCAACACTCTAATGGTCCCGGGCCCTAAGGAAGTTAGATTAGCTTCAACCAGAGCCAGGGCCTTTTCAACTCTGGCTCCGGCCTGGTGGAACGCTCTGCCTCATGAGACCAGGGCCCTGCAGGATCTGATTTCTTTCTGCAGGGCCTGTAAGACAGAGTTGTTCCGCCTGGCCTTTGGCTTGGAGCCAATTTGATTCCCTTCCCCTCTTTCTTGTTTCTTTTTCCTTTCTCCTCCTGTGATGAGGCTGCATTTTAATATTTTAATGCTTCAATATTTTAATGTTGCATTTTAATCTTGTTTTTAAGTTGTATTCATTCAACTTGTTTTTATTATTGCTTGTTAGCCGCCCTGAGCCCGGCCTTGGCTGGGGAGGGTGGGGTATAAATAAAAATTATTATTATTATTATTATTATTATTATTATTTCCCCCTCCCCTTTGTTTTTTAGCTGTTCAGATTGTTTTCTTTAAGCCGCCTTGAGTCCCTAACAAGTAAAAAGACGGGATATTAATAAATATATAATATTAATACATTCCCGCCCTCCCCTCGCTATAGTTTAATTGCTGCGGCATGCCAAGTCCAGAGACTTCGCTGCAAGCCCGCAGTGGATCGCATCGCCCGTTTAAGAAAACGAGCGTGACGTTGCCCCTTTAATATAAAGGGGGGGGGGAGGAAGCGCTACCGTGAGAGAGTATCTCGCGAGAGTTCAGGCAGGAGTTCTCGCGAGAACCTGTTTCCAGCGGGAAGATGGCGGCGGCGGGAGCGGCGGCTCCAGCGCCGGACGAGGGAGGCGAAGAGGAGGCCACTCCTCCGGCGGCTCCGGAATCTACGACCGGGGAGGCCTCGGGCTCAGCGGAGCAGGGGACAGGCGACTCCGAGACCGGGTGAGGCCCGGAGATAACGGCTGAGGGAGAAAAGCGGGCACCGCCGCTGCTATTGGCTAGGGAGCCTCGGCTCCCGCCGCCTGCTCCTATTGGTCGGGCCTCTCGGGTCTGCGTCTCATTGGTCAGAGCGGTGCCGTCCTGCCCAATCAGCTGCGTCCGCCATTCTGCCCGCCCCAACCTTGCAGCGATTCTCCCTGTGCTTTTCTGGCAGGCGCTGTTCTTGAACCCAGAACCCCAATGCTGCTTCCCAGCCGGTGTTCAGTCTGCGTGCAGGCGCCAGCTTTCTGCACTGCCTCCCCCCGCCCCAGGAATGGGGCTGTACCTGAGCAAGAGAGTTCATCCATGGAATTGCAGGGTCGGAAGGGGGTCCCCAGGGGTCATCTAGTCCAGCCCTCCTGCAATTCAACAATCTTAACGAAAGCAACCAGGACAGACAGTTACCCAGCCTCTTGCTTAAAAGCCTCCAGTGAAGGAGAGCCTGCCACCCTCCAAGAGAGTTGGTTCCACATTGATGGAGCATCTCCTACGGTCAGAAAGTTATGGTTGGAATCTCCTTATTTGCAATTTGAATCCGTCGGTTCGGGTCCTGCCCTCTGGGGCAGCGGGAAATGAGCTAGCTCTGTCATCCGTGTGGCATGTGCTCACCCTGCCATTCTCTTGGCCCTGTTCAGAGAATTAACAGTAAAGTTAACCTCCAGCTGTGGGTGAGAAAGTTCCTTCCACAGAAACCCGAAAAACCCAGAGCCATTCATTGTAGATTTAGAAGTTAGCTTAGCTAAGTGGGCCTGTGTTCTGATTCAATCTAAGGCCACTTGTTTCCGAGCGTAATCAAGTGTGATGTAATAGCTGGAGCATCAGAGTGGGGCAGGAGCTAGGTAAAGGTAAAGGGACCCCTGACCATTAGGTCCAGTTGTGACCGACTCTGGGGTTGCGGCGCTCATCTTTCTTTACTGGCCGAGGGAGCCGGCGTACAGCTTCCGGGTCATGCGGCCAGCATGACTAAGCCACTTCTGGCGAACCAGAGCAGCGCATGGAAACGCTGTTTACCTTCCCGCCGGAGCGGTACCTATTTATCTACTTGTACTTTGACATGCTTTCGAACTGCTAGGTTGGCAGGAGCAGGGACTGAGCAATGGGAGCTAACCCTGAGGTGGGGATTCGAACCGCCGACCTTCTGATCGGCAAGTCCTAGGCTCTTTGGTTTAACCCACAGCGCCACCCGCGTCCTGGGGCAGGAGCTAGCTAGCTGCAAATTCCCACTTGGCCGTGGAGCTCAGTGGGAGCATTGGCTTGGTCACTATCTCTTGTGTTGCCTAACTCACAGGGTTATAAGAATAAAATCAGGGTGAGGAACCATATAGTAAGCCAGTTTATTTCACATTTCCCACAGATACCTCTGCTTAAAGCAGTTTGTAGAAAATAAAACGGTAGTAGAGTAACACTATTAAAATTTAGTAAGGAAGGCTTCTTAGTTGTGGCTCCCTGTGTGTGGAATGCTTTATCCAATGAAGTCCACCTGACACCTTCACCAACATTTTTTGGCCCCAGGGAAATACTTCCCCTTTCCTCCCACCCAGTCTTTAGTGTGAGCAGTCTCTTCCCCCTCCCCCCCAAACAAAGTTTATGCCTAAACGCAGAAGATCAGAGACCCTCTTCCATTAGTAGCTCTGTCCTGAAGGCTCCTAGTGTAGGGGGGTGCAGCATTTCAAGTGGAGAAGCTGGAGATGTGTGCTGAAGTGGAGATGTGTGTGTAAAAGGAAGCTTGTGAGTGTAATTTCCCTTCCTAGATCAGAAGCAAGGACAACAGATTTGCAATTTTTTTTCAGTGGAAGAGCACATGTTTTGCATGCTGAAGATTCCAGGTTCAGGCTCTAATTCAGTTGATAGTTGATGGGAAAGACCTCCACCGAACACTCTAGCAGCGAGCTTCTGCCAATCGTGGTGGGCAGTGCTGGGTCAGATGGACAAATAGTTTGACATGGTATAAGGCAGTTTCCTTTCTCCTATCCTGGCCCCTGTGTATGCTTACTTGCTCAGGAGGCAGCCAAGTAAACTGTACCAAGGTACCAGAGCTGAGTGAGACTCCTATCTCAATGTGCTCTCTGGACAAGCATCTGACTACTGAGTATGAGAAGGATCCTGATGACAGAGAAACTTGAGATAGCTCAAGCTTTTCCTTTTCTTTTAAACTTTGTTGAAGAAGCTTTCTGTTCTAGGAATGAAGGCACACTTCTACATTTAGGCCCCCTTTTCACTTTGTGGACCTGTGTCAGGTCAGGGTTAATCTCTGGTTAACAATAGATTAAGGTCAGATAGGGTCAGCAAACTTTTTCAGCAGGGGGCTGGACTATATTTTGAAAAAAATATATGAATGAATTCCTATGCCCCACAAATAACACAGAGATGCATTTTAAATAAAAGCACACATTCTACCCATGTAAAAAACATGCTGATTCCCAGACCATCCGCGGGCCGGATTTAGAAAGCGATTGGGCCGGCTCCGGCTGCCGGGCCTTAGTTTGCCTACCCATGGATTAACTACACAGTTTTGAATGATGCAGAATGGCTGAATGGACAGTAGAGTGGTTTTTGTGTGTGCCTTGCTTTTTAAATGTATGTTCTTTTTCATAGCTGTCCTGCATATCAACCTATCTTCGAGGTTTTAAAGCAGAGGTTGGGTGGCTATCTGTTATGGATGCTTTAGTTGAGATTCCTGCATTGCAGGGAGTTGGACTGATAACCCTCCAGGTCCCTTACAACTCTGTGATTCTATAATGCCTAGAAAGTGTACAAAACATGATGATGACTTTCTGTGTCCTTCAGGGGGGATGCATCTCTGGCCGATGTCACCGCCACCATGGAGACGGAATCTTCCAGTGGAAAGGATGCACTGGTACGTGAACTGAGTCTACTCTGCTGGGATACCACATTCATGGGGAGAGCTGTGTGCCCTGTGAATGAACTGTTTGGGGATTTGGAGGTAGTCTTTCAGTCCCTGGATGTCATTCTGGGCACCACAGAACAGTAATGCATCCACAAAGCCTGTTAAAGGAGCCCCTGGTATGATTAAAGCACCAGTCGCCATCATGTTTGTTGCCAGACTATTTTGTAGTTGGTGAAGGAAGGGAAGGCATGTTCTTCAGCTCTCCAAAAGTAAAGCAAAATATTCATTGCACAAATCTCATGCAGTGCTTAGGCTACTTAGGGATTGCTGATGAGTTGTGTTGCAAAGGAACAACATGGCTATTATAAAGGAGTGGGAGAAGATGAGAAGGTTTTAAAGGTGAGAATTTTGACTTATTGGCAGATTGCCTTTTATCCAGAAGGATAAGAGCATACTGTGGCGGGGGGAGGGTTTGAGATTCCACATTGCTTACCACTGGACAGATGAATCAGATGAATTATGCACTGTTCATGGTGGGGTTTCTTCAAACTAACATTTTCTGTTGTAACATGCTTTGTACTGGTTTTTAAAAGCCATCTGCCAATAACTGTTTGTTAACTCTGAAAACAGCCCCCTAAGGTAAAATTTGGCCACCTGTCTATGAAGTGCAACATCTTTATCTTTTACTGCTCCTGGATAGTGGGCTAAAGTGGATCCATGTATTCCTATCCCAAGGTGGAAAATTATTTCAATGTGGCATGCTAATGCAAACCTAGACAAAGTGAATTCCTGAGCCTCTGTAGGACTGGTGTGATCAAAGTTTACCCACAAACTTTTCTTCTCTTACTTCACTATATAGTTTGTTTTTTTATGTTTGTTTGTTTTCCATCCAATTTATACACTTATGTGACTAGAAAATTAAATAATTGCATCTTAACACAGGGCACTCTTTAGTCGACTTACAATTAATTTTTACAGTTACAAAGTTGTTAAAAACCAGAATTTAAACGATCAAATTAATACATAAAACAGCAGCTTTTATAGGGTTCTGAAAGTTTGGAAAAGGAAGCTTATTGTACCAAGATGTAGAAGTGATCTCTTTCTGTATCATGGAAAACTAATGTTTAAAAAAACCCACTCTTGTTGCAATTGTTCTTAAATGAGATGAATGTCATAATTTGTGTCTTCCATTCTGGCAAAACTAGCCGAGCAAAAGGCATTGAAATGTGTCCATTAGTGTTGGACCAAGACTGTAGAAATCACAGCCATACAGTTCATGGAATAAGTTTGGATCTCTCAGCCCAACCTACCTCATAGGGTTGTTGTGAGGATATAAAGCAGGGGAAGAGCTGTGTGTATCACTTCAAGTTCCACGGAGGAAGGGTGGGATAGAAGCATAATAGATGTTGTTCTTAGCTCTTCCTTTGGCACACTTGCACTGATGTTGTTACAGGAGGGTGTTGGCGACAGTTCTGAAGTTATGGATAATCAGACCGGCTCAGTAGATGAAGAGAACGGACGGCAGCTGGGAGAAATTGAGCTGCAGTGTGGAATTTGCACCAAATGGTTTACGGCAGAAACATTTGGCATTGATACCACGTATGTAGTATTTGCTGTTTTTCCTCCTTTTTGAGCCATGTGATTCCCGTTTGTACTCGGATTCTAGTTTGGTCCTCCTAATAGACACATCTTAAAGAACTTTCTAAATGTTCCGTCAATTTCTGTATGAAAAGTTTTGTAATTCCAGAAGAGGGCAGTATGAGCTCAGCTACCTAATCGTTTTGTAAATGTATTTACTTGGAAGTCAGCACCACTGAATTCACTGGGGCTTTAATTTTCTGTGACAGCACAGTGTTAGTTTTTTCTCTCAATGCCGTGCTTATAAAACTGCTAGCCAGAAAGAAAAATGCTACCTCAGGCATTGGGCAGGATGCACCTAACAGGTCTTGTGTGAGGACTTCCGCTTGTATCATAGGGCTTTCCCATGGCTCCCATGCCCCCCAAAATTGGCTCTGGGGCAGCTCCCCCAGATCAGTGCATGGGGGGGGGGCAGAGGGGAGATTGTTTTGTCTGGCAAGCTGCAATGCTTGTGCAGATGGAATGTTCATCATTGAAATAGAAATACCGTATTTTTCGCTCTATAGGGCACCATAGGGCGCACCTAGTTTTCAGAGGGGGAAATCAAGGGGGGAAATATGATTCCCCCCCCCCCCGCCCCAGCTCTGGGAACAGCAGACAGGCTGCACACAGCCTGTGTACTTCTCCCAGACCTTCTCCCTGCTATTGCGGGAGGTGGGGGAATTCCCCCATCTCCCGCAAAAGCCTACAGGAGGGAGAAGGGACTGACTCGGCCAGTCAGTCCCTTCTCCCTCCATGGGGAAAAGCCCCCAAGAGCGGCACGCTCTTTAAAGGCTGCGTGGCTCCTGCGGGCTTTTCTAGGAGGTGGGGGAATTCCCCCATCTCCCGCAAAAGCCCACAGGAGCCGCGCACCCATTAAAGAGCGTGCAGCTCCTGCGGGCTTTTCGACTGAGCCTGTGGGGCTGGCGGTGGGGGGAAGCACTGCTTTCCCCCACCGCCAGCCTCAAAACCAGGGCAGGGAGTAGTGCGAAGGCGTCGCGCACCTTCCTGCTGCCCCCCGAGCCTGTGGGGCTGGAGGCAGGGGGAAACGCTGCTTTCCCCCACCGCCAGCCTCAAAGAGCAGACACTTCTGGCTTCAGCGAAAGCAACGCGAAGCCTCCGGAGCGCAGGCTTTGGAGGCTTCGCGTTGCTATCGCTGAAGCCAGGGAGCCTGCGTTCGCTCTATAGGACACACACACATTCCCCCTTAATTTTTGGAGGGGAAAAAGTGTGTCCTACAGAGCAAAAAATACGGTACTTTATTGTCACTTGTACAGCTTGTATACAGTGAGATTACACGAGCACCCCCCACTCAGCTCTCTTAGTACCAGTTTTGTGCGTGAGTAGGTGAAATATTGGGAGCTCAGAGCCACAGCGTATGAATGCGCCGCCATCTTGGAACAATTATAGTACTGCGTGGAATACTGTTCATTGGCTTCAGTCCTATACCTACCTGCGAGAAAGCTCCATTTAAAATACTGATATCTTCTCCCAAGTAGCCATGCACTGAGTTATGCTGACTTTAGAAATTCTATTTCTGAATCTCTCTCTTGCTTTTTAGCCATATCCCTTTCTAGCTTTTTTGTGTATACAAGTGCAGCAAGGTATTCTCAACGTAAACACCAAAAGACTAATATATGGTAAATGATTTTTCCACTGTAAAAGGAGGAAACAACAACACAGTAGCAATTGATTTTCTACACAGAAATAATAATCTCTTAGACAAAACTTTGATTCTGTTTTGTTGAGTTTTGCATGTCATTTTCTGTGTCCAGGCTGAACATTATTGAATAGTTCATGGTACCAGTAAATATCAAGTGGTTAAACTGCAGATTTGCCCAAGAATTCTTCCAGCTCTCAGCTTGTGAAAGAAATACACAATATCCACTCATTTATAAATTTTCAATTAATTTAACCTTAAGCTAAAACCTCGGTTTTATCTTGGCTGGCGTGTGATTTGTGAAGCGGCAAATGTTTTGTAGGACTGCTGGGTAAAATAGGCATTAGTTTTATGATTTCTTTAAGTAATATTCTGCTCCCTAATGAACTTGCTGCATAATGAACTGTGCCAATGACCTTGCTTCTCTGTGTTTGTGTAGCATCAAGCACGCATAGAACTGTGAAGTGATAATAAAACAAATTGTGCCAAACACAACGCTGTGGAGCTGCAGTCCTTAACCTACTTAATTTGAGAAAACCCATCTATTTCAGTTATCCTGAGTATACTGTTTATGAATTAAAGTCCTGGATGTTTACATTTTTTTTAATTCCATGAAAAGTTGAACTTCTATTTGCTTGCTGGTATTTCCCTGAAATGCTGACAACCTTGGCTTAAACTGAGCGAGCAAAGGCTATTTTGCTGGCTCATTCTAAATAAAAGGATCCAAAGAGCTTGAGCTGAATTGCAACATTCCATGAAGTCAGTAAACAAAGTGGGGCTTGAAAAATATTTTTGTAGCTATGTGAATTTAAATGAACTGGTCTTAAAGCTGTGATTTGTAGGCCATATACTTGGCTCACTTGATCTGAAATGGAAAGTTTGGTCCCACAAAGTTAGTATCTTCTATCATTTGAAGCCATTCTTTTCCAACTTTGCACTGCAATGCATTAACTTTCATGCACAAAAAGCGATGTTAACCAAGCAGGGGCTTCAGGTGGCTCAAGCAAGTGAGCCAGCCTGCAGGCTGTGTTGCAAGATAGCAACCCCCAAGGTACAGTCTCTCTTGTGGGGTTGAGGTGGGAATTCTGTGCTGCATTGAGACTTGGCACTTGCTTAGAACACAGGAAGCTGCCTTTATACCATTGGCCCAATTGCCTAGTATTGACTATACTGGGTAGCAACACTCCAGGGTTTCAGGCAGGGGCTATGTCAGGAGTGACTGGGGACTGAAACCGGGGTCTTCTGCACGTGAAGCAGAGCCTGTCACTGAGCTACTGTCTTTCCCCAATATCTGGAATATTTAAATGCAGGTACATTATCTTAATTCGGGGACGCGGGTGGCGCTGTGGGTAAAAGCCTCAGCGCCTAGGACTTGCCGATCGAAAGGTCGGCGGTTCGAATCCCCGCGGCGGGGTGCGCTCCCGTCGCTCGGTCCCAGCGCCTGCCAACTTAGCAGTTCGAAAGCACCCCCGGGTGCAAGTAGATAAATAGGGACCGCTTACTAGCGGGAAGGTAAACGGCGTTTCCGTGTGCTGCGCTGGCTCGCCAGATGCAGCTTGTCACGCTGGGCACGTGACCCGGAAGTGTCTGCGGACAGCGCTGGCTCCCGGCCTCTAGAGTGAGATGAGCACGCAACCCTAGAGTCTGTCAAGACTGGCCCGTACGGGCAGGGGTACCTTTACCTTTACCTTTACCTTTACATTATCTTAAGTAGATTGTAGATCAGTGCTTGACCTACAAGGAGGTTGGGGTGGGGGCAGTCAGCCTATTCACCTTTTGTGATGGCTTCCTTAGCTGCTGTTTTTAGAAGAATCTGGGGGTGAGATTACTTGGCTAAAATGGGAAGAAGTTGAATATGGGTCATAATTTGAAGAGTATTATTCATAGATTAGGGACACGGGTGGCGCTGTGGGTTAAACCACAGAGCCTAAGACTTGCCGATGAGAAGGTCAGCGGTTCGAATCCCCGCGATGGGGTGAGCTCCCGTTGTTCGGTCCCAGCTTCTGCCAACCTAGCAGTTTGAAAGCACAAAGTGCAAGTAGATAAATAGGTACTGCTCCAGCGGGAAGATAAACGGCGTTTCCGTGTGCTGCTCTGGTTCGCCAGAAGCGGCTTAGTCATGCTGGCCACATGACCCGGAAGCTGTCTGCGGGCAAACGCCGGCTCCCTCAGCCAATAAAGCAAGATGAGCACCGCAACCCCAGAGTCAGTCACGACTGGACCTAATGGTTAGGGGTCCCTTTACCTTTACCTTTATTCATAGATTAGGCTATATCTCAGTGTCTTTGTGGAAAAGCTGCGTGAAATTTTGATATATTTTGTTTCTTAGTTCTGCCTCTCTAGACACTTCAAACTCACTCTAGAACCCGAACTTCAAGAGTGGTTAAAAATAGGGTGGGGAGGCTTTAAGGTAGTTTTTCATCTTAAATTCTTTAGTATTGTTAGTTCTAATTCTATAAAATTGATGGGGATTTTATTCTTCTGTCACAAGCCAGTACTCGTTACTTATTTTAAAGTAAGAAAAGGAGCACTGCATTTTTGTTTTCCAGAGCCTGCCTGCCTTTTATGACCAACTACAGTTTCCATTGCAATATTTGTCACCACAGTGGGAATACATACTTCTTAAGAAAACAAGCAAGTAAGCAAGCAAGCAAGGGGAAAATGGGAAAGTGCCTTGTCTTTTATTTGTTACTTCTAAATCTATAACCTTCAAAAGGCGGGATTATCATGATTTCACCTTTTCTCATTATGTATATGACAGTCTTCAATATAACCTTGAGAATATCCTCTTTCATGGCAGAACGCTAACCTGTTGAATCTCAAAAATCCTTGGCTAGAGATGATTTCAGTTAACCAGGATGAAAGGTTTTATGATATGAATCAAAGACCATGTTGCCAAAAGCTGCTGATAACCCAATTCTAATATGCTACCTTGAAGTCTCTACCAAATGCAGCAGATTCTAAAATGCCTCTTGCTTTCATTTGGGACCAGATAAAATAAGTTTCCATATTCTTCTAAAGCTGTGCCACTAGAAACTCTGATTTCACTTAAATATTGAATGTTTTGGTTACCTTTTCTCTCCTTGTTGATTTTATATAAAATTTGTTCACAGGAAGAGCCAAATGAGCCATGGCCCTTATGTCCGGCCTTTATGCCATTTTGAACAATTTCGAATCTTTCATTGTGAGTTTTGTGTGACATTCTGGGAGACATTGAGCTAATTGCCAAAAGCAAAGAGAGCTTGAAGCATTTCTCATCTGACCCGGCATTGTAGTTGCTGCATTTGGAAGAAATTCCGCATCGCCCAGAGCTATAAGATGTGTAGCCCACCTGATTGCTCCTTTCCTGTCAAACTATTTCACCAGCTCTCTACATCCTTCCCAATTCACCAAAAGCCTTTTCATCACCTGATGCTTCCATAATAGAAGTATGTTTTGCTTGTGCAGGGCAGCCAAAGATAGCCTGCTTCATTTCTGTATCTGTTTTTTCCCTGAAGATCTGAAGGAAATGTGTCTTAGTGCACTGGCAAACTTAACCTGGCAATCGAGGACCCAAGATGAACACCCGAAAACAATGTTTTCAAAAGATAAGGTAGGGGTTAATTGTCACAGTTGTAGCTCTTGGCATTCTGTATGCTTTGAAGCACGTGGAAGAATTTAGGGGACAGCTAAGTTAGAACTCATATCGCAGATACCAGGGAATTTTTGCCTGTGGAGGACGGTTATGCAACCCCTTATCTTCCATATGAAATGGTACAGTTCAAAACAGGGGTGCCATATCAGTGAAAACTAAACCGTATCCTTGTACAGTGGAACCTCGGTTTTTGAACGTTATCCGTTCCGGAAGAACATTTGACCTCCGAAATGTTCGAAAATCGAGGATCAAAGGGCTGTTGGCAAATTAAATGGGGGGGGATGAGAAACGTGCCTCAGAAGCCATTTGATTTCCAAGGCGCGTTCGAAAAAGGAAGTATTCACTTCCGGGTTTTCGGCGTTCGGCTTCTGAAACATTTGGCAGCCAAGATGTTTGAAAACTGAGGTTCCACTGTATTTGGTATGTACTTTTGGTATCCTCACAGAGAGCCTCAAATTATCTCCATTATTTTAGTTCGTGGAAACTGTCAAAGGCCTTGGTTCTTAACTGTGCCTTCATCAGTAGTGTGCTTTTTGCATTGGAAAACACAGATTATACCCTGCAAGTTATGCACACTGCAGTAAGTTTTCATGGAACTGTACCTTGGTGAATTTAGTTCGTGTTCTTTAGTCTTTGCCCGCTAATATATTTTGTCCAGTAGCTTAAATGCTAGAAATAAGTAGATAATCATGTAGATTGGTGATTCCCAAATGGTGGTCTGTGTAACCCACCCAGGGCGTCTGTGGCACCAGTCACATAACAAAAACTACCATAGAGATATCAGAATTTTCCAATGTCAGAGGTCCATTGACTTTTGAAAAACAGGGTCCGCAGTACTTATCTGATTGGGAACCACTGATATAGATTACCAAGTTTCTCCCCAAAGCCCCATTTTATCTGTTTAATAAAATACTCTGCCTTTTTTGCCTTTGATTTCAAACAGGATATTATACCATTCATTGATAAGTATTGGGAGTGTATGACGACACGACAAAGACCAGGGAAGATGACTTGGCCGAATAATATTGTAAAAACAATGGTGAGTCATGATGATGATGATGATGATGATAATTAATACCCCACCCATCTGGCTGTGTTTCTCCAGCCACTCTGGGCGGCTCCCAACCAGAGCCAGGTGATTTTGCACCCCTGGCAGAACCGTCCAGATTGCACCTCCTAGCCACGGACAAATTAGCTCTTCTTTCTGCCTCTCCTCCAACCCCCCGCTCCACCCATTCAATTCACCGTCTATTTAAAACAATTTCTTATGAGGCAATAATCAATATTTATATTTATGCACATATTTTTAGCCGATTTTGCACGACCCCCCCCCATCACCTGCGCCCCTGGCGGGGTCCACCTCACCACGCCCTAGCTACAGCCCTGCTCCCAACAGAAGATTAAAAACATGATAAAACACCAAACATTAAAAATTTCCCTAAACAGGGCTGCCTTCAGATGTCTTCTAAAAGTCGGATAGTTGTTTATTTCCTTGACATCTGATGGGAGGGCGTTCCACAGGGCAGGCGCCACTACCGAAAAGGCCCTCTGCCTGGTTCCCTGTAACCTCACTTCTCTCAGTGAGGGAACTGCCAGAAGGCCCTCGGAACAGGACCTCAGTGTCAGGGCTGAATGACGGGGGTGGAGATGCTCCTTCAGGTATACTCGGCCGAGACAGTTTAGGCTTTAAATGTCAGCACCAACACTTTGAATTGTGCTCGGAAGCGTACTTCAAACATATGTATGAAGTGGGACATAACAAAATTGCAAATTTCTTTTTATTAAAGCTTGGTTAAGAAGCTGATTTTTTTAAAAAAAATCATTGATTTGAAAATATACCTGTTACATTACTGTACCCTTTAATTTTTTTATATAAAATCCTCAGTCGGCCTCTATTTTATCTCAGCCGCCATAAGCGCTTGTCTTTATGGCAGGAAAAGCCCCACTACATAACATCCCAGGTACTTTTGACTATGCCATTAGCACATGATTTTGTTTGAATGTTCTACTCTAGTGCAAAGAAAGGGACGTGTTTTTGGTAAAAGAGCATCCAGACCCAGGAAGCAAAGATCCAGAGGAAGATTACCCCAAATTTGGACTCTTAGACCAGGTATGTCATGGGAATAAAGTGAGTAAGGTTTATTCATTTTAAAATCATGGTAAGCCTGCAACTTATGCGGGGGTTGTGTTATGGGAGTTGTGCCTAAAGCCAGAATCATGTATAGTCAAAATACACTGGCAAGTGGGATTGCCAAAGTCCAAGACACATGGCCCCTTTCTGCCCCTTTTTAAATTTTGTGAATTTTTTTTGGCCAAGTTCATATAACTGAATGCATGCAAGTTAAATGTGCTCAAGTTGTGGGCTTGCTGTATCCTAAGATTTTTTAAGTGCTCAAAAAATAGTCCCTGCGTACAGAGTGTTAATCCAACTGATACAAGTTGAAAGGAAAAACGGTTGAGGAGGGAAGAAGAAAGTGTGTGTTAGAGCAGCTGTGCCTTTCCTTGGTTGAGAGATATGGCCAGGTTGCTCCCCCCCCCCCCCGCCATGATGATATTCTTGAGAGGCAGCCTCTCAGTGCCCCTAGGCTTCTGACTGGTGACAGAGGTCAGCATTGGCCTCCCTTCAGCTCTGCAGTTTCAGGATAGTGATGATTGCTATCTCAGTTACTTCAAAATATTGCTGAATTATTATTTGTGAAAGCTTTTGAGCAGGTTGCTTTAATGATCTGTTGAACAACAGGAACTTGGACACTTGGGGAGATGAGGCCCTTTGTCAGACAGAAATCATTTGTATTGTTACATTTAACAAATTTACTTGGCACAACTTCAGTCCTAAACATACTTAACCTGGGAATAACCCCATTGAATACAGTGGGATTTCCTTCAGGGTCAACACGCTTGGTGGGATTGTGCTGTAAAAGACCTGCTTTATCTTCAAAATGCTCAGATCTTGAGCAGTGAGATTTGATCCAAACAGCCCAAGGGGTGTAACTTTTAATGGTGTGTATTTGATTTTTCCTTCTTTAGGATCTTGCTAATATTGGCCCTGCGTATGATAACCAGAAACAGAGCAGTGCTGTATCTACCACCGGAAGTCTGAATGGCAAGTTCCTTTTCTTTTCCAAGTGGGGAAATCCGAATAGTACATTTTAAATTCTCAAGCCCTGAAAGCTTCTTCATTGCTCAAATGGCATCGCCTTTACATGGCATTCCTGTGCATGTTTCCTTGGAAGGGCCACTATATTCAATGGGGCCGACTCTCCAGTAGTGCCCATGGGATTGCAGCCATAACTAGCTTAATCTTGAGGTACCCCAGAAGTCTTACTAGCTGATGGATACCCTTAGAATATTGAATTTGACCAGTTGGCCCCCCAGAATTTAGCAAAATGAATCTGTGGTTGTATTTCACTGCATGCAGCTATGTTTTCAAGAATTTGTAAATGCTGAAAGCTAGAAATTTCTCAACTCAGATCTGGATTTTCTTTTAAAAAGATTAGCATGGCTGTGCTCTTGCACATCTCCCATTGATTCCAGAGCAGGCTGTGCAGGCGAACTTTCCAGAGGATTGTGCTTCATGTAAGCTGAGCCTAAAGTACTGCAGATCTTGTTCAGGATCTTCGATATAGATGGGTGTCTTTTTCTGATATTTAGCAACTTGCCTGGTCACCATAGCCGGAATTCTGTGCGAGCGGGTGGGTGGGCTGCTGGAAGAGGGAGGAGTCACTCGACCTCTTGTCTGTTGCCTGTGGGTTTGCTGCATTCCCCTACTGGCCACAGAGGGAAAGTGAACCCTTTGATTTGTTGCCTTCACAGAAACCAAAGAGGTTCACGGTGCAGAGATGCCTCCCTCCTCTATCAGCTCACTTAGTAGAAGTTAGCAGGGGGGAAATGAAAATCAGGCAAATAACTTTTGCAGACTGGTAATGTGCAGGGCTAATATAAGTGTTTTTATCTCCATTTCATGCTGTGGTGTTTTCTTTTTTCTCTCATTAAAACTTGACAACTACATGGTGCAACTTCTGTTCTTTCAGGTGGAGCCTCTTTGGGAGGTGAATATTTACTTTTCAGCTTCTTAAAACTTAAGTATTGTGGTTCACAAAATCTTTTCTTTCTTTCTTCCTTCCTTTCTTGTTTGCCAATCATTTTACATGCTAAAAATAATTAATCCCAAGGCTGTCATGTACATTTATGGGAGTAACTGTTAAAATGGCACATCAAATGACACATTAACGTGAAGCATCAAAAGCTTCAAAGGTCACAGTCTGCCTTTCACTTGTCACTTAAACCACATTTTCTCCAAGTTTATTTTATTCTGCTCACTTGGCCTCTGTTGGGAGGCCTTGAGATGTCCCTGGCTCTTCAGCCTCAGCAACTGTAAAATAGGAATACTGATAATCTTCCTTACAGGGTTGTTTCAGGGCAAGGAAACACTGGTGCCCATTTTGAGCTGAAACAACGAGCTGTAAGGACAAATAAATAAGAAATGCATGGGGGAAATGGCTTTTAAGAAATTGATTTGAACATTTGCACCTTTTGGCTTTCTGCCTAATTAGAGGTGTTAAAACAATTACAACTAAAACCAAGTTTGTGCTAACACTGACTTTTGGATTCAGACAACCAGTTTTTACTTTACTTATTTGATGAGCTTTGCTATAATCACTGTAAACTAGGTTGTCCTGAGAGAGTTTGTTGTTCTTAGGCTCAGGACACCTTGGCTGAAATCACTGCTCCATGTGACAAGTCCCAATCTCTCAGCCTAGCCTATTCCTCAGGATTGTTTTGAGGCTAAAATTCAGACCCCCCAGTGTTTCTTGCTTAGAGCTCATTGAAGGAAGGCTGGGGTACAAACCTGATGATGATTCCAAAGTCCAGTTTGGTTTTTTTTAAATGAAAGCTGCTTTCACGGTTTTAGAATAGGAGCCAGTCATATACTGGATAGTTACCTTTCTAAGAGGTTCCCATTCTGCCCCGCTGAGAGAGAACTGGTTCCCTGGTTTCACACTGAGAAGGGGCACTGTCTAGTTAGAAAGTGGAAGGTCTCTGTTTTGATTTTTCACCCAAATTTAGAAAGTTAGAACAAGCATTTTGAGTCATAGTTGTGCAAAATATAATACAACCTTCAAAGGCCGCCTTTTCTTTCATTTCTAGAGAGATACTGATTTCAAAGCTTGCTACACTTGTAGTTATGGCAACTTATGCTACTGTTTGAAGGTGGTTGTCTGCAGTACAAAAAACTTTTAGCTCTGGGTTCATCAGGAGCAATGAGCGTACATAATGGAGACGTCTACTGTTGATGCTCATATTTTGTACACATCCCTTCAAATGAATCCAGGACAGTTCAACACTCAGAGTCATCTAAAGTGAATTGGAATCACTCTCTGAACATAAGCATGGGGAAAAAACCCTTGAGCAGTCACTTCTTCCATTCCAGTGACTCAGTACAAAGCTGGTATTAAAAGAGACAATAAAATGCATGTGGCAACACTGAGTTTCCTCCATGTGGTGCAGTAAGTGTCACGATTGTGACCAGTTTGGAAGCTGATGGCTTGATTCCCATGTCATGTAAAGCCAAACTTGCAGGGTCTCGGAAAGGAGCCCATAGCTGCTTTTTGCGTCTTCACTGAGCTAAGCCAACATTTGGTTGTTATGTTGTCCAGGCCTGGCCTTGTGACTGAGCTCTTTTCAGACTACTGTCGTGTACTCATGTACTTTTTGAGTCACGCTTTTGGGAGCACACAGGCTTGATAGCCTCACATAGAAGGACATGGGTTCTGTCTCATTTCTCATAAAAACCACCCCAAAATATGTTAAATAATTTTTAGTATGATTCCTTTGGCAATCTTCTTTGGCACCTTTCAGTTTGTTAGCAGCTTTTTGTAGTGTATACAGCTGTTTATACCTTCTCCAAGTCCTAAATGGTCTGAGTCCGCCATCTCCAATATTGCTGCAAATGCTTCCCCCACAAAGTAGATGCTGTCGTTTCACTGGCACACACACACACAGGTGCATACATACCTGCAAGGCCCTTGGATAAACAAGCACAAGAAGGGGCGGGGGGAGAGTCGCACAGACTATCAAGCAGTTGGTACCACCAACGATCGGTTTCTAACACTGCAGAGAAACATCTTGTGCTTTTGGTTTTTCTAGTTTGCTGTCTTTGAGTGGCGGATGCTTATAGTTGATGCGGAGATTGTGTGTCCAAGTGTATCTTAACTATTTTGTGCAGTGTTCAAATTACAGGGGGACTTGAGCGGGTGGCCCTCTTACCTTTTGTGTTGGTCCCCATAGTAATTGTTTTTAGAAGATTGCCCAGGTCATGGGAAGGCTTTTTTGTCAAAACCTGGAAGACATCATGGTGTAAGGGTTGTGGGTTTCATTAAGGATCCCCTGACTTTCTCCCCATGATTTGAGCACTGATTTTGTGTAGTGTTGAAATGAATGACAATCTGATTGTAGCTTATTTATTCCTCCTCCTCTTCCCTTACTGACTCAACTCCCTTTTTCATTTTATGTGTTTCGAATCTCCATGAAAGGGATGACAATGACTTGCTTTTAAATTAATACATGCCTGGTGACACTTGACGTGTTAAGGTTCTTCTGTCTTAATCAAAATGCCGCTTTGATTGACGCTATACTTAGTAAAGTCCAAGAAACAAACAAAATGTAAGCAGTTTTAGATATGAAAATTCTGCTTCTGCTTGAAAAATGTCTGGTTTTGTTGAGATTCAAACGCATCCAGGGAATGTTGAATTGATTCATTCTCTGTCTCTTTCTCTTTGAGTTGTGTCTTCAAATGACAGACATGTTTTTGTGGCATTTTCTTCCCCAAGGGGGTATTGTGGCAGGAACTAGTGGGAAAGGAAGAGGAGCCAAACGCAAGCAGCAGGATGGAGGGACTACAGGTGCAACCAAGAAAACCAGGAGGTAAGAAGGAAGGAGATTGTCTTTAGTATGCAGATAATCAGGGAAAGGGAGTAACTGTTGTCCCCATGTTCACCTTTTTCAATAATTTATTGACTACAGTTGTATATTGCTTTTGTGCTAAACTACACAAGATGGTTCAGTTTAAACAGTAGAAAATGGGGGAAAGTCTGTGATAAAAGAAAATGCCACACATTCTAGCTGGTGCAAAATGCAGCCCCCTAGATGCTAGTAGCAGGGACGCGGGTGGCGCTGTGGTCTAAACCACTGAGCCTAGGGCTTGCTGATTGGAAGGTCAGCGGTTCGAATCCCCGCGGCGGGGTGAGCTCCCGTTGCTCGGTCCCAGCTCCTGCCAACCTAGCAGTTTGAAAGCACGTCAAAGTGCAAGTAGATAAATAGGTACCGCTCCGGCGGGAAGGTAAACGGTGTTTCCGTGCACTGCTCTGGTTTTGCCAGAAGTGGCTTAGTCATGCTGGCCACATGGCCTGGAAAAACTGTCTGCAGACAAACGCTGGCTCCTTGGCCAGTAAAGCAAGATGAGTGCCGCAACCCCAGAGTCGTTCATGACTGGACTTAACTGTCAGGGGTCCTTTACCTTTACCTTTAAATGCTACTAGCAGCCAGTAGGTTGAACATGTGACACTGCTTTTGAACCAGTTGGACTGTGATAAGGCCAGATTCCCTTAAAAACCATCTGCCACGATTTGGCACTGCCTATGATCTAATATCTGCCCCTGAGGTTCTTTGTATGCCCACTGGTAAAATAAATTGAGTTGGCAAGCCCACAAGAAATGGACTTCTCAGTGGTGGCCCCACAGTTGCTATTGGGTGACAGAGAAATGGCAGAACTACTCAACACCTACTTTGCCTCTGTCTTCACCCAAAAGGAAAGCGATGCCCAACCTGGTGATAACACAATAAATGATGCAAGGAAGGAGCTGCAGCCCAAGATAGGAAAAGAGGTAGTAAGGGAATATTCAGATCTCCAGGGCCTGGTGGTGGTCTCTTCTTCCTTGGAGGTTTTTTTAACAGAACTTAGATGGCCGTCTGCCATGGATGCTTTAGCTGAGATTCCTGCATTGCAGTGGGTTGGACTAGATGACCCTCGGGGTCCCTTCCAACTCGTAAGATTCTGTGATTCTAATGATCGTACAATTCATTGCAAGTTTAAAAGTGCCGTATATATTTTCTTTGGACGCGGGTGGCGCTGTGGGTTAAACCACAGAGCCTAGGGCTTGCTGATCAGAAGGTCGGCAGTTCGAATCCCCGTGACGGGGTGAGCTCCCGTTGCTCGGTCCCTGCTCCTGCCAACCCAGCAGTTCAAAAGCACGTCAAAGTGCAAGTAGATAAATAGGTACCACTCCGGCGGGAAGGTAAACGGCGTTTCCGTGCGCTGCTCTGGTTCGCCAGAAGCGGCTTAGTCATGCTGGCCACATGACCCGGAAGCTGTCTGTGGACAAACGCCGGCTCCTTCGGCCTATAGAGCGAGATGAGTGTGCAACCCCAGAGTCGGTCACGACTGGACCTAATGGTCAGGTGTCCCTTTACCTTTATATATTTTCTTAGGTGATCTTTGGGGTTTGGTATGCTCTGTTTCGCGCCTGCCTCTACTGCAGTTGTTTGCTTGGTAATTTGGGGGGAAGCATCCTGCAGTGTTGAGCATGCTTCTGAAACGAAAAGCCAAATACTTGATGATGCACTCTTGAGCGGGGGGGGGGGGGCTTCCTTCTTACATCTATATAAGTAATAGCAAAAGCAGGGCAGGGGCTCGGGGAGGAGAAATGTTGTTGAATGACCAACTTTTTTTTCTTACCTCCCATCAGCTGTGCTTCCATAGACTTTCAATGTCTCTTTCTCCATTTCCCAGTGATCCTATGTTCTCCGCCCAGCGTCTTCCACCTCACGGTTACCCGTTGGAGCACCCCTTTAATAAAGATGGATACCGTTACATTTTGGCTGAGCCTGACCCTCATGCCCCTGACCCAGAGAAGCTAGAGCTAGACTGCTGGGCAGGCAAGCCTATTCCTGGAGATCTCTACAGAGCCTGCCTGTACGAACGAGTCCTCCTAGCTCTGCATGACCGAGGTACGGAATAGAGCTCTTCCCACACTTACAGGTCAAGGCTGCAGGAGATGTAGCACTGGTGCAAAATTGGGATAGATTTTCTGCTTCTTAACCACTGTGTTGCTACAGGCTACCAAGAGAAGAGTGTTCTGCATAGAGGCTTTTCAGACTTTGCACGTCTGTGTGACATTTACAATGATGACGTTGATAACGGCAGCATGCCTAACTTGACTCCGCTGGGTGTCACAAGTCAGCGCCCATCCCCTGGCTATTTCTGCTTCAAATATCCAAGCTGGAGAGGTGGTGTGGCCCACATTGAGAGGAAGCTGAAGGATTCAAAATGGCATCCTATAACAGAGGCAAAGGTCTCCCTGGGATGTCTGTGTGCACACACATTACTTTAAATCTCAGTCCACAGCGTCAGTCTACAGTGTGCTGCAGTTTAGTTTGTTACCCAGTGCAGAGGAATGGGCGATGAGCTCTGTATCTGCAGCCTCCCTACCCATCTGTAAAACGGGTAAAAGTAAAAAAGTAAAAACAAGAATAGACTCAAGTTGCACAGATAAGACTGCGGCCTTAAACAGCCTTGCTCTGCGCATAATTTTAAAAGCTGCCCTTGAAGACGACATAGAAACTTGAACTGGTCCAAAATACAGCAGACAGATTACTGACAGGAGGTCCTTTTGAAACTCATATAACCCATTTCTCTTTAGTGTTTTAAGCCCTAAATGACTTGGGCCCCAAATATCTGAAAGATAACATCCTTTTCTACAGACCCTCTCAGGTGTTAAGATCAGTAGAGGGGGCCTTATTGGTAATTCCACCACCCTCAGAAATTAAGGGGTTGTTGTGGCTCAGGAGAGGGCATTTTCTGTGGAAACTCCTAGGTTGTGAAATTCCTCAGAGAGGTGTGCCTGGCACCTTCATTATATCGTTTCTGATGAATACACCTGAGACCTGTGTTTTCAGAACCCACCTTACCCCTCTGGCTGCAGTTGGTTTTCACTGAGTTTAATATTGAATTTAAAATTGTTGTAACCCGCCCTGAGACATGATGATGATGGTGATGATGCAACAGAGAAGGGATCTTAAAACATTTCAGTCCTTGGTGCTTGCTTCACTTGCTCACAGTTGAAATTTTAAACACGCAGAAGGCTTTAAGTATTCTTCCTCTCTCCCTAACTCCAAAAAGTGACGATATAGGGAACCAGGCAGAGGGCCTTCTCGGTAGTGGTGCCCACCCTGCGGAACGCCCTCCCATCAGATGTCAAGGAGATTATAACCTTTAAAAGACATCTGAAGGCAGCCCTGTATAGGGAAGCTTTTTAATGTGTAATGTTTTATTATGTTTTTATATATGAGTGGCTGGGGCAACCCAGCCAGATGGGTGGGGTACAAATAATTTATTTTTATTATTATTATTATTATTATTATTATTATTATTATTATTATTATTATTTTATTTGTTAATTATTATTTCCAACAACTGCAGCTCCCCAGTTGAAGATCTCAGATGACAGATTGACAGTCATAGGAGAAAAAGGCTACTCCATGGTACGAGCCTCACATGGAGTGCGGAAAGGAGCCTGGTACTTTGAGATCTCTGTGGATGAGATGCCTCCTGAAACGGCTGCCAGACTTGGTTGGTCTCAGCCGCTAGGTAAGCCCGACGCCCCTGCGCTTTATTTACTGACATTTAGTACCTGGCCTTTCTCTCACCATAGAACTCAAGGCAATGTGTTGAAGGTTCCCAGGTGGTCTCCCATCTCGGCGCTTGCCAGGCCTGCTGAGTAAGGTTGCTGCATCATACGCCTTCAAGCCTTGCTGTGGGATCCATTCTAGGATCTCCAAAGGGCTGTTGCATCAGAGCAGCTAACACAATGGCAGTCCTCTGGGGACTGAGGCATGACGCTTCCTGCCTGCTTGCCCTCACAGCAGGGCAAGGAAATCTGAGCCAGCACCGCCACCTCCCCGCCCAGGTAGAAATTGGCGATAAACTTTTGTCCTCATTCCTTCTCCCCCTTCCCAGGAGACCTCTGACTATATATATAGATAGCATGTAAGTCCAGGCAGGTACCTTATTGTGAACCTCCTGTTTTCCGCAGGAAACCTTCAGGCTCCCCTTGGCTATGACAAGTTTAGTTACTCCTGGCGCAGCAAGAAAGGCACCAAGTTCCACCAGTCAATTGGTAAACATTATTCCTCAAGCTACGGCCAGGGAGACGTGCTTGGTTTTTATATCAGCCTTCCAGATGAAACCGAAACTGCCAAATCGCTACCAGATACTTACAAAGATAAGGTAAGGAAGGGGTGAGCTCTTTTAAAGAGGAGACTTGAGCCAAGCTTTGACTTTGATCACTACGTGATCCGTCCTGAGAATACATATACTATAATAAACTATTATAGTAGACTCCTCGGATCTCTTACTAAGCTCTAATACAAATTTGGGACTAGGTAGTTCCAGTCCTTCTGCTTCATGGCAAAAAGGCTGAATGGGAAAGGTACAGAAGGTAGCATTTTTTGGTGGTCCATCTATTCAAGTACACACACTTTTCGTTTTTGCCTTGCCTTGCTTTTCTCACAGTCCCACTGTGCATTCCTGGTGTTACCACCTCAGCCTCCGAGTCTCAAGGACCATCTCACTGAAGTGTCTAGAGTTCCACACACGATTTGGCAAGCGTGAGGTTTTCTGCCTCAATAGCCAGTGTTTGTGGTTCACTATTTTAGTTGCGTTTTTGTGCCTTGACTAGGTGTTTGTCCTACTCCACTGCTTACCTTCTTAGGCTTTGATCAAGTTCAAAAGCTACTTGTACTTCGAAGAGAAGGACTTTGTGGATAAAGCTGAGAAGAGTTTAAAACAAGCTCACGGAAGCCAAGTAAGTTGGCGTTTGGAAGGAGAAGCCTGCATGCAAGCCCTGTCCAATAAAGGAGAACTGCAAGCCTCCTCGTGTGATCCCTGTCTGTCTCTTTTCAGATAATCTTCTATAAAAATGGTGCCAGCCAAGGAGTTGCATACAAAGATATTTTTGAAGGTGTTTATTTCCCTGCCGTCTCTCTGTATAAAGGCTGCACGGTATGTACCAGTGGGAGTCTGATCATGAGTTCATCTGATAACTCTTGGATTTGAAACAAAGAGTGTCGTCTGGATCCTTAACAAAAACCAGGCCCACACTGGCATGAACGTTAGCTGTGTGCTTGTGGTAAGCAGGTGTTTCCAGCTTTTCACAGTTGACAGGTCCAGGTGCTAATGTGCAGGTGCCAGATTCTCCCTGGTCTCTCTTCCTCACCACCTGTTTACACCAGTGCCAAGGGCTAAGGGGTCTGGCCCCTGGGATACTCTCTCCTCTGGCTGCCCATTTGGTTTCTACACCGGTGGGAGGGCCCTGTTCCTCTACCAGCCTGCTCTCTGGCCTGCATGGAGATCTTTGTCACTTTATGGCTTCCAGACTAGCACTCGTTCTCAAATAGTTTTTTTCCCCTTCAGTTTCCCTAAAGGAGGTATTTAAATTGTGCTTAATTGTCTACTTGTGCTCCCCCCCCCCAAAAAATTTCTTCATTTTCCTATTTTACTAGCAGTTATCCAGACTCACCGAACCTGTTAAAATTTCTATAAAGTATCCTTATCAACTGGGTGTCTTTCATAGCACCATTTCCCCCAATAGCACTAAACTAATAGATCCTTTTCCTTTTATAGGTTTCTATAAACTTTGGACCCTACTTCAAATATCCACCAAGAGATATCAGTTACCGCCCGGTAAGTAGGAATGTGAGAATGATTTTGACATGTGACTTTCTTGGGCAATGGAAACTTCAAGTCTTTGTGTGTTGAGAGTCTAAGATTCTGTGTGTTCAAAAAAAATTCCCCAGATTCACTGACCCAGAAACCTAAATTTCAACAGTAGGAGTAAAATATGTGAATTAGACCAAGGATGTAGAGCTACAGGGATGAAGGAAGGAATGTGTGGTAAATGAAACAATATCCCACACCATGTCGTGTTCATAAGCATTTGTCATGAGAGCTAGAAACCTATAATTGGAGCTTGATTCCAAGGACTTGTGGCAGTTGCCAGATTCTGTAGCCAATAACTCACTCAGCCATGCAGAATTCCTGTATGTACATAAAGATGCAGTCATGCTCAGAGTAGACCCATGGAAATGTATTGCTAAGGTAGGCCTATTCATTTCAGTGAGTTTTGCTCTGAGTAAATGTTAGTTGGATACAATCCATGCTGCATTGCACTTCAGAAACACTGAGCAAAATAAGCTCTGGATTATGATTGAATTGCCACCTTAAAAGAAGCACAGATTAGGTGTTACACTCCAGGTCAGCTCTTCCCTTGACCCCAAAGAGTGTGTGTTTGTGACAGGCAGTTTTCATTGTAGGGTTAGGTTCCTCCTTGTGTTACTGGACCGCAGCTCTCATTGTCCCTGACTGCTCTGGCCAACGGGAGTTGGGAGTCCAGAAAAATCTGGATTCTCAATGCTTGTTTTAGAGGAACACTCCTTGGATTCCGATTGTTTTAAGAATCCGATTTCAGTTACTACCTGACAGGGGGGAAAGTTTGGGCTTTGCCAGGGTAGGTGTGCAACAGTGGGTGGCCCTCCCATCAGCTGCTGCCAGCATAACCCATTCATCGAGAAATGATGGAAGTCGCAAGATCTGCAGGACCACATGTTCTTTGCACCTGATACAGAAACCTGGAGCATGCAGGCCAAAATACTACTCATTTCCATTATTCTTTCCAATCTCCATTGCAACAGGCCTGTTTCTCAGTCGTGGGAGCCTCTTGCCCACAGAGCCTCCATTTTCCTGGCATCCAAACTCTCCCAGCCCTCAAACTCAATATTTTTTGCCCTCTCCCAGCCAATTTCTGCATCTAGACCCTGGTCCAGGCCCTCCAGGGCCAATTCTGATGGAGATGCTGCGGCAGAAAAATAGAGCTGATAGTCACCAGATGGTCCTTTGCCCCAGTTCTCCTGCTGATCACTTCTAGTGCCTTCATACAGATACTATATAGCATTGGAAATGGATGGCCCATTGGTCTTCTGCTGCTGCTTTTTTATCATCTGTAGTTTCACTTTCACCAGAACGTTTGGTTAATTAGATGTCGTTGATGTGCAAGCCGCATTAGATGCTTAATTAATGGAAAGGCAGAATTTAAAAGTTCAAAATAAACTATGGATGGGGAAGCTGTGGCCCTCCAGACATTTGATATCAACTTCCATCGAGTTTCAGCCAACATGGCTAATGGTCAGGGATGGTTGGAGTTGTAATGCAACAAGACAGGTCCCCTGAGATAGCTGACTTCTTCTCTTCCCACCCCCTTCCTTCTCCACAGATCAGTGACATGGGCTGGGTCGCTGTGGTGGAACACACACTGGCAGATGTCCTCTACCATGTAGAAACAGAAGTTGATGGGAGGCGCAGTCCACCTTGGGAACCTTGAAAGACATTGTATATATTGGGGTTTTTGTTTTTTTGTTTTGTTTTTACAAAAAAAATAAACGGTATCACTTGATGTAAAGTGGAAAAGAAATAAATTTTGGTTTGTTTTTAAAAAAAAAATTCTGGACTAATTGCCGCTCTCTAAAACCTCCAGTGGAATGCTGGCTGAAAATGGGGAGGGGAGATGGAGTATCCTGAAAAGGGACATAGCTGGCTGGTGGGAATCTTGAAGAGGAGCAGCACACATGACAAGGCTTTGGTACGAGTCCCAGTTGTAGTGGGCAGGAGAGGGGTCCCGTTTATCAGACGTGGATGCATGCTTCAGTCAGAACAACAGCGGTTTGCTCAGACATAAATTCCTGAGCCGCAAAGTGAAGTCGCAGTAGAGAGGAAAGGAGGAGGAGGAACTTGTATGGTTTTAATGCTAGACTCTTGAATGCTGAGAATCCCTGCTGAGAACCTGAGGGTCCTGCTCCTGCCTCCCTCCACCAGGCCTCGTGTGGGGCCTGACAGGCTACAAAAGGACTGCTGCTGCCCAGCAGAGCATTCTGTTTACATTCCTTTAAGCTGCTTTTTAATTGTGCTTCTTATTTTTATTTTAAATTGCTTTAAACTGTTTTTGCGTGTGTGTGTTTCAGCGGGGTGTTATTTGGCTGTTTCTGTTTATATTTTGATTATATATTTTGTGTTTTTATGTTGTAATTTTGTCTTGTGAACCACCCTGAGACCCGCGGGTATAGGGTGGCATATAAATTTAATTAATAATAATAACACAAGCTGTAGGGACGCGGGTGGCGCTGTGGGTAAAAGCCTCAGCGCCTAGGGCTTGCCGATCGCCAAGTCGGCGGTTCGAATCCCCGCGGCGGGGTGCGCTCCCGTTGCTTGGTCCCAGCGCCTGCCAACCTAGCAGTTCGAAAGCACCCTCGGGTGCAAGTAGATAAATAGGGACCGCTTACTAGCGGGAAGGTAAACGGCGTTTCCGTGTGCTTCGCTGGCTCGCCAGAGCAGCTATGTCACGCTGGCCACGCGACCCGGAAGTGTCTGCGGACAGCGCTGGCCCCCGGCCTCTTGAGTGAGATGGGCGCACAACCCCAGAGTCTGGCAAGACTGGCCCATACGGGCAGGGGTACCTTTACCTTTACCTTTTTAACACAAGCTGTACAGTATGAACTAGCAGATAACATTTGAGAGAGGTTGCTGTAAAACAAGTTTTTTCACTCTGGCACAATATGCACTTTTACAAATGTTTAATTCTCTTCCCTTTTACCACTGAAGTGTCATGGAGATGGCATTCTTTGCTTGCGTTGGGAGATTAGGAGCTGCCTGACACCATGTACTCCCAAGTATTGCCCATTCCATAATGCTTCTCCAGGAACTCTGGCAGAGGTCTTGCCCATTGCCTTCTTAGCTTACTGTTCTTTTAACTAGAGGGGCAGGGTTAGTCCTCTCCAAACTGCTACCCTCCAGGTGCTGTGGACAACAGCTCCCTTCGGTCTGGCCATTGGTCCTGGCAGCTCGGGTGATGTAGTCTAGAACATCTGGAGGGTGGCAGCTTGGGAAAGCGTGCGCTAGGGATGAACCTGCAAAGTGAAAGTGCCCTGCCGCTGAGCTTTGGACCCAGGTGGTACATTGGCCATCCACCTTCAGAAGCTGCAAGCTGTAGAACAGGGATGAGGAACCTGTGGCTCTTCAGCTGTCATTGGACTCCAGAGCCCATCTTCCATAGCAGTTGTCCATGCTGCCAGGGGCTGATGGGAACTGGAGTCCAGTAACATCTGGTTGGTCACAGATTCCTGTAGCATACAAAATAAAATTCCTTTATCCTTCTCTGTCCTAATCCACTGACTGGGTCATCCCTGAGTCAGGGGCAGACCTTTTCAGTTACATGATCTTCAAAAGTCTTAATCCTGTAGGCAAAAAAAGAGAGCAGTGACATGGAACATTTTAAATCATACTCCATTTTTATTTTCAGAAGTACATAAACTTTGAGCACAGTTTTCTGCTACTCTTGTTAAATACATTTTTTAATGTCTCAGATCAAAGAAGCTGTTATTCATTTTCACCTGGCATTAGTGTCTAAACACACAAAATCTTCACACTGCACCATCTGCCAGTCTTTGAAAAGATGTTAACCAAGAATGCAAGAGTAAAACAGAACAGGCTTTTCATGTTTAATATACCTGACTTGAATAAATATTAAATAAACACTTTGTCCAACTGCAAACAAGGGAGGAAGATACCTACGTTTTTTAAAAAAACAACAACAGGTGATTATGAGTAATGGAATGTTCAAGGGTTCTGGTAGCTGAAGTAGTAAAATCTATTGTGAAGCTGGATAATGTGCCAACGCCAAGCCTGAGGTCAGACTTTGGGGATCACAGATTCACCAAGTGAGTTTAGGAGCGTACCTATCTTATTTTAAGCCTAACAGCAAACAATATGGAATAATATTTGCATTGAAACTAATTTGTTTTTAAAGTAACTCTCATCGACCAGGGTGAGGCTGCTAGTTACTGAGGTGTGTGTGTGTGTGTGTGTGTGTGTGTTAACTGCTCGCCTGCTATGGTCCTGAAGAATATAGTAAGCTGCCTTATGCAGCCCTTGGTCCCTCTTAGCTCCATATTGTCAACACTGACTGGTAGCGCCTCTCCAGGATTTCAGACAGTAGTCTCTCCAGCTGGAGATTAGATGTAGAACTATCTGCATGTAAAGCAAATGCTGTCCTACTGAGCTTATTGCTCTTCCCCTAAAACGCAAGGGGTTGAATACAGTGCAGTCAACCAAAGCTCGTATATGTGGACAGGGAGGGAGAGAAGGAGGAAAGGCCTTGGCCAGAGAGCCAAGAGACTGGTGGGGAAACGAGGATGCTACAAATGCACTATTTTTATTCAGCAGGGTCTTGCTCCGTGGTGATCGTGGCTTTTAAGCTACAAAGGATGGTTAGCAGTTAGTCACTTGGTTTTAATGCATGGCCTGCTGTTATGGACATTAAACAAAACAAGCGCCTTGCTACCAAGCCCACTAAGATGAAGGGTGAGTTCAGACTGCATTGATCTACAATGGTACCTCGGATTAAGTACTTAATTCGTTCCGGAGGTCCGTTCTTAACCTGAAACTGTTCTTAAGCTGAAGCACCACTTTAGCTAATGGGGCCTCCTGCTGCCACCATGCCGCCGGAGCACGATTTCTGTTCTCATCCTGAAGCAAAGTTCTTAACCTGAGGTACTTCTGGGTTAGCGGAGTCTGTAACCTGAAGCTGCTGTAACCCGCGGTACCACTGTACTTGCATGTTGGACATAGGTTACAGCCAGCATTGTTTGGCTCATGCCCATGACCCATCCTTGCAGATACTTTGCCCTGCTGTTCATGGTTGCTGGTGCTGCCCTTTTCCCTGTGAGAAAGCAGCAACCTCTGTAGGCCTTGTTCTGGTGCAGAAGGGCCTTCCGGGGGGGGGGGGGAGAGACATGCAGAGACGGGGAGAACATCTTGCACCAGGTTCCCCTGGAAACCTGGAACAGGCACTGGCTCTTTTCTGATCCCATGTACAAAGGCTTTCCGATAGGCTGTCACTATGGGCACAATACTTAAGAGTTCGGAACATAGGCAGCTAAGATGGAGTTCCGACTCCACTGTTGGCGGGAGCTTGCCTCTGAATGCCAGCTTCTGGGAACTGCAAGTATGGAGAGTGCTTTTGTGCTGAGCTCCTGCTTGCGGGCTTCCCAGGGGCATCTGGCTCGCCGCCATGCCAGCAGGATCCTACACCTAGATGGGTCTTTGGCCTGCTCCAGGAGAGCTTTCCTTACGCCCTTCCATTGCACAGTAAGCCGGATCACTTGTCCAACTAGCCTAGCCTTCTTTCCTCTCGCTGGCAGCGCTTCTCTGAGATCTTGGGCAGAGGTCTTCCATGTCACCTGCTCCCTGAGCCTTTCTCGTTTAGTTGGCAGGTCCAGGGACAGTGCAGGAGGCCTTCTGCATGCAAGGCAGCAGCTCTGCCACCCAGCTGAGGTTCCCTCAACCAGTCAGTTCAGCAGAGGCCAGCTGAGTGTAAAATAGGAGGTGTTGCATAACACAGATTCACAAGCTGGCCCAAGCAGACTGATTCTAAATCAGGCATGGAGAAGCAGTGCAGTGCAGTGGGCAGAGCACTGCCAGATTAGGCTGCAGACACCCTGCTTCAAATCTCATGCAGTTCTGAGACACTCTGGTGGACCTTGGGCCAACTGATACCTCTTGGGTTTTCCCCAGGCTGTGACTGTTTTGTAGGAGGGATTCAAGTGCACACCTGGAAATTTAGGCTTGTTCCAATGAAGTGGATTAAATGAGGATGAATGCTGACTGTCACCTCTCCATAAACAAGTCTAGAGGAATCCTTGGTAAACTTTGTGTAAGCAAATCAATAGGCTGCAATGGAGGAGCTCTTACTCAAGCCTAACCCACCTTCTTATTAGGCGGGGGGAAAGGGGGGAACATGCATACCCCATGCTCCTGGAACAAAAGGGTGGGACAAAAAATGCACTAAATTAAAATATAAATGGCACTAAATTCTACTGGTTTTTAAAAAGTAAGATCATAGCTTAAGTTGTTCTGTGAGCTCAATTATCTTGGCTTTGTTTTCAGGGTATTTCAGATACACCTTTCAAAAGGAAACCTCTTTAACAAACCTGGGGCTGCAAAATCTAGTCCTGTACTTTGTCATCAAAGGATCAGTGAAGCACCTAGGATGAATTTTTCTGCTGTTCAATCCTTTGAACTGGGGGTGGGGGGGTGCCACCTTCAGCCCATCTGCCTAATTTCAAAAGATTTCTGAAAGCAATCATTTTGAACCTCTGAGAAGAGTGATTTGTCCCTCCCCTGCAAGCTTAAGAGAGAGATCACAGATACGCCATATACTCTCTTATACCACTTTTATACTCAGGGAGAATCCTGGAAGCTGTAGTTGTTCAAGGGTGATGGGAATTCTAGTTCTGTGAGATCAGCACCCTTAATCAAGCACAGTTCCCAGCATTCTTTGGGGGAAGCCATGACAACGAAAACGGTGTAAGTGCTTCAATGTATGGTGTGGATGTGAGAAAAGAGAGGGGGGTGAGATGAAGGAGGGAGACAAAGGTGTGGCCTACTCTGCCTTTTGGCTATGGCAATGACCACTGCTGAAATGTGACCCACAACAGACCACCCCTGAGAACAACAACCACCAAGAAGATTTCCCACTCTTGCTTTGGGAAGAGGATAAAAAAAGCTGCCTCAGAGGAGTAGGCAGGGAGCTTGTTCTATTGGCAGGAAAGATGGATGTCCCTGTACCCATTTTCTGGAGCAGGAGCCTCAGCTGCCAGGGAAAGAGCCTTGAGCGAGTGGTCCATGAGCCGGAAAAGGGATTCATCAGCCACAAGGAGTGTGTTGCGTGTGTGCGGCCACTTCAACAGCGCACGGCCTGCTGCATGGAGGCAGAATTGCTGCTCAAATGGTTGCGCAGATGCTTAGCGAAATCCACCTGGGTTTGAGAGAGGACTTGGTTGATGAGGGACTTGGGCAGCCATCCCTGGGAGAGAAGGGGGGAAAGAGCAACATCATTATGTGTTCAACTTAAAGGGTTAATTCTGTGAAGGTCTCCCTTCTATGCACAAGGTTTGAAGTAATAAAAAAGAGGCAAAACCTCTCTGTTCATTCCCCCCGCCCTCAGTTCTCCTCAGTAAAGTGGTATCAGGATTTATTTTTTACACTTGTCCTGCTTCTCCTTCTGCTTGTCTGCACTTCCTAGGCATGGGTCCGAGAGGTTTCCCCATGGTTTGCCATAAGCATCCATCCACAGGAAGCCCAATTCAGCAGCAAATAGCGGGTTTTCGCAGGAAAAGTGGCTGAGCAAACGAAAATTCTCTTGGAACCAGGCCTAGAAAGCACATACGAGCAGAAGTGCGGACGAGCCCTCAGAGCAGTTTTACAGTCTATCCCTCTTCCCAGGGAACTTTGGGAATAATAGCCCTGTGAGGGGGGTGTTGGTCTCCTAACAACTCTCAGCACCCCTAACAAACTACAGCTCCCAGGATTCATTGGGGGAAGCCATGACTGTTAAAGTGGTATCATTGTGCTTTAAATGTAAGTAAAGGTAAAGGGACCTCTGACCATTAGGTCCAGTCGTGACTGACTCTGGGGTTGCGGCGCTCATCTCGCTTTATTGGCCGAGGGAGCTGGCGTACAGCTTCCGGATCAAGTGGCCAGCATGACTAAGCCACTTCTGGCGAACCAGAGCAGCGCATGGAAACACCGTTTAACTTCCCGCCAGAGCAGTACCTATTTATCTACTTGCACTTTGATGTGCTTTCGAACTGCTAGGTTGGCAGGAGCAGGGACCGAACAACGGGAGCTCACCCCATTGTGGGGATTTGAACCGCAGGTCTTCTGATCGGCAAGCCCTAGGCTCAGTTGTAGACCACAGTGCCAGCCACAATTGATCTTATCATGAAATGATGGAGAGTGGTAGGGGGGAAATGCAGGAGGAATCCTTGGCTCAGCGCTATGTATCTTCTTGCACAGTTCATCTAACTGAAAAATACCCTCTCAAGAGCCCCAGAAAGTGGGTCCCTCTTAGTGACACCTGAGATGACTCCCTGCAGAGTTGAATGCACAGCTGTTTATGAAAGTTGCACCACCCAAATCATGGCAAGAGGATGATCTCTGGCAAAACCAATGGATGCAGTGATTTAGCTCAGTCCACCGTGTGCCTGTACCTTGAGGTCGATGCTGAGAAGCCAGGTTAACTTGGTCTGGGAGGGGTCACCAAGGAGAGGCCGAAGAACCATACACGTGGGGCCATTCTCAGCTCTGTGGGAGGACAGGAGAGCATCATGTTAGCATATTACACAAAAAACTGAGTACCCCCCTAAATTCAATCAAGGAGAAAGCAATCGAGAGGGAGACGACTCTTTACCTAATAACCCCTTTCTGTTCAGGCATCGCTGCATAGGTGGTGGACATGCCAGCCAGGACACAGGTTGAGCCTCTCCTCTTGGAACAACGGACACTCACAAAGTCTCGCGGCCCAACTATGTTGCCAGGGGTTGGGGCTGCAGTTTCGTGAGTGATCACCGTGTCGTTGCCGATCTTCTGCAAGATCTGGAGAAAGATCGCCAATGAAAACAAAGGGTTGTCATTTTTCATACAGGGATACTTACTGCACCTCCTTGCTGGTAGCTGATGCAATTCCTGCTATGGCCGACAAATTCCTTTCCTGCCTCACTTTTGGAAGGAGCACAGTGCTGATTACTTTGGGGAAGGGAGGGACAAGAGGCAGAAGGAGACTCCCTTTGTTCCTAACACATGATCGGTGCTACCAACATGGGCAGGAAGCACACAGTGTAAAGGTCACCAGCCACAGCCGGCTGCGTAATGGTGGCCCACAAGATTTGGCAATGACATCAGCTTGGATGGCCTTAAAAGCAGTTTTGATAACTTCATGGAAGATAAGGCTTTTAAGGCTACTAACCATGATGACTAGGTTCTGCCTCCAGTGGGAATCTTCTGTCCTTTGAAGGAGGGAGCAGGAGGGAGCCAATTCCCCACGAGCCTGTGTGGCCTACGAGCCTTACAATGGAGATACCCCACAAATACCATAATGCACCCATGTCTGCACGATTACAGATCTGAGACGCTTAACACAAGAGTCTAAAACTGGCCAGCAGAGCTGCCCAAACACCTCATTAGTGCTCATGTTTTACAGGTGTGGAACACTGAGATCAAGACATTGGTTAGCTATGCTGAGATTTGTTTTAAAAACTTGTGATTTTAATTTGTTGTCGTTGCACCACAAGAAGCAAGCAACGCTTGGTGATTTACTGTGAATCATCCAGGGATCTTCCAGTAGATCCCAGTCTTTCTTCAGACCATCCCAGCTCTACAATATACTTTTCTACTAATAGCGGTGCAAAAAATCACTGATCAGGCAAAGCAATGTGCTTTACAACTCGTTGCAGAGTTGAATGCGTAAGCCACTGGCACAGTCTCCTTTCGCCAAGAATGCGTTTCGGTGTGTGTTTACCTTGACTTCTTTGACATTCGGGTTCCAGTCTCCCATCTGCTCCATCCTTTCCACTAACTCGCTATAGACGCAGTCCAGGGGTTTATCAACCACCACCTCTAGCCGGAATACCTTCCCCACATCCGGGAGTACTTTGCTCAGGACTTTGTCACCATTGGCCTGCAGAAAAAAGCAGAAGGGGGTCTAAATTGTTAGCATCGCTGGCTTGCATAACCCAAAGCATGAGAGCTAAGAGTATTATTAGGTCGTATGTTGCATCCAGCCCGATTCCCACGTGATAACCTCGCAACAGGGCTTTTCCAATGTGCTCTATATGGGGCTGGCCTTGAAGCTACAACCAGAATGTGCTAGCCAGGGGGATGGCTAATCTTAGAAAAGGGCCATAGCTCAGAGGTAGAGCACATGCTTTGCAGACAAAAGGACCCAAGTTCAAGCTCTAGGTAAGGCTTGTCTGAAATCCTGGAGAGCTACCACCAGTTGGTGTGCGGACCAGGGATGGGGAACCCTGATGTCCTGCAGATGTTAGACTCCAACTCCCATCAGCCCCAGCCAGCAGGACCAATAGTCAGGAGTGATGGGAGCTGAAGTCCAGCAGCATCTGGAGTACACCATGTTTGACTATGCCTGAATCAATGGATTAGGGTCTATAAAAGTTGCATCAGTAGGGCCACAATATTTGCTCTTTTCTTAGGGTGGAAAGATGCAGGTGGGGTGGAAGAGTGAGCAGCATGAAGAAAATTAGGCCCATTTCGATGCAAAATAATGATTTACCACTAGAAGGACCAGCTGCAATAAGCCACAGGTTTGCATAATATGCTTTTTTTTCTTTTACACTTGTGAGAAGATCAGAAGGAACCCTTTCCAGCTTTATATTAACCACAGTTTCTCCTAACATCCAAACTCAGAAAACAGTTGTTTGTTTAAACCTGAACCATGGAAAGGGAAGAAGGGAAGTCATTGATATCTTAAGGATGTAAAATGTGTACTTGAAATTGTAAAACAGAAAACTTAATAAAAATTATTTTAAAAAATAAAATAAAAGATACCTTAGTTTGTTAATTTGAAATGATATTTTGACCCTAACTAAAATTCAGCTCTCCATCTGAAGGCTGCAAAGTTGGCGACCCCAACTGACATCTTCCCTGACCCTTTGCAAGCAAAGTAGAAGGGAACGCCAAACAGCAACCCCCCCACGAACAATGCAACATGCCTACCATCACTGTCTCTGTTTTCCAGCCCTCCTGCTCTCCAAGAATTTTAAGTGATTTCTGAAGTGCCTCATCTCCTTGCTTGATGTAGGACATCTCCGTTTCATTGAAGAGATTCTCTTCCAGTCTAGAACCTGTTGGAGGTTGGAGCAGGTTTTAATTTTACTTTATTTTTATTTTTTAAAAAAGAAAGCTTGTATTTTCAATGCCACCAAAAATTCAGCAGCCCCAAAATGCAAGGATAAAACACGCCCAACAAGAGCCGTGCCTCGTTATACTTACTTAGCAAAGAGCTCCTTCTGCGCACATTATTGATCCACTTGCTGGGACCAGGCCTGGTAACTGCAAATTTATTCAGCTCCTGGACAATTGCAGCAGCTGCTTGTCTCTTCAAGCCTGAGGAGAGGAAAGCATAACAGTGGTATTAAAAGCCATATCTGTACCCGTAGAAGCAGGCCCTTTGAGGTCCAGAGAGGCCTGGGATACTTCCAGCTTTCGAGGTTCCTAACCATCATTAAAAAACAACAACACAGACAACACAGGAAAATAAAATAAGGCACCCAAAAGAGTGAGCTGATCTGAGAGGACATGTTCAACACAGTCTACTCTTGTGCCACCAGAACCAATATATTTTTATTAATATTTATTAATATTTTAAACTCTTTAATGTGACAAGATTTGGACAGTTAACACACACAGAGAGAAATCTTTTACTAAGTCTAATCTCTTACTTGCTTAAATCTGCAGCTATAAACTGAGGGCTGTAAATTGAACTGATGCACATACAGTAAAAACAAGTTGTGAAACTTATCAGATGCCGAAAAATTAACAAGTGTACAGATTTGAGCCCTTTGAACTTGACTGCCCTTCCACCCAACCCAATTAGTCCTGAAGAGAATGACTGCCTGTGGTTCTTCACGCAACCCTCCTCCCCCGAACCCACCTGCACCTCCGGCTGTTAAAAAAAACCCCACCTAAAACTAAATCAGCAGTGACAGCCTGTCTCAGGAGTCCTGTTTGCATTTTATTGTTTAAAACAGTTCTTGACTCCCCAGATGTTGTTGCACTACAAATCCCACCATCCCCAGCCAGCTTAGCCAGTGGTCAGCTCAGGGATGATGGTAGCTGTAGTCTGACAACATCTGGGGACCCAAGATTGTTTTAAACGCAGCTTGAACATTTCTCCATTTCCAAGTTCCTTTGTTGCCTTCTTAGCTTAAGAGGGGAATCCAGGCACAGTAGAAACACTGCTGATTTTACTACAAAGCTGCCGAACTGATTTCTCCTCTGCTCCATTTGAATGAGAACATTGTACAAATTCTGGTAAAGGCATGTTTACATGGTAAATTATGTACCTCTGTATCTCTTGCTTATTTCTTCAACAGCCCTACTAGAAAAATTAACCAATAAACTGAAACTGACACTGGGACAAACAGAAGAAGCTGCCTTTATCCCGGTATGGCTCCCCTTTATCACATACACAGCCCAACAAAACAAAAAAAATTCCTTCCAGTAGCACCTTAAAGACCAACTAAGTTAGTTCTTGGTATGAGCTTTTGTGTGCATGCACACTTCTTCAGATACACAAATGGGCTCATACCAAGAACTAACTTAGTTGGTCTTTAAGGTGCTACTGGAAGGAATTTTTTTTGTTTTGACTATGGCAGACCAACATGGCTACCTATCTGTAACAGCCCAACAAGACAACGACAATAATCCACCAACAGCATACAAATCAATATGGCTAACCTGATCCAAAACACCCACCCACCCCACTCACACACAAAAACAAAGACCACCACAGCCAATCACAAACAAACAACCACACCCTAGGCCAACCCCAACCTCTCTCTTCACCAAAGGAACACAAATGAACAGCACAAGCAGCGGTGACACCAAACCCCACATACATTAAGCATAATAGAAACATCGCCACCCGACCCCACCCCCACCCATCTTCCCTCCCTCCACCCCTTCTTCTTTTCCCCCCTCTCCCCCTAATGTCTCAACAAATGAAACAGATTTGTAAAAATGTTACACGGAAAAAATATGAGAGACATTACACTTACTTCTGTAAAACAAGAAAATCTTTAATAATAATAAAAAAGAAAACACTTAAAGTGACGTTAATTTATCAGTTGTGCAACGAATGCATCTAAGAAATCAGGATGCATTACAAACATGCACACAGATTTATGACTATGAAGGCTTTTAGAAACAAGGAACCATCATATGAAAACTGACTCCACTGACCGCCTAGAAAAACCTTAAAGCGCGTGAACAGAATTTGTGTCAATATATATAAACCAGGAGTGGGGAACCTGTTGCCCTCCAGTGTTAACTGAGCATTTCCCATCCTTTTAAAATATTTTATTTATGATTTTCAGTTTTATACATTTCAATAATTTTACAGTCATTTTAACATTTCAAAACTTGACTTCCTACTCCCTCTTTCTGCAGTTCCTTAATTTTTTAAAAAATATTTCCTGCATATCCAAATTAACTCAATTTGCTCATTTATTCATCTACTTTAAATATATACTCTTATAGAACTGCAGGTTATTACAAGAATCCTGCCAATGTTCTTATCTGTTTACAGTTTGTAAATATTCAATAAACCATTTCCATTATTTTATAAAAAGTTTGTTATCTTGACTTATTATTTTTTTCGGTTAAGTTTCACCATTTCTGCATATTTCATAAGTTTTTGTATCCATTCTTCTTTGGCTGGGACTTCTTTCCATTTGGGGGCAAGTAACATTATTGCCATTGTAGTCGCATACACGAATAAATTTCTATAAAATTTGGGTAGTTCTTTCCCTATAATTCCCAAAAGGAATGAGCATTCTGGCTGGGGCAATGAGAGTTGGAGTCCAGCATTTAGAAGACATCGGGTTCTCCAACCCCGATTTAAGCTCTCTACAGCTGGGGAGGGGAAAGTACGCCCTAGTTACATTCATAGCCCCCTTAGCTGAAATACTTTAACTAGACATGGAAGCTGTGACCTTCTTCATGCTACAGCTCAGCTCATCTAAAACCAGTAGAGGCTGGCCATTTTTTCGAGGAAATGGAGTACAGTACTTTCTCACCATCCTCAGCCTGCCCTTAGCCAATCTCTACCTGCCTGCTTTTCCTCCTCAAAACCAGTCCAAGGCTTTGCATGGCCTCTGTAGGGAGGTAATTGTAGACAAAACTAGAATTCCTTGCTCTGCCTGTCATTGGCCAGAGCTCTCCCTGCTGGTGGTTTCACTGCTTTCCGCCTTACTTGTCTCAATGGGCAGCAGCCACCACTAGATTCCCCTGAACTACAAAATGTAAGCTTTCCATTTCTGCATGCAACAGACAAGATGCATCTAAGGGCATGGCTGGGTTATTTAAAGGCACATGACACACATTTACATGAAATGTACACAGGCTAATGCACAAACATCAATGCCACTGGTAGATAAGGAGAGTTGCATAGCTACGGTCAACATTACAGTGCACCCTCCCACTATAAGCAAAGTCCCCCCCCCCCCAAAAAAAGAAAATTTCTAAAAAGAGGGAAAGGGCAGAAATCCGGGATCTCACTGCAAAAGACCCTACGCTTCCCAGGCTAGCCATTAACAACATGTCAAGCAGCCAGAAAACGAGAAACATCCATGATAACTTTTTATTCGCTACAACAAAAATTGCTCTTTTAAAGTTCTTTACACTTATACATCAATATTTCACCCACTGAATCCCAGAAGATGGCTTGCTAGAAAAGGTTGAAAAGCAACACAAGGAATGAAAAAGCTACTAGCTGCAGCCGTTCAGAATGGACCGGCAGCACCAGAGGAGAGGAGCCGTTCATCATTCCCTTGATTTAAATTCTGTTTGCGCCACAGTAAGAACATACAGAAACAACTTTTAAATCTGGAAAATAGCAGGAAGGCAAAGGGTTCGGCCCCTGCACAATGGATGTGATCTGAATAACCCCCAAACACACACCAATAGTTGCTATTACCTTTAAAAGAAACTGTAGGAGATTCATCTGATCACATTTACACTGTGTACGCACTATAAGTCATGTCTGAAGCACATTTTCCCCCTCAAAAAGATTTTGAAGATGATATTAATGTTGTTTGGTTTGTACTCACCCATTGTGCTGTGCAGGTGTCTGTAGGAAATGCCGGCACACAGCTTGAAAGTCGCAGGCAGCATCACAGAAGTCTGAAAGAGTTGCGGAGGATCCCGGCTTCCCTGTGTCTCTGAGCGCCTCTGCTGCTGTTTTGCTGGTGTCTCCTCTCCCCTCTGCTCTTAAATAGCCAGTGACGGATGCTGGTTTGTCAGCAGAGAGATAAGAAAAGACATCACTTACAGCAGGCTGGCTGACACCAAGGCCAAGCCCATCGCCTCATGAGCTTGCGGTGGGGGCAAGCAGGTGGGAGGCGTGGATCTCGCAAGAGGCCAGAGGGCAGGCTGCACAATCCCCAAACCCTTTAAGCTGGTTTTCCTGCATTGAAGGTTGCCAGATGCCTTCCTGGCAGAGTTGCCATGCTTTTTAAGCAGCTCCGTGAACAAAGCAATTACAGCAGCCAAAGGTTTTTCCTTTCTCTCTACTGTCTGAGTATCTTGAGCAAACCTTTTCAGCAGGGGGCCGGTCCACTGTCCCTCAGAGCTTGTGGGGGGCCAGACTATATGGGGGGGTGAACAAATTCCTATGCCCCACAAATAACCCAGAGATGCATTTTAAATAAAAGCACACGTTCTACTCATGTAAAAACACACTGATTCCTGGACCGCCTGTGGGCTGGATTTAGAAGGCGATTGGGCCGCATCTGGCCTCCGGGCCTTAGTTTGCCTACTCCTGATCTTGAGCTTCTCAGGCAAACGGGCTGGCACAGTGCCCAAAGCAATGCTGGCATCAGAAACAGCAGTAGGGACTGGTGCCCATTGGGACAAGTAAGGCAGAAAGCAAGGAGCCCGAGTGCAGTTGGAGCCAGCATCAAGTGCAGACGGAGCAGAGCAAGCCTTCAACAGGCAGATCCAACCAATGCTTCTTGAAGATCCATCCTTCTCACTGCTGAGCAAAATGATAGGACAATTCCCTGGACTACTTGTAAGTAAGAAGGCAAGCAAGTTGAAGCAACTGAGGTAGCATCCCATTCCAACAGCAGGTTAAATACAGTATTAGCTCGGGTTAAGTACTTAATTTGTTCCGGAGGTCCGTACTTAACCTGAAACTGTTCTTAACCTGAAGCACCACTTTAGCTAATGGGGCCTCCTGCTGCTGCCGCACCGCCGGAGCACGATTTCTGTTCTTATCCTGAAGCAAAGTTCTTATTGTTGTTAGCCACCCTGAGCCCGGCTTCGGCTGGGGAGGGCGGGATATAAATAAAATTTATTATTATTATTATTATTATTATTAACCTGAAGCACTATGTCTGGGTTAGCGGAGTCTGTAACCTGAAGCGTATGTAACCTGAAGCATATGTAACCCAAGGTACCACTGTACTTCTGCTGGAAGTACTGAAGCAGAGACTCTGGGCTTACCCACACTAACCTTTTGCCCCTCTCTTTCCAGGCACAGATCTGCGCTTTAAAGTATCTGATGGCTTTAATTCTTTCTTTTTATTTTGCCCTGGAGCTTTCCCCATGAAAACCTGCCCTTTAGAGCTCGGTCAGAGCAAATGGCCATTCAGTTTTTCCATGGATTGCCATTTGCTCTGATTCAGCTTTAAAGAGTGGGTTTTCACAGGGGAAGTTCCATGGGTGGGGGATGCACTCTGACATAAAGCTTTAGAGCTTGGCCTGTGCCTGGAAAGAGTGAGGGAAGGGAAGTGTGGATAAGCCCTCAGCTGGCCACCTGTCAAGGAAGCAGCGGCAAACGTACATGGTAAGCTGCCAGAACACTGGGTCCATCTTGGCAGTGTCTCCACTGACTGGCAGCTGCTCTCCAGAGTTTCAAGTAGGGCTCTCTCCCAGCTCCACCTCTACACAAGGAATTGATCCTGGGACCTTCTGCATACAAGGCAGGTGCTCTTTTGCTAGAGGACCCCAAGTTATTAATAATAATATTATGATAATTTATTATTTATAACCCGCCCATCCAGCTGGGTTTCCCCAGCCACTCTGGGCAGCTCCCAACAGATTAAAAACAGAGTAAAACATCAAACATTAAAAACTTCCCTAAACAGGGCTGCCTTCAGGTGTCTTCTAAAAGTCAGATAGTTGTTTATTTCCTTGACATCTGATAGGAGCATGTTCCACAGGGTGGGCGCCACCACTGAGAAGCCCCTGTGCCTGCTTCCCTTCAGTCTCTAAGATTCTACCTGTGGTGTCATAGACAGAGTGTTGAAGGTTGAGTGGGTGAAGCCCAGGGTTCAAATCCCTGCACAGCCATGAAATCCACTGGGTTTTACATGGTCACCAGAGGCTTGGGTCCAAATAACATGAGATGCTAAGGATACGAAGCACACTTTTCCCTTCAGAGAATTCTAGGTGCTGTTGTTCACTGTGGGTTGCTGGGAATTGTACCTCTGTGACAGATAAACTGCAGAACCTAGAATTCTTTGAGGGAGGGGAATGTCATTTGAATGTGCTTTAAAGGTATTCTTCTTCTTTGGCGATCACTCGTAGCCGAGTAAGATTGTCTGCCATAAACACGGTTTTAACAATGAGTCTGTAAGTGACTGTGAAGGTCAATTCTGGATCCACACATCCTTCCACAGTGGGAACATTGGTTTCCGGGTGGGAGTTGATCATGGTGTGGATTTGCCAAGCGTGCCTTCCTCTTAGCACGTTTCTCCCTTGTGTCCTGAGTTCGAGGGTCTTCAAAGCCCATGACACCTTTGGTAAAGGCTGTTGTCCAACTGGAGAGCTCACAGGCCCGTGTTTCCCAGTTGTCAGTGTTTATACTACTTTTTTTTTTAGATTTGCCTTGAGACAGTTTTTAAACCTCTTTTGTTGACCACCAGCATTACACTTTCCATTTTTAAGTTCAGAATAGAGTAGTTACTTTGGAAGACGATGATCAGGCATCTGCACAACATGACCAGTCCAATGAAGTTGATGTTGAAGAATCATTGCTTCAACACTGGTGATCTTTGCTTCTTCCAGTACACTGATATTAGTTCGCCTGTCTTCCCAAGTGATGTGTAAAAATTTCTGGAGACACCGTTGATGGAATCTTTCGAGGATTCCATATATTTAAAGGCATAGTGTATACACAGCCTGTATGTGTCACTTGGAAAATTGGTTTTTTTCTAAAAAGGTTAATAGCGGTCATGGGGCCTCCCCTTCTCTGCGTTTCTGACAACAGTTCCCACTCCTGATGGGGTCTGCACCTTTCCCCACCCCACCAGGCCTAACAGCTGCTTGGGGGGCTGTCCCTGAGTGCTTGTGTTATGAGAGAGGGAAACGAGCTTTTCTCTGCTGTAAGAAGCTGAGCCAATTTTTGTTGCATAACATTCAGCCAAGGGCACTGCCACAGGCGGAGAGGTGCTCCAGCTGGGGCTCCAGCCCAAACTGCAACATCAGAGCACCCGAGCTGTGCAGAGCCTCAGTTTATGGCATGAAGGGGACAATAGAGAGGTCTTAACCTGGTGCCCTGCAGCTGTTGCTGGAATACAAGTCCTGTCAGCACCAGTCAGCATGGCCAGTGGTCCAGGATGATGGGAGCTGTAGTCCAGCAATACCTGGAGGCCAAAGGACCCCCACTGCTGTCTTAACCAGTAGGGCAGAATAGAGCATTCTTGCTCAAGGGGAAGAGCTTGTCACTATTTTTATTGCAGTTATTTATATACTTTCCGAGAGTCATTTGTTTTTGTTTTTTAAAGCTGCTTGTCAGCTATATAATTTACAAAGTGGTTTACACGATCCAAAACAAAAGGACAATGTGATGGTGACTGTTGCATGATACATCATTAGAACTGCTGTGCCCATGAATAAGGGTTTGTTTTGGCCCAAAAAACTTCCATTGTGTTCCAGTGGTGACACGTTATAGTCATTCAAGCAATGCAAATGGAGCTCATGAATTGCAAGGCAGATGGATGGGGGAATAGAATTACACCACCATCCTATATGTGCCTACTCAGAAGTGAGTCCTACTGAGTTCAGTGGTGCTTACTCCCAGGTAAGTGGGTATAAGATTACAGCCTTAAACTTGGTGCAGTAAGAAGATAGGAAACTGCCTTGTTCTGAGCCAGACAGTTGGTCCACCCACCTCAGTATTGTCTACACTGACTGGTAGCAGCTCTCCAAGTTTTCAGGCAAGGTTCTGCTCTAGTCCTACTGGGAGACACAAGGGATTGAACCTTGGACCTTCTGCATTCAAGGCAGGTCCTCTACCACTGAGCTATGGTGCCATTAGGGCAAAGCAGAGTTGACTGGACACATTTTGCATTTAACCACATTGGGAGCCATTTTTTGCGAGGATATTCTGCAACATGTCATTGATGCAATAACATCGCATTGGTTGCCCATCCACAAATTGTTTAGTTGTGCTGCAATGTTTCCCCATGGTCATTGCACAACTGCCTCTGGAGGAGCTCCTTTGCACTACAGTGCAACAAAAGCAGGACAAAAAACCCAAAACCCTAACTTGGACCATTTGGGGTATAAGCAACTATAGTGTTCCAGAGGGAAGTTAACTAACTGGAAATGAAGCAGTAAGTCTTCCCTTAAACTTTTGCAAGTGCAATCATGGTTGAATATAGGATTGCAAATAGCCTCCTTCATTCCATCATGACCACAAATCATCATGAATGCACCATAAAAGGACGTCTTGAGAGTCCCATTACCATCCAAAGAGGGAAAGGGGCCCATAAGACTATCATTTCACAGTGGCATATTCAGTCTGTGCAATCAAAGTTGATCTAGGCAGCCTTGTGCAGCAAACCTTATTTCTTCTGTCTCAAAAGCCCCTTCCTTTTTTGCAGCAAGGAAAGTGACGGGGAAATGCGCTGGAAAGTGTGGAATAACAACTGCTTGATGCAACGTTGTATAACCTTTCCGCAAACAATTCAGTATGAATGCTGAATAAATAGCCAGTGTTGTTTAATTGGTCCACAAACTTTATGCCATCACATCAGGATGAATTCTCAATCAAACAGATCAGCTGGAAGCAAACTGGCTGCCCTTATGTCTTGACGTGCTTTCTTGTCTGGTATGCTACAAACTTTTCAATGGCTTGCATGGGTGATACTACGATGCACACACTCTTCCTTGTGTTGTTTTGCTTTTTCAAAGTAAATATCTGCCCACAAAGAGGATAGAGTGGTAAATGTGTCAGATACATTGCACCAGCTTGTTATAATGTTCCCATTTGCGTTTGTTTCTGTACATAAGCAGCTGGTACAATTGTGCAATTTGTGTTTGTGTAATGTTTTGTCTTTAGCTTCTTCTAGACTCTCTCCCCAACCCTCCAGCACAGGAGTTTTCAACTCTGGGACAGAAGAACCCAGATCAGTCACAACATGATCTAAAATGGCTCACACCCAGAGCATCTTAAACTTCCAGGTCAGTCTTGGTCTGTCAGGGGGTCCAATATGGCCTGCAAGGCCATTTCCCCAAACCACACCCACCTGTCAATCAGCTGCTGCCACTGGGTGACCTTAGCCAATGGTAGAGGTCCAAGCCTGCTGGATGCTGTTTTGCCAGTGCCTTTCCTGCAGAAAACATGCTGGTGAAGCAGACCCGGCCCTGGCAAGTCAACGATTGACAGGTACGTTGATGCCTACTTCTTAGTCACCTGACATCATCATGACACCAGATGATTTTCATTTAAAAAAAATCGCTTATGGAACGATTGTTTCCATGCTAAATTTTAGCTGGCCAGTGGCTCTAGATATCTCTGTGTGTGCTGCAGGTGGGGTGGGGGCTGTGGATCACAAAGCAACAACGTGCCAAGTGGGAGGAGAACCTCATCCTCCTTTTCTGCTTTGAATCCCACACGTGCACAAAATATCTGTGAAACGAGTGGGATTATCTCCCCACAACAGGCAAGCGAGATGCTGAAAGGGAGAAGATAACAGTCAAGGCTGAGTTGACATTTCGCAGATGAGTTACAGCAGAAGGGATGCTCTCTCCAAAGAGCCAATGAACCAACAGCTGCTTCCTTTGACGTCAGCATTCATGCGCTTTTGCTGGGAGCCTGACCTTCCAGCTCTCTGTCCCAAGAACTCTGAGAGTTGCCTAAGGCCAGCAGCTCCGTTTTCTCTGCAAAGTCAGAAAGCGGGGCCCAAGAGGCAATGCTGCCAGATGGGGGGAGATGGTCTTCTTATCAATTCCATTATTAATTTCCCCAATTATTTTATCCCTTTAATTATTACTGTCCTGCTCCCATTTTAGTGGTGCAGACTTATCCTATCCCACTTTCCTATCAGCCTACCACGTGTGTTACTGGAAGAAATGCATGTTCTCTTCTGTGTTGTGATGCTTGCGAAGGCTGCATTGAGCTTGCTAGATGTATCCCCATCTGGAGGTACCGCTTATTACTAGAGCAAGATGGGTGGCTTAATACCTGGGCCACCTCCAGACTGTCAGTACAGTATTTTGCAGGAAGGATTCAAGCACATGCCATAACTTTTGTTGTTGCTTAGTCGTTTAGTCGTGTCCGACTCTTTGTGACCCCATGGACCAGAGCACACCAGGCACTCCTGTCTTCCACTGCCTCCCTCAGTTTGGTCAAACTCATGTTGGTAGCTTCTATAACACTGTCCAACCATCTCATCCTCTGCCATCCCCTTCTCCTTGTGCCCTCCATCTTTCCCAGCATCAGGGTCTTTTCCAGAGAGTCTTCTCTTCTCATGAGGTGGCCAAAGTATTGGAGCCTCAGCTTCAGGATCTGTCCTTCCAGTGAGCACTCAGGGCTGATTTCCTTAAGAATGGATAGGTTTGATCTTCTTACAGTCCATGGGACTCTCAAGAGTCTCCTCCAGCACCATAATTCAAAAGCATCAATTCTTCGGTGATCAGCCTTCTTTATCAGCCATAACTTTGCAATTAAAGTGGAACAAAGTGCTCTATTGCCCTGGATCATCTTTTTATTTTTAATGGACTTTTGTGGTTAGGAAAGTGATACAGAAATGCACTGAGAAGCATGGGATGGACAAAGGATTAATTGGGAAGATGTGCAAATACCACACTAACAAATCATGATGAACGCTCGTTGTCATGATCCAATCCATAGGCCAACCGTCTCCCACTCCTGCTTGGTCATGTTCACTTATGCAATATGAAGTGCAGTCAGAGTTTTCTGGACTGAGCTGTGAAGGTTGTTTTGGTGACTGGGCAATCCTGTATGTTGGGCAAAGGGCTATTTTGGTCCCATTGACCTGTGCGATTTCCGTGAATTTTAACAATCTATTGGTGTAAAGCACAACAAAGATAATTACAAAATTGTATATTTGCAGAGGATATCCTTTTATTTATTACAAAACCAGAAGATACAATTCCAAAAATTATGGAGAAAATAAAAACCTTTGGCAGAATATCAGGATATTCCATAAATTGGACAAAATCAGAGATTTTACCAATAGGGCCAAGGGCTACATTGTATAGAAATCATCAATTTCAGATGTGCAAAGACTTTATTAAATACTTGGGTATAATGATTTCATCAGATATAGACCAAATTGTAAAATTAAATTTGAATCAAATTATAAATGCGATTTCTTTTAATATTGAAAAGTGGGGACCTCTAAACCTCTCCCTTTGGGGAAAGGTTAATGTCCTCAAAATGAATGTTGTTCCAAAGCTTTTATACATTCTTAGAGGATTACCAATATATATTCCCAAATTATACTTCCAAAAAATAAATCAACTATTTAGATCGTGCCTGTGGGGTACAAAGCCACCAAAAATATCACTACATAAAATGCAACTTCCAACAAAGGAAGGCGGCTTTGGTCTCCCAAATCTGGAACTATATCACCTGGCCTACCTGCTGAGTAAGACTAATGACTGGAGAACGAGCAGGAATCCCAATTGGGCTAGTCTTGAATATAGTTTCTTTGAACCTCTTGTAGGGTGGACTAAACTTGGCTCCATTTTTATGAAATATCCTATTATCCTGGAGACTATTAAAGCACCTATAAAAATTTGCATGAATATAAATAAAAATAATAAGAATGACCCCTATCAGCATGCGAAATTAACAATATGGGCCAACCCAAAATTAAAAATTGGAAATCAAGTAATAATTTGGCAAAATTGGATGAAAAAAGGTATTTTGACATTGAATCAATTAATTGATGAAAATTACAAATTTGTGGAATATAAGACTTTGCAAGTAAAGTACGGATTAACCAGTGAAACACAATGGCAATACATTCAATTGAAAAATATGTTGGAAAGGCAGTTTGGCCCTGATGCTATAGCAGCATCGGAAACACCCTTGCTGCTACAAGATTTAATCTCTTTAACAAAAACAAAAAACTCTACACTTGCACTATATAAAACCCTACTCAACAGGAAGAAATACGATTTAGAATAGACAAAAATGGAATGAAGAGTTAGGAGTACAGATAACAAATGATATATGGGAGTCAAGTATAAAATCAATAGAAATAGCCTCTATGGATCTAAGACTAAGACTTATTCAACAGAAAATAATATTCAGAGTCTACTGGACTCCAGCAGAACTATACCAGAAGAAAATAACAAGTGCAGACAATTGCTGGAGATGTGGGAGTAAAAATGCGAACTTAATTAAAAATGCAAATATTGATTAACTACCCGATGATAAGATCATTTTGGTGCGAGGTGAGGATATTTATAGCAAGAGTAATAAAAAGAAGTTGTTATTTAGGGGAACTGAATTTAATTCTAAATTATATTCTGGAAATGTGGGAGATTTCAAGGGGTCAAAAAAATGGATGTACTGTGCTATATTAGAAGAAAAAAATACTTGTTTTGATGAATTGGTAGAATGCATAACTTTGCTGGGATCATGCCTGGCATTTTAACAAAGGAGAGGGAAGGAAGACCTCTGGGTAGAAAGGGCTCCAGCTCCCACCAAGGAAGTCTCCTGGCACCTATGATTGCAGGTAGAGCAGACTTTTCCATTCCTACGTCTCAAGGTGGGAAATGCAGAATTTGCCCTAGAATGGTGGCATTGTTTTAGCTGCACATCACTATTTGCTCAGATTTTAGGAGATGTCCATATGATACTGTGCCTAAGTATCTAACAGTTATCTTTTGACTTTGTTTTTCTCCAGCATGCCTTCAACTGCCAGGCTTGCCTGTACCAAAGCCAAGGTACCACCCCAGGCACATTATGGCTCCTTTCCTGTATGGCTGCTGTGTAGGGTATCCTGCGTGCAAATAGGTGCCTTTGTCTTGTCTCTTGTCGGCTGCATTATGTGCATCTGTTCCACAGCCAATATTGAATGGAGAGTGTGGCAGGTTGACAACATCATGGGCCGCAACAACCCTGACATTGTAGGGATTGGAATCTGGGGCGCCTGTTCTATGCATAGAATTATTATTAAGAAAATAAACATTATATGCACAGCATTAAATGATGAGGAGTCCCTACTCTCTGAAATAATCATTGCCCAGGACTTCATGCCATTAGCCTCCATTGCTAATGCGGTGACCGTTTTTGTATGGCCTTTGCACTCTATAACATCTTTAACCCTGGAAAACACGATGATTTCATATTTACCTTCTTTTCCATTGGAGCCATCATGGACTTAGCAACAGGAACATTTTTACTTATTTCCATTGCTTGGAATCTGTATTCTGTACTGGCAAACGAAGGAATGAAGCTTCCTGAAGTTTTGGGAGAGCCTCTCATCCCAAAGGACCATCATGTTGGAATTTCAATTCATGTGGGATTTATTGCTGCAGCTTCACAGCTCTTAAGTTGAACACTTGTTGCGTGTTGAGACCCAGCAACCACCCCCTCATTGAAGAATAAAAACACACCAGGACACAGACATTAGGTTAATGTTATTGGGCAAAATTTTGGCCACAACTTTATTGATTACAGAATGTGAGAGGTATTGGCTTAGGCATTGAATGGACCCGACTATATCTTACTCCTGCCCGTTGCGCAGGGAGTCCGGTAAGGGTAAACCACCAGAAGGGGGAGTCCCGTCGATGCAGACCAACTTGAGCTCCCCCAGGGGTTCCCAACGGGGTCGTGTCATGGCCCTAGCCCCACCCCAGGCTTTGGACAAGATCCACACACCCTGGATTCCTTTAACGGAATACCCTTAAGCTTGGAGGGGCAGGTGATTGCCACACCTCCCCTCCCCCATCATAAGGTCAAACAATGCCTAACCGCAAACCCTTAAAAAAGTTATGATGATTGCTACAAGGTAGGCGAAAACCAAATGGCCCATGCCAGTTTTGCCATGTGGAAAAATTCCTACCAGGCCCCTCAACGGCAAACCAACCAAGGTCCATAGCAAGGCCAATGAAGAAAACCTGCAAAATAGGGAGGGAGGGCTGGAGATTGAGGAAGTGAGCCAAGAGGAAGCCCTCCAGCTCGTGCCTCCGTTTAAATGGGTCCCGGTGGATTGGCTGGCTGGTCACTGAAGTGGCCAGAATCCCCTGGGCAAAGCGGGACTTTGACCCCCACCCCCGGAGGAGAGTGGGTGGCCAAACGGTCCACTGCAACTCCTCCCCACGGTGAAGTGGAGCGGACTTCTAGGTGACAAATACTTTTGGGAAATCAGTGAAATAGACACTTCGTAGGAAAAATTTGTTCACCCACCCTGGGAATTGTAGTTCTGGGAAGGGAGCAGGGCTCTCCTACCAATTCTCAGCATCCTTAGCAAACTACAGTTCCCAGGATTCCTTGGTGAAGTCATGCCTGTTTAAAGTGGTATGATACTGCTTTACATGTATAATGCAGATGTGGTCTTAGTGCTTGTAAGGGTGCTTTCTAGTGTTCTGTGCACCTCACTCAATAAACATTTTCCCAACATGCGCGCGCGCACACACACACCGTCTTTTTTATATCATTCCTAATATATATAACAAATCAGGAGGGAGGGAGAAGACAGCAGTGCTCGAGCCTTCTGTGATGAGGGTGTGAAAGACAGGGCCATGGCGGAATAATCTGATGTCACACTCACATGTTTGCAGCAAGTTCGGTCATCTAATACATCATTACTCAGTGTCCAAAATTGCTTTCCTTTGGAACCCCCTTTTTTCATGTGACCTCCCCTTTGACTCATACCGTTACTCATTTTCAACAAGCTTCAGTGTTTGTCAATACAAAAGATATTCCCCCGTGGGTAAGAAATGGAGTTTTTACATTACAAGCAGGAAAAGATATATGCCAGGGTGGGTGTGTTGTGTTAGGTGTGACATCGCTGTTGTTGTGTATGGGGAAGACTCCATTTGAATAGCAGGTGGCAATTTTTGCAGTCTGGTTGAAATACAAAGACTTATTAGAGAGTAAAACACCGAGGTGGTTATCACTGGTGGAGGCCAAGGCTCGAAAAAGACCCAATATGGAGGCCTATTGGCCGAAATATTGGGAATTAATTGAAAAAATTGGAGATAACTGGAAGTTGCAGAGTCAGGATAAACTAAAAATAAGGTGCGAGATTGGTTACACTATGCTCAAATTCAAGAGGTTTTTAAAATGGACAAAAAAGTGGGTTTCCAGGTGGAAAAATCGAAATTAGAGACGGAATTGTTAGAATCAAAAACTAAGACACTTTCGAAAATGTATAACTTGCTGCTTAAATGGAATACACAGGATGAGACAGTTAAATCTGCCATGATAAAATGGGCACAGGATGTTGGACACAACATTATGTTTGAAGACTGGGAAAGGTTATGGAACACCGGAATGAAATTCACGGCATGTAGTGCCCTGAAGGAAAACATTATGAAAATGATATACCGGTGGTACATGACCCCAGTCAAGTTAGCTAAGATACATCACCTGTCTGACAACAAATGTTGGAAGTGTAAGGAGGCAGAGGGGACCTTCTTCCATCTCTGGTGGACCTGCCCAAAAGTGAGGGCCTTCTGGGAAATGATTTATAATGAATTGAAAAAGGTATTTAGGTATACCTTTCCCAAGAAACCAGAGGCCTTCCTGCTGGGTATGGTGAACCAGAAAATGTCAAAGAAGGACAGAACTTTGTTTATGTACGCTAGCACAGCAGCAAGAATACTCATCGCAAAGAGTTGGAAGACACAAGATTTGCCCACGCTGGAGGAATGGCAGACGCAGTTGATGGACTACATGGAGATAGCTGAACTGACCGGCAGAATCCGAGATTTGGATCAAGAAACAATTGAGGGGGACTGGAAAAAATTTAAAGACTATTTGCAAAAATATTACAAACTGTATGAATCTTAAGATAGTGCACGATCAGGAAATGTTATGCTTTAGCAATTATGATTAAGTAAATTGTAAAATAAGTGATAAAAGAGAAAAGGAGACAAATTGAATCGAATATGTTATGTTTATTTTAAAGGCATTAAAACTGAGATATAATACATTGAATTTGGATACATAACAATTGAAAGTTACAGTGAGGTATAAGGTAACAAATTGCTGACATTGTCAATTTAAAGAACGCAGATCCGGAAGGGGTGGGGAAGTCCAAATAGGGATGTATTTTTTTTGTGTGTTGTTTTTTTTTTGTTAAAAAAGAAAAAATTGTTTCTTGTATCTATTGTATGTGTCTGGAATGTACAAAACTATGGAAAGAAACGCAATAAAAAATTTTATAAAAAAAAAAATGAATAGCAGGTGGCCTACAAAGAGTAAAGACAATCAGATAGGAGCTGTTGCGGGAACCAAGATGAATTTGGCCTGACTTAGCAAGGGAGATCCTGGCGCTGAAGGGGCTTCTTGGTGCTGTTGGATCAGGGAACTAAATCTTTGGGACGCGGGTGGCGCTGTGGGTAAAACCTCAGCGCCTAGGACTTGCCGATGTCAGGTTGGCGGTTCGAATCCCCGCGGCGGGGTGCGCTCCCGTTGCTCGGTCCCAGCGCCTGCCAACCTAGCAGTTCGAAAGCACCCCCGGGTGCAAGTAGATAAATAGGTACCGCTCTATAGCGGGAAGGTAAACGGCGTTTCCATGTGCGGCACTGGTGCTGGCTCACCAGTGCAGCTTCGTCACGCTGGCCACGTGACCCGGAAGTGTCTCCGGACAGCGCTGGCCCCCGGCCTCTTGGGTGAGATGGACGCACAACCCTAGAGTCTGTCAAGACTGGCCCGTACGGGCAGGGGTACCTTTACCGTTACCTTTATAGCACTGCTCATTTACATGCAAGGCATCCAGTGCAGTCTCCCGCATCCATTTGCCTGGCAAAATGTGGAGGGGGGGGTGCATTTCATCTTGTGCTAACAGGAATGTGCATCTTCCTTGGTGCTCTGAATGACTGCATGGGAGCATGAAAGGTGGACTTATACAGAATCCGACCATTGGTCCATAACTCAACACTGTCAGCTTCTACACTGAATGGCATTGGCTCTCCAGTCTTTTCCAGCCCTACCAAAAATTAAATAGCAGGGGTTTAACTTGGGACCTTCAGCATGGAAACACTTGCTTTGCTACCCAGCGACCATCCTTCCTCAGCAATAAGGGATGTAGAAAACTGCTTTATGTACTAAATCAGCTCAATGATCCATCAGCAATTTCTGAAGACAATATTCAGTGGTAGATTACCTGCTTTGCATTCAGAAGATCCCAGGTTCAGTCCCTGGTATCTCCAGCTAAGGTTGGGAATGGCAAGATGCTGCCAGTCAGTGTAAACAATGCTGGGCTGGATGGACCAATGATCTGGCTCTGTATCAGGCAGCTTTCTATGTTCCTATAAAAAGGTTGGCAACTCTGGGAAGGGGGGGGAGGGCGCCAGAGGGATCTTTGCACCACGGCGCCGGATATACTTAAGACGGCCCTGAATGGAACTTACTTAGAATCATAGAATCATAGAGTTGGAAGAGACCACAAGGGCCATCGAGTCCAAGCCCCTGCCAAGCAGGAAACACCATCAGAGCACTCCTGACATATGGTTGTCAAGCCTCTGCTTAAAGACCTCCAAAGACGGAGACTCCACCACACTCCTTGGCAGCAAATTCCACTGTCGAACAGCTCTTACTGTCAGGAAGTTCTTCCTAATGTTTAGGTGGAATCTTCTTTCTTGTAGTTTGGATCCATTGCTCCGTGTCCGCTTCTCTGGAGCAGCAGAAAACAACCTTTCTCCCTCCTCTATGTGACATCCTTTTATATATTTGAACATGGCTATCATATCACCCCTTAACCTCCTCTTCTCCAGGCTAAACATGCCCAGCTCCCTTAGCCGTTCCTCATAAGGCATCGTTTCCAGGCCTTTGACCATTTTGGTTGCCCTCCTCTGGACACGTTCCAGTTTGTCAGTGTCCTTCTTGAACTGTGGTGCCCAGAACTGGACACAGTACTCCAGGTGAGGTCTGACCAGAGCAGAATACAGTGGCACTATTACTTCCCTTGATCTAGATGCTATACGCCTATTGATGCAGCCCAGAATTGCATTGGCTTTTTTAGCTGCCGCGTCACACTGTTGGCTCATGTCAAGTTTGTGGTCAACCAAGACTCCTAGATCCTTTTCACATGTACTGCTCTCAAGCCAGGTGTCCCCCATCTTCCTAGTAGACATGACCAAAAACATCCCATCACATCAATAATCAGCAAAAGGATGGCAAAACTCCCCCGCTGAAGTGGAATATTCCATCCCTGTTGGGGTTTGGGAGTCATACTTCCAATCTTTATACACAATTAACCAACACCCACAGGTCCAGTCTCTACCTTTGAGTGATGTCAGTGCTGAGTGGCTCCCAGTGTCAACTGAAGAAGCCCACAGGCTTATTCAGTCCCTCAAACCTCCTAAAGCTCCTGGTGCAGACAATATTTCCCCTGAACTTCTTAAGGCCAGTGTTGAATGGTGGGCCCCAGTGCTTGCTGTCCTGTTCACCAGCATAGATCAATCGGCTACCATCCCAGAGGATTGGGGACTAGCAATCATCAATCCATTATACAAGAAAGGGAGTAAATCTGACCCTGCTAATTACAGACCTATTAGTTTCCTAAGCATTATTAGTAAACTCTATGCTGCCCGCTTTCGTAACAAACTTGAGGACTGGATGGAGCGAGAACATGTCCTTACAGAAGCACAAGCATCCATAATCAACAAAGATTTCTTTAATTAAATATTGCCCCCCCAAAAGCAATTAATATCAGCAACGTTGCACCTGTTTCCTTATTTCTAAATGAGGAAAGGTTTTAATTCCCCACGCTTTGAATTTTAAGATTGCCATCTCTTAGGGATAGGTAAAGGTAAAGCTACCCCTGCCCGTACGGGCCAGTCTTGCCAGACTCTAGGGTTGTGCGCTCATCTCACTTTATAGGCTGGGAGCCAGCGCTGTCCACAGACACTTCCGGGTCACGTGGCCAGCGTGACAAGCTGCATCTGGCGAGCCAGCTCAGCACACGGAACGCCGTTTACCTTCCCGCTGGTAAGCGGTCCCTATTTATCTACTTGCACCCAAAGGTGCTTTCGAACTGCTAGGTTGGCAGGCGCTGGGACCAAACAACGGGAGCGCACCCCGCCGCGGGGATTCGAACCGCAAACCTTTCGATCGGCAAGTCCTAGACGCTGAGGCTTTAACCCACAGCGCCACCCCACTTAGGCATAGAGGCTGTTAAACATGCAGAGATCTCCATATGAAACTCTCCTCCTCTCTTCACTTGGCTCATTTGTCCTGTAAGGAAAGTCTAACGGCAGAGGCTTGGTCATGTGGGCTCAGGGGACTCTGCCCCACACAGCTCAGTCTGCCCTCAGCCAGCCCCCGCCTGCCTGTCTTCTTTCTGACTACCAGAACCAGGAGGGGAGGGTCACCTTCCTCATTCTCAGCCATGACCTTAGAGAACCCAGCAGGGAGAAGGGCAGGTTCTGCCTCTCAATGGCTCTGCCTCTCTCTTATTGGTGGTCTCCCTGCCTTTTGCACCAGCGAGCTGTCACTGCCTAGGGAGTCTCAGTCCATTTTAAACAAAGCGTGTTCTCCTTCATGGAGAGCATGTGTTGCGGTGCGTCTAACAAGACACCCCCACTAGGTTACTGGGTTGAACCATTTGGGTGGCCATGACTGTGATTGGGCCAAGTTGGGGAGATTTTGATGTTACCATTTAGAGGGTTGGCCCGAAGGTTATATATCCTTGACATGCAGCTTTTTCAGCCTCTTTTGCTGCGTGCATCGGATCGCCTGCCCACCCTCCCTAATTTAGGGCTGTTGCGCTTGACCTTGCTATGCCTGTCATGGGGTCGTCTGCTTTTGGGGCAGGGGCCTGGTAGGAATTTTGTTCATTTGGCTGATTGGCTGGTGCCATTTGGTTTTTGCCTACTGTGTAGCAAATCGTCAAAACTTGTAAGGCTGCGGTTAGGCATTGGTTAAAAATTGGTTGGTGGAGGGGTAAGGGTTGGCTGTGCCTGCCCCTCCAAGGCTGCTGCTGCAAGGTTATTCCAGTAAAGGAATCCAGGGGCTCACCATGCTTTTGTCCGAATCCCTGGCAAGGGACTTGGGCCGCGCAAGCCCCTGGGAGCATGCGGGGAGGGGTGACGGTATGGTGCCTAACCCCATTGTCTCCCCAATATTGTTTTCCCTTACTGGCTTTCGCTGGAATCCGGAAGTCAGTTCTGTCCCAGGGCGGGGACAGATAGTTGTAACCAATGCCTAAGCAACCGCTCACATTATGTATTTTAATAAAGTTGTGGCCAAAATTATGCCAAAAACCATAAACAAAAATTCTGAGTGAATTGTGATTTATTTAGGGGGGTGGCTTGGGGACCTCGACACACAACAGCATCCTGTTTGAAGGTACCATTCAGCAGAAGTGAGCAAAGGTGCTGCATGGTGGCCCAGGGTGCCTTGTCTACTTGCTAGGGTGGCCACGTGTTCTGCATTTAAGAGGACAGAGAAGGCCTCTGTTTTTTTGAAAAAGAAATCCATAAGGGGAGGGCAGGGGTCTTGATGTCCCCCATCAACAGTACCTGGATGACAGACTGAGGACACTCGGTCACAGTCTTCGCCACTCTGCTGAGATGTATTTGTTTGCAAATTATAGTAATTATTTTTAAATATGCACACACATAGGGGACGCGGGTGGCGCTGTGGGTAAAAGCCTCAGCGCCTAGGGCTTGCTGATCAAAAGGTCGGCGGTTCGAATCCCCGCGGCGGGGTGCGCTCCCGTTGCTCGGTCCCAGCGCCTGCCAACCTAGCAGTTCGAAAGCACCCCCGGGTGCAAGTAGATAAATAGGGACCGCTTACAAGCGGGAAGGTAAACGGCGTTTCCGTGTGCGGCTCTGGCTCGCCAGAGCAGCGATGTCACGCTGGCCACATGACCCGGAAGTGTCTCCGGACAGCGCTGGCCCCCGGCCTCTGGAGTGAGATGGGCGCACAACCCTAGAGTCTGGCAAGACTGGCCCGTACGGGCAGGGGGTACCATGCACACACATACAAATTAGCATATACATGTTTCGTGAAAATTCCTTTGTTCCTTTTTTGTGAGGTGAAGGTGGCTGCTCTGTTTCTTGCAGAATATAGAATGTCACCCACCTGGGGTGAAAAAGGAATGCTATTTCCACTGAACCCGAGAAAGGAAAGAAGCTATGCATATTTTATAAACATTAAAAAAACAAAACCCTGACAATGTGCTCTCATTCATGCATAAGGAATACAGGAATCTGTTTGGTTACCAAGTCAAACAGTTTGCCTGCCTAACCCGATATTGTCAGCACTGACTGGTGGTGCCCCCATCACCCAGGGTCCCAAGCGGAGGGTCTTTTCCCTTAACTCGGTCCTTTTGAGACCAGAGATGCTGGAAACCGGACCTGGGGCCTTTTACATGCCTAGCACCTTTCTCGAACTCCCCCCTCTGGGTGAATCATATGTGCTTGAAAGCACACAACTGGCCTCTCAAAGCACAAAGGATGTTGCATCAAAAAACTAAATAATCTCCTTTCCTCTCACCACAGATAATTCCCTGCCAAACGTTTGAGGGAGCAAGTGCGCTTGGCTGCGCAGAGGAGGATAAAAGGTTTTTAACAAGCAGATAAGAAAGCAGCCATTCTATTTGCCAGTTGCACAAGCACATCGCAGGAGAGGCCCATGGCGGATGGAGCTTCTTACACTATCAGCTCCTTAACTGTGAAAGCTGCAGCGCTGGATTCAGCCTTCAGGAAGAGAACAAAAAGAATGTACAGTCATCACAAAATGCCCCCACATTGTCCAGTTGTGGAAAGATGCAAGCTTGGATCTTTCCCTGATAAGGACAATTCCTTCCCTTCCCTTATATTTGCCTATGTGGGGATGCCTTGATAAAATTGCACAACTGTGGATTGCTAAAGCTGTCCTCCTTCAGAACAGAGTTCCCTCCTTAGTGCCTCTACACTGGGCCAGGGGGCACATCTAGAACTGAGAAAGCACCATGGGTGCCAGTCACAAAATGGCCCCGGTGGGTGTGTGGCATCACACAAAATGGCTGCCTAACAGCTAAACATCTAACACAGCAAATCTGGCGAGAAACATGATTAAAGGTGAAATTACCAAACATCTGGAAGAACAAAACTTCCTGTAGAAAAACCATCAAGGCTAATGACTTGGGGCCCAAGTATTTGAAGGAGCGCTTTAAATGTATGGTGCAAATGGGGACAAAGTCAGAAGGGCCTTCTCTGTTGCCCAAACAACCTTCAAATCCAGCAAAACAGCACAAAGGAAAGTTTGAGATTTCCCAATAGGCCTGGTCAGGGTAATTTGTCTTGACTGAGGAGGCAGCCAAGGCTGAGGTGCCTCAGAAAAGCTGGATGGCAGGAAGCTTCTTTTTGCATCCTCTCCCCTGCCCCCACCCCCAACTCATCATGGCAGAGCCGATCGCTAAGGGATAACAGACCTGGGAAGTATGTTAGGGACATCGCTTTTTAAGATGTATCTACCCGGGGCTTGCCAACACCGCCTTCCCTCCAAACCCTTGGCCAACCAACCTACCCCCTACCTAGGGCTGCCATACATCTGGGGAAACCCGTACAGGTCCTCTTTTGGGGGGCCAACATGCCCATCTGGGGCTTGGGCTTGGGCAGCTCGGGCGACTCTGCATGCCACGGCTGCTGCCAGCCTGTTTTATCCTCCCTGCAACCTCACGAGGTGGGCTACACTGAATGATAATCATTGGCCCAGTGAGTTTCATGGTTGAATGGGGGCCACAGCAACACTACAAATCTGTTACTGGTGTTGACAGCTGTTAGGAGATCCTTATTCAGTGGTACCTTGGTTTACAAACTTAATCCATTCCAGAAGTCCGTTCTTAAACCAAAACCGTTCTTAAACTGAGGCGCGCTTTCCCTATTGAGGCCTCCCGCCACCACTGCCCTTCCACCATTCTTAGACCGAGGTAAAGTTCACAAAACGGGACACTACTTCTACTTTTGCGGAGTTCATAAACCGAATAGTTCATAAACAGGGCTGTTCTTAAACCGAGGTACTACTGTAATGTGTCAATAGGGATTGATAAATCTGTCAGTTCTTTCCATTTTTTTATTTTTCCAATCTTAACTTCAGCTGTCCTATCTGTATCAATCTACATATTTTAATTTTAAAAATCCTCCTGAAAATTCATCGGCATCTTAGTGTGCAGTTCTCCTAAAATATACATTTTTGTATAGTTTTGAGTAATATACACATTTTAGTGAACCATTTTCTCCAATACAATGCATTTTGGTATGTTATTTCCATGACTGTATGCACACATCTTCCTAGTAAAGGTTTATTATACATTATACATTTATTATACATTATTTGCTTGGAGAACTGCATTTAGAGAAGTGCAGATTTCACCATTGTGTTTCTGCTTTGCATAATGGTTCAAAAGGTAGTTCAGTTAGGCATTATAATGCCAGCAAAATCAAATTCCTCCACTATCCCTAGATATTACAAATAAATGTATGGCTGATGTGGCTAAATGTTTCCAAGCACTTTACTTCCAAAAAAGCTGGGCCCTCGCGGCTGTAAATCTCAGCCTAGTGGACAGTTTGGCCTTGGCTGCTGAACTGACCGTCATCAGGAAGAACTTGACGCAAAAATCGGGAAATCCATAACAACAACAGCAAACCGCATGAGGCATCACTCTTGTCTGTGCAAACAGCAATGCTGCCAGTTTTACCTCCAAGGCTCTGTGCCGCATCGCAGCCATTTTTTCCTGCAAGTTAATCTATCACAGCCTCCTTACTACAGACATCCGGGTGTCTTTTGAAGATCTCCTTATGCCAGCAGACCTATCCATTTATAGAAACTTCCTTGATTAGCCAGTCATTCATTCATTTACAATTCCTATGTATGACTCCCCCATCACCCTAAGGTCCAGAAGCAGGTTGCAACAATCAAAACATAGCGCAGAAACGAAGATTGATGGATGACAACTGAACACTAAATAAGAAATGATGCAGCTATGGGGGGGGGGGAGATCGACATATGTTTGCAACAGGAGCGGGAAACCATATTTTAGGAAATTATATTAAAGTAATTTGGTTGGATTTGTAATAATTTGGAAAATTAATAAAAATAATTGGCAAAAAAACCCACAATCGAAACACAGCATTAATGTGAAATCAAAATACTATACAATATAAAAAACCAGTTTCAAACAACTAAAAATTGCAGAAATATGGAGAGTTCCAAAACAACACTCCTCAAGTGTCAGAAGCCAGGGCATAGGGACACTTCTTCAGCACTCCCCGAGGGCTGCCACAGAATATGCCCTCTCCTGGCCCTCCATGCCTCTGAGCCTCTGAGGATGAAGGAACTACCAAGAGGGCCTCCTCTCTGATCTTGGCACTTGTGAGGGTCTGTAGAGAAGGAGGCGGTCTGTGGATATTGGGGGATCTGAGCTGTTTAGGGCTTTAAATTTATTTAATTTGGTACCCAAAACCCCGAGGACACGGGTGGCGCTGTGGTCTAAACCACTGAGCCTAGGGCTTGCTGATTGGAAGGTTGGCAGTTTGAATCCCCATGACGGGGTGAGCTCCCGTTGCTCGGTCCCTGCTCCTGCCAACCTAGCAGTTCGAAAGCACATCAAAAGTGCAAGTAGATAATAGGTAACGCACCTGTGGGAAGGTAAACGGTGTTTATATGTGCTGCTCTGGTTTGCCAGAAGTGGCTTCGTCATGCTGGCCACATGACCCGGAAAAACTGTCTGCGGACAAACACCGGCTCCCTTGGCCAGTAAAGCAAGATGAGCGCCACAACCCCAGAGTCACTCGCGACTGGACTTAACTGTCAGGGGTCCTTTACCTTTAGCAAAAAACCCACAACCCAGTCTACTTATGAACATCCAGAGCTTATTAAAAAATTAACAGCACACTGAACAATCCAACGTTTATCTAATTTGTACTAAAGTCAAATTTAATCTACTGTATAATTTAATCATATAATTGTATGATTTTTAATTATACTGTATGTTGCACTTTTTATTTATTATTTATTTATTTATTTATTTCCTGGTCTCTAGTCAAAAGATGCTCCTCAAACAGGTTGCACTTAGAATCAATAGAAATGCAGTGTTGGAAGGGACCCTAGGGACCACGTAGTCCAACCCCCTGTGATGCAGGAATCTTTTTGCCCCACGTGGGGCTCAGACCCACAACCCCGAGATTAAGAGTCTCACGCTCTACCTACTGAGCTATGGGACTGGTAAGACAATCCTTGCCATTAGGTTTACAATCTAAATGACACAACGCAAAATGCAAAAGATGAAGGGCACGAGATGGAGGGGGGGCAACCCAGGCACGCCTTTGCTGCAGAATTCTTGAAATGACCAACTATAAAGGGAAGATTTCGAAGTGAGAAGAGTTTCTGGTCCTTGAGCAAAAACTGCTGCCTCATTTTTCTCCATCTCCTATAGTCTTTTGATGCCGCCTGCCCTGTGCTATTATTTTGCATGTGGTTCTGACTGGGATTTTATTAAAATACAAACACACGGAGAGTAGACTGAACAAGTCTAAAGTCTGCCTGCCTCTGCTGTAGAAGAAGAAGAGGAGTTTGGATTTGATATCCCGCTTTATCACTACCCGAAGGAGTCTCAAAGCGGCTAACATTCTCCTTTCCCTTCCTCCCCCACAACAAACACTCTGTGAGGTGAGTGGGGCTGAGAGACTTCAAAGAAGTGTGACTGGCCCAAGGTCAGCCAGCAGCTGCATGTGGAGGAGCGGGGAAGCGAACCTGGTTCCCCAGATTATGAGTCTACCACTCTTAACCACTACACCACACTGTAAGCTTGTGCAGTGAGCACTGATCTCATCAGGAGTTACTGGCCAATGGAGCATATTGAAACCTTAAAGGAGTCAGGATGGGAAGGCAGAAAAGTGGGAACTGTTCAGAAAAAGCTTCACTCCTCTTCTGATCTGCTCCCATGAATTAGATCCTGCCAGCCTCACCTTGCTGAAGATTGCAGTTGCGGGGGGAACCACCTAATGGACCCTTGATCTGCTCAATCATACAAGGCAGGCTATGACTGAATGCCACCAAATACCAAATCGCTGAAGGATTGAGGGGACAGCATTGAGCGCCACTGCTTTCCATTCCTGCTGGAAGGCGAGTAAATGGAGACGGAAGACAGCAAATCACCTGAAAGCGTCAACCTTATCCCTTTCCCCCATCCAGCCCAAAGAAACTCAGTGCTATAAACATGACTGTGTGCATTGCACATTTCTGTGAAACAGCCAAGTGGTGCAGTGTGGGACCTTAGGGTTGCCATATTTTGAAGAGCAAAAAAAGAGGGTAGCTCAGGCTCAGACAAGCTGTGAAAGGACAGAGTCTGTGGGCTTTTCCCTGACAGGCTGATCTGCCCCATCCCAGCATGACGTCCGATGATGAGCCATTTCCCAGCATGCACCATGTGGGCACAGGGAGAGGAAGGGGTTAAGAGCGATGCTCGCATGCACACTTCCTGGCTCTGCTTGCAAAGTAAGTCATACCTCATGTTACGTCCGCTTCATGTTACGTTCTTTCAGGTTACGTCCCACGGCGACCCAGAAGTACCGGAAAGAGTTACTTCTGGGTTTCACCACTCACGCATGCGCAGAAGCACAAAATGACGTCACGCGCATGTGTAGAAGTGGCGAATTGCAACCTGTGCATGTGCAGATGCGAACGGGTCTCCAGAACGGATCCCGTTCGCAACTAGAGGTACCACTGTACAGGCATGTCCCTAGAGACAGGGGAAAGTAAAAAGTGATCCTCACACATGCACTTCCTGGCTCTTTTGCAAAAACCCAGACATCTTGCTGATTTTTAAAAATATCCCCTGGATGGTGATTTTGCCCTTGGAATCCCGGCCATGTCTGGGAAAACCCAGACACATGGCAACCCTAAGGTGGCCAGCTCCTGGGCCTGGGCCGTGAGGGGGTGGGGTGGGAAACGGATAGAGTACACATGTGCATTCAACTGCCTAGTGGCGCCTGCATCACCCAGGAGACTGCAGCTGCAGAAGAAGAAGAGCGGTTCCATTGTCTGGTGAGGTCACTTCCTGTTTCGCACGGAGAAGCTGTTTTCAACGGAGCCCAGAAACAGAAGCGCAAAGGTGTAGTGAGGCTGCATCAGGTGTTGAATTTTCGTGCCCCTAATGATTTTGGAGAGATGAGGGTGGCACTGTGGTCTAAACCACCGAGCCTAGGGCTTGCCGATCAGAAGGTCGGCTGTTTGAATCTCCGCGACGGGGTGAGCTCCTGTTGCTCAGTCCCAGCTCCTGCCAACCTAGCAGTTCGAAAGCACGTCAAAGTGCAAGTAGATAAATAGGTACTGCTCCGGCAGGAAGGTAAATGGGGTTTCCGTGCACTGCTCTGGTTTGCCAGAAGCGACTTAGTCATGCTGGCCACATGACCCGGAAGCTGTAAGCCGGCTCCCTTGGCCAATAAAACGAAATGAGCGCCGCAACCCCGGAGTCATTTATGACTGGACCTAATGGTCAGGGGTCCCTTTACCTTTACCTAATGATTTTGGACCCGGAGCAACCACCCGTGGCCCCCCTTTATGCCACTGGAAACAGCAGGATTCAAGGTTGGGTGTGGAATTCAGTTATTCTCCTTATTGCAAGCTTCTAGTCATCATAGATGCAAAGATATGCCTGGAAATGTGTAGGCAATGCCTCCTGGAATACCAGCCTAGAGAATGAGCAGAGATTCAAAAGATCATAGCTTCAGTGAGCAAGGAGAGAAGGTGTGAATAAGTTGCCTGGCTGACTCAGCACACAGAACTCCGCTTTCATTGGTGCATTGTTTTATTTCTTTTCAGTGCAGATTACACACAGCCCTGGGAATAAGTAACAAGGAGAACCCCCCTCCCCAATAACCCTACTGTATATATTGTTCTGTAAAGAAATTTTAAAATCAGGAAAGAAAAAAGCCCAGTTCATTGATGTGATTTCCTTTCTCACCCCTTCCCTCCCCACCCAATTGGGATAAAGTGATACCCACCCTTCACTTAGAGAAGCTGAATCTTCCCCCACCCCCAACTTTCCCCCATTAAAAAGAGAGAGAAAAAACATCCCTGCAACATCTGGGTAACATGACCACATGGCTTGGCTTGCAGCTTTTAAAGCTTAAAAATGTACACCTAGGCATTCAACATACAAATATTTACAACTGTACAAAATAAAAAGCCAAAATGTAAACCAAAATGCACCAGAATCAGAAATAAACAGTGAAAAAGGAAAATAATAATAAAAAAATAATATAGCCTGCAACAACCAACCCTAAATACATGGATGCAAAAGGAAAGATGGAAATATAAGGGGGGGGGGGGTGTCAATGTCCTTTGTGGAGATCTGTCTGGGGTGAAGAATCACCAGACCCACAAGAATTCCTTTTGGGGAGAGAGGAGATCTCATCCACACCACGCAATTAAAGCTCTCCTGTTCCACTTCCAAGTGTTGTTGTTTCCCTCAGAAATCCCAGGAAGGGTTATGGGTGCTGATGACCTCAAAGACCTACAATTCATAGCAGCCTTATCAACCTGCAGTTTGCAGGATTTTCCCATGATTTTTAAAGTGTGCTTTAAATGAGAGGTGCGGGTGTCACTCAAGGTTCTTCGTTTGACACGTATGAACATCACACGGTGGACCAGGATGGCTGGAGGAATGAAGGGGTGCCCCCCATAAGCTCCTGTTTGCATTCTTTTGGAGCACCTTCTTGTTCTCTGCCCACAGAGACCCACAATTTCCATTTTGGCAATTTAGAAAAGGCATTTATTTTTTATTTTTTTGGATGATAATCCCAATTGAAGTCTCTCTCTCATATGTACAACCCACCCACCCACCTCAAATCTGGCAGTGATTGGCAGAGAGGCGTAGAGGACGTCTGGAAAGTTGCCCATTGGTTGGAATACTCTAAAATACATATCCTCACGTTTTTATAGACACTGTATGGACTTCTATGCCCAACTTCTGACACACACTGAAAGATGCCATTGTTGTTCTGTTGAGGACGGCATCCGACAGGTTTCGTAAACTATCCAGGCCTTGTCTCGGCCTGTGTGTGTGTGTGTGTGTGTGTGTGTGTGTTTGTGTGTTGTGTAGAGGAATCGAAGCCTTAAGGAATACAAGGAGAAAGGAACTCAAAACACCCTAAAGCATCTACCTGCAAACACCTCTAACACTTTTTTTAAATCCTTAAAGCACCCTATCATAATCCCAAATCAGAGCTTCCCTTTTCTGTTATGTCAATCCACATTGCTCTCTGCTTTATTTCAGCCTAGAACCAGGGGGTGACATTTCCGGACCGATGCAAGAATCACAGGTGTGCATGGTGTTGAAGCTGCCAGATAAAAGCCACAGGCTTGTTCCTCCTAGCTACAACAAGGGGTAATTTACCTGCATTTAGGGCAAAAAATAAATAAAAATCCTTCCAGTAGCACCTTAGAGACCAACTAAGTTTGTTATTGGTATGAGCTTTCGTGTGCATGCACACTTCTTCAGATACACTGAAACAGAAGTCACCAACACGGCTACCTACCTGTAACTAGAACTATGGAAGGCACCACATTGAAATTGAAATACTTTATTGTCACTTGTACAACTTGTATACAGTGAGATTACAGGAACACTCCCACTCAGCTCATCAACCTCACCAAGAAACTTGCACAGGTACAGACTGACATCTTCTTTCTGACTAAATGCAAGAACCTGGACATTATACCCAAGGGTCATAGAATTAAGAACCCTCTACAATCCACTTATCCTACTGAATATGCAAGGAAACTATGCCACACTTTCTCCACAGGTTTACCACACCTATCACCCATTCCCACCACCCTTCTGAGTAATACCCCTCCCCACCCTATCACGATATATAAGGGTCTTGTGACTTCTGTTTCAGTGTATCTGAAGAAGTGTGCATGCACATGAAAGCCCATACCAGTAACAAACTTAGTTGGTCTCTAAGGTACTACTGGAAGGAATTTTTTGTTGTTGTTTTGACTACAGCAGACCAACACGGCTACCTACCTGAGTTTAGGGCAGTTATGCCACAATCTGGGAGTGTGGGGTGTGCACCTGGACCCTCTTACCACAACTCCTGCGCTCACGCATGCAAACTTTCACCCTGTGGTGAGTCTGTGTTGGAACCAAAAAGTTGGAAATGACCTCCCAGGTCCCCTTGTCCAACCCTTGCAATTGCTACTTCATCCCTGGCGGACAGCCGTCCAGCAGGTGCATCGCAGATCAAACTGCTTTTTAAACTGCAGGAGCTACATCAGGTGTGGGGAACCTCTGCCCCCACCCGATGCCGCTGAACTACAACTCCCATCAGTCCTGGCAGATATGACCAATGATGGGAGTTGTAGTTCAGCAACATCTGGAGGACCAAAGATTCTCCACACCTGTTATAAACTGACTCGTTTGAGAGCAAGCTACAAAACAGGGGTGGCCAGTCAGCTGGCTTAATGCAAATTTTTCTGCCCCATACCCAGAAGACTGCACCGATTTTGGCAGGGGGGGGGAAGGGGGGGAATAGAGCAGAGAACATTCTAGTGGGGATGCAAACAGCCTTTGATAAGTCAGGAGAGGGCAATAACCTGAATGCATCCTCATTACCCTTGGGAAACTAGCCAAAAGAAGGGGAGACATCCTTACTTTAGAGAGAAAGCCTGATTTCAAGGCACCCGAACGTGCACATTTTAATAACTACGCAAGATTGAAGTCTGCCTCCAAGACAGAACTGCTGCAACAACAACCAAAATCCCTCCATGACGTATGGCTGCCAAAAGCACCGAACTGGCCCAGGCAATCAGCTTTCGGAGGGGGAAGTTTTGCTTGCAGGGGGTGTCATAGCACCCCATTGCCTCTGTATTTCCAACACCAAAAAACCCCACAGGTGCCAGGGCCTTTAAGATGCAAACTCTTTGCTGGGGTTTGCCACGGTGTGAGGTTTCAGTGCACGTGTGATCTTTGCTTTTCTTATTTAAATAAAAAACTGAAAAGCTCACAGTCTCTGCAGCACCCCAGCTTCCCCCCCCCCCACCCTCAGATAGTGATTCTGCCCCCCCCCCCATTTTGCAGCAGGGAGATAGTCACTCTGAAAATACAGAGCGCAGCTCCTGTGCCCAAGGCTAACTGCCGGGGAGCTGGCACTTCTCCCTGGCACTTCACTCGGAAAGTCCTTCCTGCCCCAAGGCCAGATCTGTTGCTAGGCGAATGGGGTGAAACAGAGCTCCACACTTGGAGCAGGCCCTTTGCGCAGCAGGTCGCAAAACAGCAAAATGATAAGATAAAGAGGAGGAATTTTGGGTTTATCTGGGTCTAAATAGATCTATCTTCCCCCAGCCTTCGCAAAAATCAGTGGCCTCAAGCACAACGCACTGGATCTGGTCCCCTTGCAAGTTGTTTTGGAAAGCAAAGGCTCTGCAGTGGCATTCAGCGTCAGAATGCCACTAAGAGCAGACCCATTAAAAATAATGGATATGCTTAACTTTGGTCTACTAATTGCAATGGATCTGGTCCACTAATTGGTCTACTAATTGCAAAGTCAGTGCTTTTTTCCTGGGGGGATGCAGGGGTACACACACATTTTGTGAATCTAAGTTTGGCCTCATTGAGGGACGGCATTTCAATATGAGTAGGAAAATGAGAGTACTCCTAAACATTTTTTTAAAGAAAAAAAGCACTGGTTAAAGTTATTTGGATACAGTGCTCTAGCTTTTTTTGTGGGGGGGACACCCCAGCTTTTACCTCTAATAGAATCCATGCACTCTGGTGGCCCCTGGACTGAACTTTTGTGGCCTCTTTCTCTCTATGGGCCCAACTTGCGCCCCCCACAGAGGGGAAGCAAACAAGGTGTGTGTGGAAGTTTCGATTCCTTGCTTGGCTCACTGCTTGCTCACCTGGAGAGCAGTTCAGGTGGCAGGGTGAGTGGGGCACCTGCATCTCACACAGTTGTTTGCCCTCTTCTGAACACTTCCTTGCTCACTGATGAGCTAGCTTACTACATGCAGGGGTGGGAGAGAAGAGAAATTGTGATCAGGTCAGTTGCACAACGTAAATCAGTTCCCAGGCCCATTTTAAACCTATAACAGAACAAGCTGGTGGAATCCTGAGGTAGTCAAGTAGACTGTGCCACTTCAGATGACATTGATTTATGTCCCCCTGTGGTGAAACGCCCCCCCTTCACGCAAGTAGAAAAGAAGCGCATCTGAGACAAAGGTTCTAATCCAATCCTCTTCCTGCTGTGCTAATTTTCTATTTGCGGGGGGTGGGGGTGCGGTATGTTTAATTAAATGTAGCACAGCATTCAAGAATATTATCACCCACCTGTCATTTCCTCCTCACCTCATCCTGCTACATGTTTAGAGTAGGCTTGTCTTCTGGGGAAACCCAGACAGGACTGGGCTGTAAAACACACACAATCACACTCAGCAGAGAACCTGCAATCAGTTAATTCATTGGCATTCAGATGTTGGGCTGAGACCCGAATCCAGGTGTGTTAACAAGCAGTATCACAACCTTGTTTTGTCGGGAGACAGAGAAGGAGAAATGGGAGACAGTGAGAGAGACAAGAAGAAAAGAGAGGAGAAGGAAGTCAGTGGAGGAGATTCTGTAAGGAAAAATGAAAAGGGAGTCCTTTTGTGTTGCAGGTTGGGGTTAAAAGTGAGGTCTGGAAATGTTGACGGCCTGTTACGTTATCTGGCCTGATGTACTGTCCACAGCTACTCTCAGCATGGTCTACCTCCACCAGTTTTAATGCTGATCCTTTGTTAATGCATTGATGCCTCCAAACGGGACCCGAGAGTGCTCTTCATGCCTCTTTGTCCCCCGCTGTCCTTTGGCACACAGCCCCAGGCTCTAGAGTTGTCTCGAGAGGGTGGGATTCCTGAAAAATGCTCCATAAACGAAAACAAACCCGTCGTTTGATACACACACCTTTGTGTGTGTCTCCGTTTGGCATTCCGAGTTTCCAGCTCCACAAACAAAGGCCAGTGGAACACCAATAAGTCTTCAGCTTTGACCAGATGATGTTCCTCTTCTCTCTCACTCTTTCTGTCTCTCTCTCTCTCTCTCCCCATTTTTGGGCTTCACAATCTCCAAGGAACAGAAAACCCCTCCCAGGCACACCTGTGGTCTCTAATGAGTTGTGGTAGGAGCTGAGATGGAGAGAATGGAGCATGGGATAGGGATGGGTTCTCTAGGCAATCAGAGGGTGGAGGGCAAAGGGGGAAGACCCTGGTGGGGAGCAGCCTGGTTTCGGGGTAACCGAGTCATCCTCGGGGATCCCCGAGGGTGTGTCAGTCTGTGTCAGCACCAGGAGGCGTTGAAGGCTTGTTGCTACTGCTCTGCCCATCCTGCCGGTCGGAAGGCTGTGTTGCCCCACCTCCTAGCCAGTAGTAGAGTCCAGCGCTACGCGGGGACGCCCCGGTGTCAGCGCTGTGCCGAAGGCAACCCTGAGAAGGCACAGGACAAGTGGTGGCTCCAGGGGCCCTCTGGGTCAGGAGGGAGCCTGTGCTGTGGGCCGGGCTGGCGAGGGAGCCGCTGACAGGTTGGAGTTTGCGTTGGCGCTGATGGTGAAGTCACTTGGCTGCGGGGAAGGAAGCAGAGATGAGAGGCAAGCTTTAAGGAGAGCCCGTGCTCTTTTCTGGGGGGAAACAGGCATACGCATACCCCTAAACATTTTGTGAATCTAATGGGAGAAGAAACTAATTTTTTCAAAAAAAATTAGTTTCTTCTCTAGCACGTTGAATTGTCCATTCCATTGCTACCCCTGATGGTGGCCTCATTTCATGTCACGTGTTTCCTGAGTCTCAGACAGAATGAAGAAGAAGAAGAAGAGTTTGGATTTGATATCCTGCTTTATCACTACCCGAAGGAGTCTCAAAGTGGCTAACATTCTCCTTTCCCTTCCTCCCCCACAACAAACACTCTGTGAGGTGAGTGGGGTTGAGAGACTTCAAAGAAGTGTGACTGGCCCAAGGTCACCCAGCAGCTGCATGTGGAGGAGCGGAGACGCGAACCCGGTTCCCCAGATTACGAGTCTACTGCTCTTAACCACTACACCACACTGGCTCTCTGAGAGCACCCCTAAAAATTTTTTTAAGAAAAAAAGCACTGGGGAGAGCCATTCAGGTGCACCCGTGCCAACACTGGCAAAGGGTATCTCAGAATGCACAGGAATACTGGAGGGGTCTCTGAGAGACGGGGACCCATCCTGCCACTGCCATCTTCACCTTTACCCGCTCGGTTTGCATCCCATATAATGAATACTACTTGCTAAGAATCACAAGCAGGGAAAGTGCTGGCTGCTCCACTCGGTTTGCATGCTGTTTCAAGAAGTGCTAATCAGGTAGAGTCCTGCTGAAAATGCAAACTGAATTTCTCCCTCCGCCCCCATCACTAGTGGAGAGAGGTGGCAAGAAAAGAGCAAGGGGCCGGAGGGAGCGCAAGAGTGGTGGGCCTTACGTTACGCCGGAAGAGCCTCTGCAAGAGGCTACGCTTGGGCGGGTCTGGGAGTTGCTTCCAGTCCAGGTCGGGGGAGCGGGTGCCGTTTGGTCCAAAGGTGTTTAGATCTTTAAAGCATTCTGTCTCGATCATCTAGAGAGAAGAGGAAGAGGATGCCATTGGTGGTGGTCAGCTGAAGCAGCAACATCTGGAAGTGGAGACCGGGCTGGGTGACACCACTCCTCAGGCTTATCTGCCAAGGCTCCCTTGGGTTAGCTTTCCCCAGACAGAGCTGGACACCCACCTCCAACAGTGGGAAACAGCCCCGGCAGCTCTGCGGTAGAGCATCTCCTTTGCAGAAGGTTCCTGGTTAAATTCCTGACACTTCTGTATCCTGACCCCCAAAGAAGGGATGGTAGCTTAACCCACCCTAAACCACCATTGTCCAATATATGTCACTGCCTTATCCTGAGCTCCCTTCATCAGCATAGGAATCAAGCTCAGAGAGCTTTCTTAGCCCTTTAAAAGGAGTGACTTTTAAAGTAAATGTTTGCCAGATATAGCCCCCATGAATGTGCATTTGGGGGGATAGCCAGTGGCTTTGGGAAGGTAGACAGATGCCTATCTTTAAAGACAAGGTGACTGGGTGTTTTTATTTCACACCGTCAGTCTCCTCTCTCACCTCTGTCCTCGGTGGCTTCCCTTCCCTTCCCCTCCCACCCCCAGCCCAATTCCTCACCTCGTTCTGCCATGGAATGGAGACGCTGCCAGTGGCAAATTTGGCATAGAAGTCATTGTCGGTTTGGTCTAAGTTGACACCCTTCACAGTGGAAAATTGTTCAATGTCCAGCACGTCTTTGCAGTATACGGCTCGGGGCTGTTGGATAGAAAGGTGGAGATTCAGCTAAGTTTCCAGTCTCAAGATCTTAAGTCTCAAGATGTCAATGGCTTGTGTGACATTAAATGGCTTAAGGTGTCATATCCCATGAGCTGCTGTGATGTCACAGAAGCCTGGTAAGGATAGGCCAGAGAACCAGCTCTTAGGGAAATAGAGACATCTTAGAAATGGAAGTCTGAGGTCTATAAGCAACTTCTGCTAAATTGAACGGTAGGGCTGACCTTGACGACCAAGAGAGAAAGCAAGGCCTTTGATGATAATCTTAAGGCCTGGGCAGGCGGCCCTTAAGATAACCTCATCAGAGGCCACTTAGGCCTTCTGAGGTAAATGTGTCAAGGTCAGGAGTGAGAGCAGCATCTGAGCACCTGCTCCCTCTTCCTCTCCACAAGCTCATTCTTTGCAGAGCAGTTGTATGGAAAGGACTCGTGTGCGAACCAGCCATGACCTAGTTTGGGCTGCACTTACATCTGGCACAAAGGAGGGCTTCATGATCCCAGCTTCCAGGCGCTTGAAATTGATAGTCTTGAAGAAAGGGTGCTGCTTCACCTGGGCGGCCTCGTCTCCCTTCCCTCCAAGCCGCTGCTTGGGGTCTTTGGTCAGGAGCTGGGGAGGCAGAAAGGGGCCACCATCAGTAAGTGAAAGCACAAGAGCAGGAGCAATGTGGTGTGGTGTGAAAGTTAGGCTGCCAAATCACACCTAAGGGCTGTGGGGAGGCCACAGCTCAGTGGCAGAGCATTGGGTTTGCATGCAGAATGTCCTGGGTTCAATCCCAGGCATCTCCAGGTCAGGCTGCAAGAGACTCCTGCCTAAACCCCTGGGGAGCTGCTACCGGTCAGTGTAGACAAACCTGAGCTAGATGGACCAGTAGTCTATGTTCCTAAGGCTGGGTAGGGGCTGGCTTGCTTTGCAAAGGAGCGCTCTCCACCTCTTGAGCAATGCTCTACTCCTAAGATCGCGGAGGAGAAACTTTTCAGGGGCCGTGAAAATGGCCAGGTAGCAGCTGTGGCTCTTGCGCTGTTGCCCTCCAGATGTTGCTGGACTACAACTCCCATCACCAATGACCATTGGTCACGCTGTCTGGGGCTGATGGGAGCTGAACAATATGCAAAGGGCCAGAAGCAGCGAGCAACAGAACGAAGGCAAGTTAAGTTCAGACTGTCTGTTGCAGCATCCTGCTCCTCCTCTAAGGCTTTTATGCTGCTTCTCGGTGCTCCTCACTCTGTCTAATCTATTATCCCTTTAAAATGATTGTATATCTTTCATTGTAAACTACTCTAATCATTTCCGCTTGAAGGGCAATACATAAGTTTATTAAATACACAAAAGTTGCCTTTCCCTGTTTTAGGCAGCTTGTAAAAAACATTTTCTGTTTCAAACAGGCCCTTGCCTATGTTTGGTTTAGGTTTTTTTATTCCCCCGATGCCTCCCCATCCTGCCGCTAGCCAGGGAGTTATTGGCAGAGTCTGGCCTCAAACATCCAGATTGGAATGTTGCATCCCAGTAAACATCACTGCTGGGTGAGACAGGGTGGAGGGAGAGGACATCAAACAAGAACAACAACAACAATCAGAGTATTTGTGCACACACTCCTAACAGGGCTCTGCCTTGCTTGAGACGTGGGGCCAGAGACTGCAACAACTGCATTCCAGGATCAGGTTTCTGATGTTTAGGTAGCAAGTGCCTATCTACAAAATGGCAATCTCCATGGACCAGAAGCGTTGGGGGAGCTTATAGGTTTGCAGACATACCCCCGCCCAAAAAAGAGTATTTAGGAAGCAAGGAAACACATAAGGGGAAGTGGTCACCTCCCCCCAAAATAACCTAGTGAGGAGGACTAACAGGCATTTGGGTGGGAGCAGAAAAAGAGTTGCTGAAGACCTGGAGAGAAGCATTTCGTACAGAAATATTTTGCTACAGTTCCCTCTCCTTTCCTTTAAAATCCCTATAGAAACAAATGCTTCACACTGTGTGCCCTGAAAACTCCTGCAGGGTTGGGCTCTGGCAGGCATCAGTGGACAAACAGTTCCATAAGAGCAGGGCAAGCTGCATCCCTGCCTCCCACAATCCCTTGCACCCACCCCAGGACATCTACCCTGATTCTACAGAGCTTTGCACAGCCTCTCACTTTCCCCGGCTCACCGCCTTGCAGATGGCCTTGGCATCTTCAGAGAACTTGTCCGAGTACTGCTCCTGGTCCTCCTGAACCCGCTTCTCCACTTCCTCCCTCTTCACCCGCTCCTTGCGGGCGCGGAACGGTGACTGGCCCTCAATCATCTCATAGACAAGGCAGCCGAGCCCCCACCAGTCTGGACTGAAAGAGTAGCGCTCGTTGTTGATCACCTCTGGAGCTGGAGAGGGGAGAACGGTCAGAGATGGGGACAAGTAATAGCTCAGTGGAAAAGCACATGTCCCAGATTCAATCCCTGGCCTCTCCAGGAAGCCAGTGATGGGGAAGGCCTTTGCTGAGACCATTCTCCTCCTCAAATTGTGTTGACCAAACCCTGGATTCATGCAGGCCTTAAATTCAGGTCTCCTCAATCTCATTGCCTTAAACTGCAACCCACCCACCAACCCACCCTGGCTCCTAGTATGGTAAGACTGCCTTCTGCTTTCAGCAAGGAGTTTGCAAAGCTACTCCAAGAGGACTGAGCCAGCTCCTCCACAGGGCAAGGAGATCTGAGATTTTCCTTGACTACATACCCATGTAGCCAACGGTTCCTACACGGCCACGGATGGTGTCTCCTTCTGGAATCTTGATGGCCAGCCCCAGATCTGAGATCCGGATATGACCTATAGGGAATAAGAGGGAAAGGGGAGATAGAGGTCATGGTGTGAGCCACATGTGTCAGCAGCAAGCAAATTGGGGCCCAGAGCCTCAGAGGGCAGCCTCAGCATCCAGTTCTCAACAAAAGAGGTTTAAAGACTCTCTCAAGGCAAATCTTTTAAAATGCAGTATAAACACCGACAACTGGGAGACACTGGCCTGCGAGCACTCCAATTGGAGAACAGCCTTTACCAAAGGTGTCATGGGCTTTGAAGACGCTCAAACTCAGGACAAAAGGGAGAAACGTGCTAAGAGGAATGCATGCTTGGCAAACCTTCATCATGATCTATCCAGAAACCTATGTCCCCGCTGTGGAAAGATGTGTGGATCCAGAATTGGCCTCCACAGTCACATACGTACTCACTGTTAAAACCATGTTCATGGAAGACAATCTTACTCAGCTATGAGGGATCACCAAAGAAGAAGAAGAAGACTCACCATCATCATCCAGGAGAATGTTCTCTGGCTTCAAGTCTCTGCAGCAAAGATACAGACACAACTCAGAATGAGAGGCAGGCAGACAGGGGAACTTCTAGGTTCAAGGTTCTTCAACCCTTTCAAGCACATAGGATATTTGTGGGGGGAAGGAGGAATGTACAAGTGGGTCCTAAACCAGCATATCTGATATAAGCAGCTGCTCCCATAATCCACCTGCTTCTGAGGTCCTACTCTTTGGGCCACCACGAGTGGTCAAATGAGTGAGCAGGAAAGATGGAGAGTTTTCAGCAATAGCACCAAGGCTGTGGAACATCCTCACTCTGAAGATTTGCCTGGCAATCTCCTCATTGTCTTTCATTTGAGAATGTGGGTCCCAGGTGGATGAGGCAGAGACTCACACAATTATGCCAGCTCAGGAGCAGTTTATTATAAGCTCTCCAGAAGAGATTAGCGTCCTGAACAGGGAGAAGAGCAGCAAAAATGTCCAGCCCTTGTGGTGCAGAAAGAAGCTCAAAGTTTCCAGGAACTAAGTCAAAGTTTAAACACTGTTTTGGACAGATGAAGCTTGATTCAGTAACTTACAGCTGCATACGGGAACAAAGTTTTGCTTGTATTTCCACTGTTCAGTTTGTGAATGTTGTTACTAATGGAACCAAAATGAAACCAGCCAAGCACAATACAGCAAAACTGGGGAAACCCAAAGTTTGCAGAAATACCAAAAAAATAAAAAATAAATGTGGCTAGGGGAGGGATCCCTAAAACAGCCCAATGAGGACTGACCATGTTCAGTGGGAACAGAACACAGACTGACTGGGGGAGGAGGAATGAAAAACGAGGTGGAGAAGAAAATTATTAGTAATATAAGTATTAGGTAAAGGAACCCCAGACCTTAAGGTCCAGTCGCGGACGACTCTGGGGTTGCAGCGCTAATCTTGCTCTATAGGCCAAGGGAGCTGGCATTTGTCCGCAGACAGCTTCCGGGTCATGTGGCCAGCATGACTAAGCCGCTTCTGGCAAACCAGAGCAGTGCGCCATTTACCTTCCCACCGGAGCAGTACCTATTTATCTACTTGCACTTGACATGCTTTCGAACTGCTAGGTTGGCAGGAGCAGGGACCGAACAACAGGAGCTCACCCCATTGCAGGGATTTGAACTGCCGACCTTCTGACTGGCAAGCCCTAGGTTCTGTGGTTTAACCCACAGCGCCACCCACGTCCCTCAATATAAGTACTAGTATTTAGTATTTAGTATTTTTAAGATTTAGTATTAGTATATTGCCCTTCATCCGAAGATCTCATGGCGGATCTCAGCATAAAAATATAAAACACGAAATACATAACAAAAACAAGAACAAACCAAATCAATAATGTGCCCCACCTCCCACAAACACATTTACAAGGACATAAGACTGTTAATCAGGTTCAAAATGCAGGGACCAATATGCCAGGCCTGCCACCCCTGTCTGGGCTGACACTTTTCACCCTCCAGCCACACGTGCAAAGGAGACGGAGGGTTTCTCCATCTTGCCCTGTGTCAGCAATGCTATGAGAAAGGCCTCTCCCACCCCTGCCTTCACCCTGCTCCCAGGCTCTCCCTATGCGCCTCGCCTTCCTGGAGCTTGAGGAGCCTGCCCGCTTCTCTCTCACCTGTACACGATGCCCTCCCGGTGCAAGTGCTCGAGGCCGCAGCAGATCTCTGCAGCGTAGAAAGTGACCCGCTCATTGTCAAAGCCGGGGTTGCCCATGTTGTAGATGTGAAACTTCAAGTCGCCTCCGTTCATGATGGTGAGGACCAGGCAGAGGGCATCCTTGGTCTCGTACGCGTAGGCTAAGCTGACCTGGGGGCATGCAGAAGAAGAAGAGCCTTGCTAGATCAGGCCAAAAACACCCCACCATCTTGTTTCATGCGGCAGCCAACCAGATCCCACCAGGAAGCAAGGCATGGAGGCAACAGCCCATCTTCGCTATATGCCTCCCAAGAAGTGGTTTAGGAGTAGAAGCTGTCTTGAGCAATGTGAGACCACTGGTCCAGCTAGCTCAATATTGTTGACACCATTTTTGCCCCTGGGGGGTAAAGCATCAGCAGGCAGTGGGTCAGAGGCCAAATCCAGCAGTGGGAAGCGCCCCGACATTCCCTCCCCACATACACTATCTCGTCCCACTTGCCCTTTCCCCCATCTCACCATGCTGGGATGGAGAGGTTTAAACCCACCCCTCTCCTGGTGCACTGAGATTGCACTGTGCCTTGCTGCCACCTACTGGTCCAGTCAGGGGAGAGGAGGTGCTTAATGGGATCTCAGCGATGTGCCTCCTGCTGCTGGCCAGCTGACGGATACAGGAAAGAGTTGAGAGGTGCACAGATTAATGCGATCCTCAACTCCTTCCAGTGGGGAGCCACTGTGGGATGTCAGAAGTCCCAGGACATCCATCCCTCTGGTTCCCAGCAGACTGGTGGGATGTTGGTGGTGAGACTGGTGGTGAGCTGTTGTTGGCAGCCGTCTGCCTTGAGAGACAATGGAGTGTGCCTCCAGGGATGAAGTATTTAGTGATGAAGTCAAATGGCTGCATTAACAGCATTGAAGTGACCAACTTTGGGCGCAAGCCTGGGCAGCGTGTATGGAGGTCCTGGACTGCCCCGAGGACAAGACTTGCTGATGTGGTCCAAAAGAAAGCAGAGCAATACATTTGGCACCAGAAGGAGGTGTACAAGGCACAATCCAACCAACTTTGGGACTCCAAATTTGTGTAGGGTTTACTCCTTAGCCTTTTTCCTCCTGAATATTAGAGTTCAGGTTCAGTTTTCCTTCTCCTAGACGGACTCCTTTCCCAGGCTGACAAGCCCCATCTGTCCCCTCTGCAGCATGCCTTCTTGACCACTGGAACCACTCTTGGCCTTGTCCACTCGGTCCATGGGAGCCTGTCTTCGCATGCAGGGGAAGGTCCCTAACTCACCAAAGGTTTGTGACCCATTGGCTACCCTCACCTGATGTACCCAGCCAGCTGAAGCTGTTCTCTGGTGGGGCCAGTAGCCGCTGTTGCATGCTGACAGCTTCTAGGAGCCACAGGTCATAGCTGAGTGCAGGATAGGGACCAAAGGTGAACAAATTACCCCAGAAGGTGCACAATGTGCCCCCCACCAGAGGTAATACCCCTCCCCTAACACCACATACACAACCCTGGAATCAGCTGAGGAGTGTGGATCAGCTGTTTTCCAGCAGCATTCAGTGGAGGATTATGCCACCAAGCTGCATGGAAGTTGGTTAAGTACTGCAAGCAGCTTGCAACCCCTACATGGTCTGCGTTGACAAGGAAGTGGCCCTCCAGGGTTTCAGACTGGAGTCTTTTACCCAGCCCTAGCTCGAGTTACCGTGGATTGAACCTCATATCTTTTGTAGGCAAAGCATGAGCCCTACCACCTTTTGCAGATGTGCTGCCTTGGAACTTGGGAGATTCCTCTTATATGAGGCATCCCCAGTGGGCATTAGCAAAGGACATCAGGGAAGCTCCTGAAAACTGCAGGGCAGGAGTCGGAGGAAGGCGGCCTGCAAGCAGTCAGTCTTGGGCGCGTGTGGGATATCAGCAGCATGCCAGGCACACACTCACCACGAACCGGCTGTTGACCTTCTCCAGGATCTGCTTCTCGTTCAGAGCCATGGCCTCCCCTTTCCGCTTCTTGATGCGCTTCTTCTCCAGTTTCTTGCAGGCGTACATCTTCCCTGTCGCCCGCACCTGACATGCGCACACCTGAGGACAAGGTGAAAAGTGGGCATGGCGGGGCAGACAGATTTGGGTAGAGATCCATACGTGTTCAGACAAGGCACTATGATAATAATAATAATAATAATAATAATAATAATAATAATAATAATAATAATAATAATTTATTATTTGTACCCCGCCCATCTGGCTGAGTTTCCCAAGCCACTATGGGTGGCTTCCAACAAAGATTAAAAATACCGTAATACATCAAACATTAAAAGCTTCCCTGAACAGGGCTGCCTTCAGATGTCTTCTAAATGTCAGGTAGTTGTTTATCTCTTTGACATCTGATGGAAGGGCGTTCCACAGGGCGGGTGCCACTACCGAGAAGGCCCTCTGCCTGGTTCCCTGTAGCTTCACTTCTCGCAGTGAGGGAACCACCAGAAGGCCCTCGGCACTGGACCTCAGTGTCCGGGCAGAACGATGGGGGTGGAGACGCTCCTTCAGGTATACTGGGCTGAGGCCGTTTAGGGCTTTAAAGGTCAGCACCAGCACTTTGAATTGTGCTCGGAAACGTACTGGGAGCACTAGCACTCATTGAAGAAAAACAGGCAGCCAGGGGAACTCTGTTTACTCTTGAACCTCCAGAGTACAAGTTATTCCAGATGTCAGGTGGTCCAGGGAGACTCAGTTAAGGATAAGACTCCTTCCCTCCTTGCAGATACTTTCAAGGCACATGTGCAAACCACCAAGTCCTGCATTGGGACTCAGCGACCAATCCCCTTCAAATGTGGGTGCAAAGTGCAGGGGAGGCTCTCAGAAGTCTCTCCCCACCCCCTCAAATTTCACAGTCAGATGCAGCAAGAAACTCATGGCTCCCCTGCCCACCCACGCCACCAGAATACTATCAGGCAAAACTGCACATTATACATGCAACTGCCGTGTAAGTGTAGCTTGATGAAAACCACTTCAGAAGCAAAAGGGAGAGGTGGAAAGGGGTAGGTCCTTCTTTCCTTCCTCCGAATCACCCCTCCAATGTTTCTGCAAATCTGCATTTTAAATCTGCAAGGGAGAGCGATTTGGAACAAGGAAACGGCAGACAGGGGAAGAATTGAAGGGAGCCCCCCTAAAACTGCTTTGAAAATTAAAGAGCTGTTAGTCGGCATTTCTAGGTGCTGGCATACAGGTTTACAATACGTCTGGATTTTCCCAGACCGCAATCGGAGAAATCCAGACATATAGCAGCCCATGTTGGCAGTGCCATTTTTGCCATTTCTCGTTAAAAAAAATGCTCAAAAACTTTGCAACAATTTTTCTGTCTGTCTGAATTTTCACTGTTTGAAATATGGCAACCCTAAGTTTTACCTTTGAACAGCCGTCAAGTTTCTACACGTGCTCATGCATCGCTCTCTGTCCTCCATCTGAGTTTAAGGACACACTCCAGCCACCCTCCAGCTCTGCACCCTCCAGCTCAAGGAGGGTGCAGAGCTGAGTCAGTAAGGTGTGTGGTCCAGGGAGAGTTCCGGGGTCCAAAGAGAGAGGCATGGGCCCCCCCCTTGGTCCTAGGCCTGAGGTTCTCCACCCTTGTCTTAGGCAGAGGTCTTCCCCGTCACCTGCTACCTGATCCTTTAAATGAAAGACATCAGGGATCGAACCTGGAACCTTCTGCGTGCAGAACATGCCACTGAGCTATGGCTCCTTGCTATAGTCACTGCTACTAACGACCATGGCAATTCACCTTTTCACAGGGGTCTTCTCAGCAGCCACTCCCAGACTTTGGAAATCCCTCCCTAGAGAAGCTCAATTGGCTCCCTCCTTGTCCTTCTGCCGGCAGGTGAAGGCTTTCTTCTTCCAACGGGCTTTGGGTTGACTGACTGCTTTTAATGAAAGGGCTGGCGCTGTGCTGTTTTTATGGTAATTATTGGCATGGTTTTAATAGGTTTTACATATGCATATAGTTTTAATTTTATCAATGTTCTTTTTTGTTTTAATAATTGGTTTTCCTGTGTTTTTAGGGGGAAAGGCAGGATATCAATAAATACATAACTAAAAGTAAGTAATAACAACACCAGTCAGATGGTCAGATATCTGATAATCATGTATCCTGTGTCTTCGGGAGCCTAAAGCTTTCTGCAATGCCTCACACCAGAAGCAGCCCCTGTGGCTGCCAATCATCTCCCTACCTCTCCGAAGCCTCCCTTGCCAAGGATCCGGTATTGTCTGAAAGTGTCTTTGGTCACTGATTGCCTGAAACAACAAAGTACACGAAAACTCCATTCAGGTGAGCATCAGTTTGGCAAAGGAACAAGAGGGGTTTTGGGTGATGAAGAACACCGCCTTACCTCTCCAGGTACTTCCACTGGAGGAATCTGTCAAAATACATGCTGTCCTGGTAGTTCGTGAAAGGAGCTCCACTGAGGTACTCGTGTAGGTGCCTGTGAAAAAGACGCAAATTAAGACTGGGCCGACTCTTCAAGGCTTGGAGATGGGCTGATGAAACGGAGTCGCAACTCCCAGAGCCGGTGGTCTTTTCTTAATCGACAAAGAAATTTAATTCGGTCCCTGCCTGTCTCGGCCTGCTAAGAAAGGTGAGGTTCCACCTTAAGCAGCAAGCCCCAGTGAGTGCATCTGGGCATCACAATAAACCGTGATATGATATGAACGTGGCCGTAGTACTGTAGTGTCAAGGAACGAAATCCACCCGCCACTACCCACCCATCTCCCCAGGGCCTGGCACTCACTGCACGCAGCTGCTGAAGAGGTCTTTGCAGGCGCTTCTCTGCAGATTCTCTGTGCAATGGTTCACGAGGGACTGGCTGATCTCTGCTATGTAGCCTGGGGACTAAATAAACAACAACACCAGCCATGAGTGACATACGCTTGAAGTGTCTTGAGTGCTGGACTTCCTTTCTGCCTCCACCGCAGGCTCAGATCTGGAGCATTATCTGATCGCCACCCCCATTTGGCCCAGCTGATGTTCTCCAGGTGCTGTTGAACTGCCACTCAATGGCAGAGAATCTGTTTTTGGGGTAATTTTCCATATTAAGTAGAATGCAAATGGATTTTCCCCCCCTAGAAACAATTAACACAGAAAGGCGTGCTAAGCTTCATGCCCACTGGCCAAAAAAGGCTGGTAATCCTCAGTACAGATCCAACGCTGATGGTGATCTATTTCATTTATGAATCACTTCCCATGAGGCATCCCAAAACAATTTACAATACAGCAACACGCACACACACTTGTGTGAGTGTATGTTACATACATAAAAACAATTTTGTAAAACAATTAAAAATATAAAAACATTTTAAAACAGCAGCAGCACACACATAAACTCCATACAAATTCAAAACAGATATCAACTGGAATAAAGAGTTTGAAAGAGGAATGTATTTCGAAGGAGCCAGAAAGACAACAGAGGAGGCACCTGCCCGGTATGCAGTGGGAGGGAGTTCCAAAGGGCAGGCCCAATTCCAACATCAGCTTGATTATATCAGGACTGGGGCATGGAAAATGGGCTGCAGCGAGTCAGGTCCAAAAAGCAAATCCTGATCTGAGATGGGAGGGCAAACTGGTGTCAAGAACAAAGAGCAAGGCTAGGTACACTAGAGCTCAGCATGGCCTTGTCAGCTAAGCAAAGCAGCATTTACCTAGGATGCCCTTTTAGACTTTTTCCTGCCCACGAGGAGTCAATGGCCGGCCTCAGTGGAGTCAGCCAGTTTCCTGGGAAGCTGCAGTGAAGTGAATCACCACACAGGGGAGCCGTCAGCAGTTCTCGACACACGCTTTTACCCTTGTCCCACAGAAATAGTATACTTGCCTTGCTGTTGAAAAAGTTGCGGATTATCTCTTCTCCCATTTCCTTCCGCTTCTCGTCTGGGGAAACCTCATATTCTACCTGGGAGAGGAGAAAAGGCAACAGGTGGATCAGACCTGAGAAAGACATGCACACACGAGCTGCAACGTGTATTTTTTTTAAAGATATTTATTGAAAAAAATTTTTTAAAAAAAATTAAAAAGAAAAAGAAAAATACAAAATAAAAACAGTTAAAAAACACATAGAGTTTCCATTACTTATTTTCCTTTAGTTTGTTTCCCCGACCTCCTCATACCTCCCTTTTTTGTATTCCACTTCAATTCATTGGTTCAGCAAATCCTTACCATTAAGCTTTTACCCATTTATACCCCCCCTTTTTTTCATATTCTCTTAAAACACTACAGCTGGAGACCACTTAGTTTCTATCCAACATCATTCTAACATTCATTAATTTTACAGTATTTCTGTAGGTAGACTTTAAACTTTTTCCAATCTTCTTCCACTGACTCTTCTCCCTGGTCTCGGATTCTGCCAGTCATTTCTGCCAATTCCATATAGTCCATCACCTTCATCTGCCACTCTTCCAGTGTGGGTAGATCTTGTGTCTTCCAATACTTTGCAATAAGTATTCTTGCTGCTGTTGTAGCATACATAAAAAAAGTTCTGTCCTTCTTTGGCACCAATTGGCCGACTATGCCCAAAAGAAAGGCCTCTGGTTTCTTCAAGAAGGTATATTTAAATACCTTTTTCAGTTCAACGTTGATTCTGGAGAACACCCACACATTCCTTTTCTCCTTCCTCCCTCTTTCCCCATGTATTTGCGTTCCTCTGCCCTGAATCCCTCCTCGACTGATGCTGGCTCTCTTTCAGCATTTTGGGTCAGGCACCAGGAGAATCCGTAGCTCAGTAGCAGAGCACGTGCTTTGCATGCAGAAGGTCCCAAGCTCAACCACCAACATCTCCAGAGGCATGTATTTTTTAAGGAAGTGATGGGAGAGACCTCTTCCTGATGCCCTGGCGAGATGCTACCAGTCAGAATAGACAATACTGACCAAGATGAACTAACAGTCTACCCGATTAAAAGGATGCTTCCTCCGGCATGCCATTCCTGCTCCCATTTCCCTTTTGTTTGTCAGTTTGGCTGGCGCCCATTGGGACTGGTAGGATGGAAGGCAAGGAGGCAGACAGTAGGTGGCGCCAGACCCCAATGACAAACAGAACCAACTCTTAGTTTTGTCCCCATCTTCCCTGCTGAGATCTCCAAGGGCAAGACTGAAAGGAAGGAGGGGCAGCATGGTGGGCAGTGCCCCCATGGGCTGGTTGTTAAGTAAGGAAGCAGGCAGGTGGGGGCTGGCTGAGACAAGACTTGAGGCTGCTGGGGCACTGCCCTATTTGCTCAAAGAGACCAGCTCCACTGCTGCTGGTCTTCCTCTTATCATTTCAGGGCTTTTCTACACATACTCTTTGCAGACATGGTATCCTTTGTATGTTTTAGACTAGGCTTCCCATCACTCCCAAGCCAGCACAGTTGCCATCCAAAGCAGTTGGAGGGCACCAGGATGGCAAAGGCTGGCACTTATGAATGCAAGCCGTACATCAGCCTGGTACTGAACAACTCACCTGCTCATAGCTACTTTATGCTGCGACAGAGCTTTGGTGCCTCGCAGTTTTTGAGTGCAGGAACTGGAAACCTTGCATGTAAGAGGTCCCCTTTATGAATACACACACACACACACACACGAAACATGTTCTTTTCCCTGCTCTGGGGTCCACCTCCCTCCTTCCTGGCCCTTTTCCACAGGATGAAAGCTGTTTGCCTTGTACTACAGAGAGGAGCACACTGCTGCTATAAAAATCTGACCTGCAGCTCCCCTCCCAATTGTTTTGGAACACAGCTCGGTGCTAGGAGACGAGAGAGGGAGAGAAACAAGAAAACGCCCTCTCTCCCACCCACCCAGCCACCCTCCCTCTGCCACACACAGAAGTGGCAGGGATGAAGAGCAGGCAAAGGGTTAATTGGCCTGGCATGTCCTGGAGAGAACGGACCACAACGCAAGAGTGCATTCAAGTCAAATATGGAACTGGGGTGAATAGCCAGAGTTGAAGAAGTAGCCAATCAGAGGAGAAGAGAGGAGCAGGTGCATAGAGTTGGGTTTGCTCTTTTTTAAAACAACAACACAACCTTCCTCTTTCTTAAAAGCAGGACGTGCCCAAGCAGGAAGTGGCAGGGGCAAAGGGGTGTCCCATATAGCCGGGATGGCTGAGGAAACGTTGCCTTTCTCAAGGCTCAAGTGACATCTATGTTCTCCTTAATGAAAAGGCCGCAGCGTAGCAAATGGGAAGGAATGCGCAGCATCTCCTGTGGGGGTAGAAGAAAGCTCTCTGAGCTGACCCTGGGCTGCAGGGGTGCCTGTAAGGGGCTCCCTCTGTAGCTACGGCGGAGCAGGGCCACCCACAGCTGGAAAAAAGAGATGGGAGAGTACAGTTGTTACTATTATCCAGTTGTGCCTATTCAATGCCCGGTGCTTCTCTATTTATACTCCTTGCTGCTGTGGGATGAATTTGTTCTTCATAATGTACCTGTTTAACTGCTCCCCTTCTTGAAGGCTGGGCTCAACTGTTGGAAGTGCAACAGCAGAGATCATTCCATGTGCTAAAGGGTTAATTTTGTTAGCAACAAAGTCAACTTTGGGGTGGGGGGATGTGTGGAGGTGTTTGCTTAGGAACCAGGCAGAATAGCACGAAGTTTCCTGGGGCAGCGCACATCCTGATTGGCTAGGTAGCTCAAGAAGTTTTTCCTATGTGTGTTTGGTTGACTGTCACCCTGCCATGTACAAGGTCTGAAGTGAGAATGGCAAACCTCTCTGTTTATTGCTCTTCAGATTCTACACTGCTTTTGTTCAGTTTCCTCAGTGAAATGGTGTCAAGGATTTCCTTTCTCACTGGACTCTGTCTGCACTATTTAAGTGAATTCTTTTTTGGCAATGCTTGGGGGCACCCTAAGTTGTGCCCTTTAATGAGAGCTCAGAAGGCTAATTCACGTATTATGCAGAGCATAAGGACCAGCTGTCTTTGTTGTTGTTTAGTCGTTTAGTCATGTCCGACTCTTCGTGACCCCATGGACCAGAGCACGCCAGGCACCTCTGTCCTCCACTACCTCCCGCAGTTTGGTCAAACTCATGCTGGTAACCTCGAAAACACTATCCAACCATCTCGTCCTCTGTCGCCCCCTTCTCCTTGTGCCCTCCATCTTTCCCAGCATCAGTGTCTTCTCCAGGGAGTCGTCTCTTCTCATGAGGTGGCCAAAGTACTGGAGCCTCAGCTTCACAATCTGTCCTTCCAGTGAGCACTCAGGGCTGATTTCCTTAAGAATGGATGCGTTTGATCTTCTTGCAGTCCATGGGACTCTCAAGAGTCTTCTCCAGCACCATAATTCAAAAGCATCAATTCTTCGGCAATCAGCCTTCTTTATGGTCCAGCTCTCACTTCCATACATCACTACTGGGAAAACCATGGCTTTAACTATACGGACCTTTGTTGGCAAGGTGACGTCTCTACTTCTCAAGATGCTGTCTAGGCCTGTCATTGCCCTTCTCCCAAGAAGCAGGCGTCTTTTAATTTCGTGGCTGCTGTCACCATCTGCAGTGATCATGGAGCCCAAGAAAGTAAAATCTCTCACTGCCTCCATTTCTTCCCCTTCTATTTGCCAGGAGGTGATGGGACCAGTGGCCATGATCTTCGTTTTTTTGATGTTGAGCTTCAGACCATATTTTGCACTCTCCTCTTTCACCCTCATTAAGAGGTTCTTTAATTCCTCCTCACTTTCTGCCACTTTCTGCTGTCTTTACACACCTACAAGTGTTTGTTTGGAGGTGTGTACCCTTATCGATTTGTACAGCTCAACTCTTGCAGACGCAGACTGTACACTTGTTCACAATGACCTACGAGTGTACCACTCAACCATCTGTGTACACGGGGGAACAGACTGTACATTCTTTGAATGTAGGTTGCGGAAAGGATCCCTGAACTTTGAGGAAGGTAAGCTGGTTCTTTCCAATCCTTCAAAGCCAAAGCATCCGACAAAAACTCTCATAACTTCCCTTGTAAAGAAAGGTCCCTGGCTCACAGCAGGGCTCCGAACCAAGTTTTTTAACGCACTGCGAGTTTTCATCGCTAAGCCTTTTGCTAGCTGCAACCATCACAGCCTTGCGGAGGATCGCTTTCCGAGCATGTGTTTCCCATTTAGCAGCCATCTGACCAGATCGGCATTCCTGTCATTCACAAGCAGCAAGCTTATGCAAATAAGAAAAAGGCCTAACTTTTGTGTACGCTGGTTTAAAATTTGCTAGCAGGGCCCGTGACTTCTCCCTTCTCCCACAGGGACACAAATTTAAGTGGGTTCGACAAGCTGCCTTCAATGCGGACGGAGGAGGAGTTGGGGAGAGAGATGTTCAATTGCATAAACACAGTTTGGTAATGGGAAACACAGATCATTTTATGAGGCTTATGTTCCCTCTTAAACAGCACTGAAAAGTGCCTCTTGGCATCGTATAAGCTCAGAGTAGGAGCAAATGGATTTCAGATCAAAACTTTGTGTGAGCTAGCAAGAAGAAAGAAAGAAAGAAAAATAAATTTCCTTTAAGCTTAAAATGAGTTGACATGACCTGGAGCAACAGTTTGTTCTGCTGGATGCAAAAAATGCTTCCAGAACCAGCAAGCCTTGAAAAGAACGAAGGGGGTGGTGGGGCGAAGCTCATGAAAACACTAGGATATTATTTCGGATGAAGGGCTGACTTTTAAATTATACGTCATCTGAATGGAATTTTTGCACCGTTGACTTTAGAATGGGCGAGAAACACATCTCCTCTCCCAGCGGAAAAGGTCGCTCTTCAGGAATTCATTTTTTCGCCTTCCCCTCATGAGCAAATCAGGAAGGCAGCAGCGGCGGGGAAGAGAATTTGGTGAAAATAACAGGGGAAAGGGGTCTGTGAAAAAAATCGAGATCTGAAAGAGTTGTGGCTTTCTATAGGCTCTTTTTCAAAACTGCCCATGGATTCTAGAAATGGAGGAAGGATACACACATCCCAGGCAGCGGTCCAGAAATCCTACGAGTCTAGCAAAGTGGTTAGATTTAGGGCTGGCTCTACTGTTAGGCAGAGGGAAGCAGCTGCTTCAGGCGGCTTGATTTGGAGGCCATGAAAGAGCAGCAAATTGTACGTTATTCAGTTTATTAATACTGTGTTTTTACTCCAAATGAAATACAGTTTGGGGATTTTTCTGCCCCAGGTGCCAACATAACCTGGTCAGCCTTGGGTAATACCCACCTTAATTCTGTCTGCGTTTTCTGTTTTCCCTCAGGCAGCAAAATATCTTGAGCCAATGCTGACTAGAACGTTATTTGCATGCAGGAACCTCAATTTCTAATCCCTGTTCACTATGAAACTCACTCAGCAGACTTGAAAAAAATCATTATCCTGGCTCAACCTACCCCACAGGATTATGAAAATATTTTATTCTCTTGTTAGTTATGCTGTTTTAAATGTGCATTTTATATTTGACTTCATTTAGTAATGTTTTCTTTTGAAATGTTTAAGATTTTTGTTTGTTAACTTTGCTGCGTTAAATGGGCATTCTGTAGTTGAACTCCTTTGTAATGTTTTCTTTTGAAATCTTTAAGGTAATATTTTTCTTTTCTGTTAATTATGCTGTATATATATGTTATATGGGACTTTTTAAGTAATGATTCACTCTGGATCAATTGATTTATTTGATGTTTTAATGTACGTTGTAAACTGCTTTGAGACACCCCCCCTAACAATATAAAGTGGTATAGAAATTAAATGAATGGATGATGATGTTGAAGAAGAAGAGGAGGAAGAGGAAGAGGAAGGAGGAGGAGGAGGAGGAGGAGGAGGAGGAGGAGAAGAAGAAGAAGAAGAAGAAGAAGAAGAAGAAGAAGAAGAAGAAGAAAGGAGGAGGAGGAGGAGGAGGAGGAGGAGGAGGAGGAGGAGGAGGAGAAGAAGAAGAAGAAGAAGAAGAAGAAGAAGAAGAAGAAGAAGAAGAAGAAGAAGAAGAAGAAGGAAGAAGGAGGAGGAGAAGAAGAAGAAGAAGAAGAAGAAGAAGAAGAAGAAGAAGAAGAAGAGGAGGAGGAGGAGGAGGAGGAGGAGGAGGAGGAGGAGGAAGAGGAAGAAGAAGAGCCCCTTGAAGAAAGGGTGTGATTAAAATAGAATAATGCCTATGTCCAGAGGTGTACAGTGAACTACATATTTCACTATGGTTAGGACAGGTAGAGCAGGAGTCAACTATCCTTTGGGCCCCCATTTGCAAACTGTAGAAACTGTTGTGGGCAACAGACACACCCTGCCATCTAGTCTATTCTACTGGCTAGTGCAGAACGCTTCTTTCAAGTCTAACTCTAGTGAGCAGAGGGAGCCCTGAAGATGTTGGAGATGCAACAGCAGAGATCATTTTGTGAGTAACTTAAGGGTTAATTCTCCTATCAGTAAGTCAGATAACCTAAAGGGATCACTTAGCAACAAGGCTGAGTAGCAAGATCTTCACCTGCTCCACTTGCCTGTGTAGTTTTGAGGAAGTTTTTATTCTGTATGTTTGGCTGAATGTCTCCCTTCTATGTACAAGGCCTGGCCTAAGAAAGGCAAATCCTCTCTGTTCCTTTCTCCTGAAATTATACACTTTTTTGCTCAGTCAGGTGTTATAACTTTTCTCTCTGGACTCCACCCATGTGCACGAGTGGGCGCACAGCAACCCCTGAGTTAAGAGTGTGGGATCAAGACTGATTAAAAACTGCATGGCTGAGTTCTGGTTCAAATCTCTACACCGTCATGAAGCACCATACATGACTCCACATGGGCTTGCTGTGAAGTTAGAGGGGGAAAGCCACGTGCAATGAATGTACAATGCATGAACTTCTTGGAAGGGATATCAGTGTCATGTAGTAGCACATTTAGCTACTTAATTCTCTTTTTATCCAGCTCTCCATCCAAGTAGTTCAAAGTGGCATCCATTTTAAAATTTCAACAACCCTGAAAGGGAGACCAAGCTAAGATATAATTTTCAACAAAATATAAATATTTTTTAAAGAAATAGTGGCCTCCCCAAAGACACCCACTGAGCATCTCGGCCAAGTGAGGGTTCAAATTAGTTCTCTCTTCTCGGAGGCTGGGTTTGCATGTAATACTAAACCAAGCCATGGCTTAGTGCAAACTAAGACATGTGTGGGTTTCTAGAGCAAAGATTTTGATCTCTGTATTCCTCCCTCAGTCCTGTCGCCACCACACCTCATGGGGCTGAGCCTCCATCCAAACCCCGGACTGTGGTTTGTCTCGCTCTAGATAAACCATGAGCTGCAATCAAAATGGCTGTGTTCCACCTTCACGGTCAGAGGCAGATGCCAGGAATCACGAGCGCGAAGGACACGGTGGCACTCAGGTCTAGCTTGCAAGCTTCCCACAGGCAGGCGATCAGCTACCGTGAGAATAGGATGCTGTACGGCAAGAGTTTTGTTGACCCAGAAATGGAAGCAAGAAGAAATACTGACGAAAGAAGAATGGCAGATGAAATTAATGGACTACGCAGAACTGGACAAAATGACAGGAAGGATTTGAAACCTGCGGGACCAGAGATTTACAGAAGATTGGAAGAAATATACGAGCTATTTGAAGAGCAATTGTAATCAACAAATTATGCTAGTAGGACTACAAGAAGTTTTGTAAGGAGGAATATACGAAATATTGAAAAGAAGAGAGATATTAGTTATGATATTTAAATGTAATAGTGAAAGTAAGAAATGTAAATTAAGTGAAAAAGATTGGAAATTTTTCAGGTGTGATTGATGGAAGTCAAAAAATTGTATAAGATATAAAAGTATGTTTAATAATTGTTGAAAATGATATGCTAAAAAACCTAACTTTATATATATAGAGACCATATAAAGAATAGGATGCTGTAAGTTGGTCCTTGGCCTGATCCCACAGGGCAGTGATTTGCTTAAGACCCTTTTAACCAGCAATATTGAGGATTGAACTTGGGCCCTTCTGCATGCAAAGCATGTTCTCTACCCTAGTTCTACGCTCTACCCATTTCAATAGCCTTAAAAAGGTAAAGGTAAAGGTACCCCTGCCCATACGGGCCAGTCGTGTCCGACTCTAGGGTTGCGCGCTCATCTCGCTTAAGAGGCTGGGAGCCAGCGCTGTCCGAAGACACTTCCGGGTCACGTGGCCAGCGTGACTAAGCTGCATCTGGCGAGCCAGCACCAGCGCAGCACACGGAAACGCCGTTTACCTTCCTGCTATAAAGCGGTACCTATTTATCTACTTGCCCTTTGACGTGTTTTCGAACTGCTAGGTGGGCAGGAGCTGGGACCGAACGACGGGAGCTCACCCCGCCGCGGGGATTCGAACCGCCGACCTTACGATCAGCAAGTCCTAGGCACTGAGGTTTTACCCACAGTGCCACCCGCGTCCCTCTTCAATAGCCTTATACAGTATTTAAACAGAGGCTCCCCAGAAAGCATCACACAAGCGAGCCCAAGTGGACAGCTCTGAGCAGCAAACATGCCTCTGAGCCAGACCCGCTCTAGGCGCGGCACTTGCCTTACCACAGCATCCAGGAAGTGGATACACCGGAGGAGCTCCAGCCGCGTCTCGCAGAACTGTCGGAAAAGCTGCCGGCCAATCGGTTGCTTGTCACACAAGCTGCTGTAGTCTCGTTCTGCAAAGGAAGAAATGGAAGAATGGGGTTGTTGTTTTTTCACGGGCAGGTGGAAAATGACACATCAGCTGAGTGCGCTGTTTTAACTGGAATACTGTACAAAGAAAGAAGCAGTTTCTCTACGCTCAAGAACCACTGTGATTTAGTGGGCAGACTACTGGGCCAGGAGCTACAATTCAGAACTTAACAAACTATTGCCCTCACAGAGCTACAGTTCTCTGAGTGGTTTAATAATCAATCTCTTTTCCTAGGGAACACTGGGAATTGTAGCTCTGGGAGGGGAACGGGGGCCTCCCAATTACTCTCTGTACCAGCAGTTCTCAACCTGTGGGTCTCCAGATGTTGTTGGACTACACCGCCCATCATCCCTGAGCTCTGGCCTTGCTAGCTAGGGGTGATGGGAGTTGTAGTCCAACAACATCTGGGGACCCACAGGTTGAGAAAGGCTGCTCTGCACCTTATGAAACTACAGTTCCCAGGATTCTTTGGGAAAGCCATGCCTGTGCAGAGTTGGCGCAGCAATAAAACTGCTAGCACATTTGCAAAGCCAAGTGAGGTTTCAAACTGGATTCCTGCATTGCAGGGGGTTGGCATAGATGACCCTCAAGGTCCCTTCCAGCTCTACAGTTCTATGATACAGTTCTATGAAGCTGCTTAAATGCATAGTAAGGCCTTAGGGCAAGCCTACTGAAATGAATGAACACGACTAAGTTAGGGTCATTAATTTCAATGGCTTTGCTCTTAGTAAAACTTAACTGAATAGCATGCTATACATTTTCGGCCGCGAGTCAATCTGCAAACCCTGCTCTTTAAAGCTGCCTCGTGACTGTTAATGGGAGTTCTAAGGCATGGCCAGTCCCGAGGGGTATGGAGAAGACAAACAAAATTTGAACTGTTAAGAAAGCGATAGCCCCTCCATCTCCACCCCACCCCACCAATATGCCCGCAGGTCGCGCGTAAAGTCAGCGTGGCAGACGGTTCTCAGGGCTGCCTCCTCCTGGGTGTCGCACGGGGCAGCTGCATGCTGTGCTCAGCTGCGCACTTGCGCATTCCAGGCCCGTGACCTCTGGCTGCCACAGCCATGACACGCTGCACCTCCTTGCTGAGACCTCCATTCCTGCTCCTCTCAGACCCCCTGCCCTCCCCCTTGGCCAAGGAGGAGCAGGGCCTCTGCGGAAATGCACGTCCGAGCCGCAGGAACATGCGCGCTCTCATAGCCCAGCCCCCCGCCCCCCGCCTTGAGAACAAACTTCAGCATGGGGAGGGAGGCATGCGCAGAAGAAGTCCCTCACACTTCTCCAGAGCCTGGGGGAAGAGCAGGCGTCTTCAAAACACAGAGGGATAAAAACAGAGTCAGCCTAAGGCGTTTTGCTGCCTGAAGGGCAAGAGGGAACCCTCCCTTTCCACACACGGCCTAGGACCCATCTGCACTACACATTTAAAGCACTACAGTACCACTTTAAACAGTCATGGCTTCCCCGAAGAATCCTGGGGACTGTTATTTCCTTTTTTAAAAATAAATAAATAAATATTCATTATTCATTTTCATTCATTACATACATCTCAAATTCTTAATGTTCACTATATATTCCTCCCTCCCTCCCCTCCAAGATTTTCCCCAACTTGCGTTTCTGGTTTGTTTCTATTTTCACCCGCTTTGCTATCTTTCAACAGAAAATGTTATTAATAACGTAACATCAAACCTAAAAACGTAAAATTAAAATTAAATACATCATCTTGTTTCACTATTTTCTAAACATTTTCTGATGCTAATAATGTGAATGTTTATTTAAATCCTGCCATCAAGTCTATTGCCTTTCTATGTTTCTGCAAATATAATATGAATGGTTCCCAATCTTTTTCAAAGCCTCTGTTGTCTTTTTCCTCTTATGATTTCTGTCATTTTTGCCAGTTCTGCATAGTTCATCCACTTCTCTTGCCATTGTTCTTTAGTTGGTGGGACTGTATTTCCTTAAGGGTGCTGGAAATGGCTGGGCGACCCCTTATTCCCCTCACAGAGCTGCAACTGCCAGAGTTCCCTGGGAAGAGGAGTTGATCATTAAAGGTGATCAATCTGGAACTGTAGCTCTGTGAGGGGAATAGGGGGGGGTCTCCTCACAACACACAGCACATTTAACAAGCTACACTTCCAGGATTCTGGTTGAAGCCGTATAAAACTGCTTTAAATGTAAAGTGCAGATGGGGCCTAGGATTCAGCACTGGTGCACTGAGTCCTCCACTACAGCAGAGGGCAGCAGGCTAGCTCAGGGGGCACAGAGCAGGCCATGTGGCAAATACAGCACCGTCTTCCAACACCTTGCCACCCCACCAATATCTGGTGGTTGCCTCATTCTGCCTCTTGGTAGGGCCAACTCTGCTGGGCCCTTTGGGGTCAGAGCTGACATGCACGCCTCATCTCCAGTTTGCAATGTTACATGTCAAACAGATGCCCGAAGACAGCTACGGTGGGCCTTACCTCTGAGTAGACAGGCTCTGCTAATAGCACACCTTGTACAACATCCTCACATTAGCAAAGGCACTTAAATAATCCAAGCAGAGTCCAGAGGAAAAATAATAATCCTAATAATACTTTACTGAAGAAACTGGAGAAAAACGGCGTATGATTTGAGAAAAGGGAGGTTTTCTCTTTCTTACCTCAGGCCTTCTACATAGCATGGAGACAATCAACCTAACGTACTGAGGAGGTCTCACCTCAGAACTACACAGCCATCAGGGTATGGGCTACCTTGGCAAACATCATGCGCCCTGTCGCTAAGCAGCACCTCCACCTCTTGGCTTTAATACTAACAGAATTAACCCGTAAGCTGCGCACAGAATGATCTCTGCTGTTGCCCTCCCACCACCCTGCAAATCCTCTGGCGGGCAAGTCTGGCTGGTTCTTGCAGCACCCCTTTCTGCCACCCAGCCTCTGTCTCCCAAACTCTGAACGAAAGCTCAGCTGGCTGGATGTGCCTGACTCTGCCACTTACCCAGGCCTTTCCGAAGGTCATCGCACTGACTGATGTGCGGGAACTTGAGGATCTCTCGCCATTTCTTACTTCTCCCTTTCCGCTTCCCTCCGCCTCCTGCAAAGATAGATGAGGATGGTTAAGTTTTTAAAGGAGAAAAAATATTTTTTGTCATTTTATTTACTGGAAATCTGTTATCTTCCCTCCATGGAGCCCAGAGTGGTGTTTATCCAAACTCGACTTTGACCAGGACCATGTGGGTTTAGCTTTAGAAATGGGACTACAGTTTAGATGGAGCCAGGAATGGCTTTCTTCTTCTGTACCAGCCTTTGCCAACCTCATGCCCTCCAGACGTCTAGAACTACAATTCCCATCAGGCCCAGCCAGCATATGCATATCATGGGTGTTATGCATCAGAACATCTGGAGGGGGGCAGCTGGTGAAGCATCCTTTGCAAATCTCGTCCATCATTTGAGAGGCTCTTTCTGGGATGCCTCCGTTTCAGAGGTTAGGCATACAAGGTTCCTGGAACTTGTAGATCTGTGGATTCTTAGCCAAACCCTATGAAAAGCCAGATTGTGTAACTTACAAAAATTATGGCAACAGCAAAGGATTGAAGGGGCCCCTTAGTGCTGTCTGGAAGCTTCAGTTTTCAGTTAACCACAGTTTAGCATTACATCCGAACCCTAAACTGTAGTTAATCTTACCTATAGTTTCTTGAAACAAGTCAGCTTCACAACTCGTGTTTTAAAATTGACTTTTTAAGAGAGAGAGAGGAGGAGGAGGAAGGAAGGACAGTATGTCAGTTTCAGGTAGTTGGCAAACTGAATATAAAAAATAGAAGCGAAGTCTTTTGAACTTATTGCAGTCAGGCTGCAAAAGAAGAGGGGAGAGAGAGCATTTGAACCCAAGGTTTATTATGAAATCCAAATGCAGTTGTTACAGTGACAGAGTTGTCACCCATGAATTGGTAGCTGTCACAATATGGAGGAGTCCCCTTTGAAGTAGGATCGTCCTTCCTCAATTGTTCGTAAACAATAGTGCTCACCCCTTATATTAATTTCATATTTCTATCTTTTCCATTTTTTTAAAAAAACATTCACTGCTTATTGGAATGATAAAATTACAGAAGCAACAAATCCATATGTATCGGGACAGAACAAGACTGCAGGCTTTTTAAACACAATAATTACAATATTTTTCTAATATTATTTTTATTATCAGTGGGGGAGGAGAAGATATTTTGAATTTAAGGAAATAGTGAGTTTTTGAGCATTAAATAACGGTGAATGGTTGGACTTTATAGGTAGATTATTTTATGCATGAAATACCATCACTTCATATTATCAGTAACACACACACACACATATATGTGTGTATATAAATTTGAATAAATTCATAATATAATACACCCACAACTTATGCACATTTAACTTGTGTGCATCAGCTTGGCATTTTTTAAAAAAAGAATTTAAAAGGGGGCAGAAAAGGGATGGGCACCCAGGAAAAAAAGCTTTGGCAATCCTACCCCCCATTTAACCCAGTATGTTTTGACTATACGTGGGTTTGGCTTTAGGCGCTATCCCTGGAACATAACCCCTGCATAAGTTGCAAGCTTTCTGTAATGTTTAAATTTCTATGTTACAATTTGTTCTCTGGTTTATATATTCAGTTAGAAATGTTCAAGATGGCACACATAACAATAGAATACAAGAGCACAACTAAAACAGACATGTAAATTACCAAAACACACAAAGGATAAGACTTCGATCCGGATGCTGTAGAACATATTCTTCTCTACTGTCCATTGTACAACCAGCTATGCAAACACGTGCTTTGCCCCTTTCTTGGATAGTCTAGCATTGCGGCACAATGAAAATATCAGATCCTATCTGTCTGACATTAACCGAGACATAACTGCAAGAGTGGCTGAGTTTTTGTCAATAGTATCTCTTAGAGCGGTGAATGGCACTATTTAGCGGGAAGAAACCCCAACGGAAACCCTCATTATTACATATTTTACATGGCTGTTTATTTGTACATATTTTTAAAATATATATATATATGGATGTTTTATGATGGCCTGTATTTGTAATGCCTAATAAAGGTTTGGCGAAGCAAGTAAGACTTCGGGTAACAACACAAGGACACAGGGAGCTGCCTTATGCTGAGTCTGATTCACTGGTCCCTTTAGCTCAATATTCCGGACACTGACAGGCAGAGGCTCTCCAGAGGACATTCCCAGTCCTTACTATAGACACCAGGGGTTGAATCTGGGACCAAGCGCACCACCTTGACCCCATGACCGAGGGGGCTGGGCCTGCGCACTGTGCAGGCATGCTCTGGGGAGTGATGCCGAGTTTTCTGGAATTGCAACAAGTGATCATCACCCTTTTGCTTTCAAGAGCGTTGCCTTTCATTGACCTTTGGGGGGCTGTTCCGATGACAAGGGACTTCACTTTCATGCTGAGCCTCGGAGTCAGAGATTAGAGGTGGTTCCCATTTCCTCTAAGAACAATGCGCCATCCTCTTCTTTATCTTGCTGGCTGCCTTGTGGAGACCTGGGTCTCGCCAAAGACAATGCAGGCCCAGCGCTGCCTAGGAACTCACTGGCAACAATAACCCAATCCTAGCACTTAGTCACGACAGAGAGAGAGAGAGAGAGAGAGAGAGAGAGAGAGAGAGAGAGAGAGAGAGCAGAGACAGACTTATATTCAAATAACCCATACACATCTACACAATACACATGCATATATTTACAAGACAGACATGTATATGAAAAAAACAACACACCACGATAAAGTAACGGGTTTGCAGCACTGTAGGATTAAACAGCTCTCTTTCTCAATCTCTCTCTCTCAATCTGTTGCCCCTTCTCTCTTTTTTTTCCATGATTGTATCTCCATTTTTTATTTTTTATTTTGCGTTTTATTGGTTTTCTTAGATGGTAAAGATTATACATTCCAAATAAAAGAAAAAGAAACAACAGATTACCAGATAAACAAATATGTATAAATCCTTAAATTCCTAAAGAAGACTTGTATTATTTAAATCTTTTTCTTAATTCACAATTTCTTAATTTCTCCATATAGGCAAACTACTATCAGTGTACTGGAAGAAGCAAAGATCACCAGTGCTGAAGCAATGATTCTTCAACATCAACTTCGTTGGACTGGTCATGTTGTGCAGATGCCTGATGATTGTCTTCCAAAGCAACTACTCTATTCTGAACTTCAAAATGGAAAGCGTAATGCTGGTGGTCAACAAAAGAGGTTTAAAGACTGTCTCAAAGCAAATCTTTAAAAAAATGTAGTATAAACACCAACAACTGGGAAACACTGGCCTGCGAGCGCTCCAGTTAGAGAACAGCCTTTACCAAAGGTGTCATGGGCTTTGAAGACACTCGAACTCAGGACACAAGGGAGAAACGTGCTAGGAGGAAGGCACGCTTGGCAAATCCACACCGTGATCAACTCCCACCCGGAAACCAATGCTCCCACTCTGGAAGGACGTGTGGATCCAGAATTGGCCTCCACAGTCACCTACGGACTCGTTGTTAAAACTGTGTTTATGGAAGACAATCTTACTTGACTGCGAGTGATCACCGAAGAAGAAGAAGAAGAAGCTTTGACCCTCCTTCCCCTCTGCAGCAGCAGGAGGAGGGGAAGGAGCTGACCGCTGGAGGCATGCTATGTTCGGTTCCACGCTGTTGGGACACTGGGGGGCCAGCAGAACAGATGGTTTACGACTGATCCAGGAATTGGTGTTGTGTTCTATGTGTGCCCCAGGATAGATGTTGCACCACTGAACTCTGGCCTTTCCCATAAACCTTGCCGATTCTCCTTCTCCTTCTTTACCTATTACCTACCCCTTTCTGTTCCCCGCGTCACCAGGACAACCAGCCAGAGGTGGTTTTAGGGTCAGGGCCATCTTTAGCATATGTGCCGCCGGGGTGCAAAGATCCGCCCTGCACCCCTTTTTTTAGAGGGGGGCAAACTCAAAGTTGTTGACCTTTCTTGGGGGGGGATCGCTCTCTCACCTGTAACTACGATACAGTGGAAAAAACTGCTTTTGTTTGACGCTACGGAGTAACAGAGTGACGGAGGCGGGGGGGCTTTTGCTCCATTGCTTTTCACTGCCACTAATCAAGAGGGACCAGTATGCAGTAGGTATACATTTTGCACCGCGCCCCTTGCATCCCTGGGTAAAGATGGCTCTGTTTAGGTTAGCATGCCCAGTGTGGTCCATCTGGGTGCCACTCTGCAGGGGGCACCAAAACAACACTGTAGAATGGAGTGTGAGAGGTGTGGGGGGGCCTCACCAAATTTTAGCATGACCCAGGGTGCTGCTGAAATTTGAGGGCCCAAAGCAGCTGGATGTGTGTTGCTGGAAAGGTGTGGCTGAAACATGGGCAGCCATGCCACGTGGCAGGAGAGCGGGTCCATTACTCATTTCTGTGGCCTTCTCTGCAAAAACAAACAAACCCCAACCCTCCTGGATGAGGGAGACATGTGGGTTCCTTAGGCTGCATGCACACCATACATTGGGTGGAAGACTGTAGCTCAGTCTAAGAGCATCTGCTTCCCCATGCACAAGGTCCCAGGTTCAATTCCCGATGTCTCCAAGTAGGGCTCAGAGAGAAGCCTGCCTGAAAAGTGACTGCCAGTCAGTGCAGACAATAATGAGCTATATGGGCCAATTGTCTGACTCACTATAAGGCAGCTTCCTATGTTCCTAACATACAAAGTGCACAACTTTCTCCAAGAATACCGGAACTGCAGTTCGTTAAGGGTGCTGAGAATTGTGGCTCTCTAAGAGGCAAACTGGGACGCGGGTGGCGCTGTGGGTTAAACCACAGAGCCTAGGACTTGCCAATCAGAAGGTCAGTGGTTCGAATCCCCGCAATGGGGTGAGCTCCCGTTGCTCGATCCCTGCTCCTGCCAACCTAGCAGTTCGAAAGACTATCAAGCGCAAGTAGATAAATAGGTACCTCTCCAGCGGGAAGGTAAACGGCGTTTCCATGCGCTGCTCTGGTTCGCCAGAGGCAGCTTGGTCTTGCTGGCCACATGACCCGGAAGCTGTACGCCGGCTCCCTCGGCCAATAAAGCGAGATGAGCGCCGCAACCCCAGAGTCGGCCACGACTGGACCTAATTGTCAGGGGTCCCTTTACCCCTTTAAGAGGTAAACTACAGTTCTCTCAGAATTTTTGTGGGGTGTGTGTGTGTGTGCTTTAAATGTATGGTGTGTATGCAGCCTTAGTTTATTGATTTATTTTAAAGATCAGGAAATGGAAAAACCTGCCTGCTGGCTATGCTCGACGCAGGTTGATGTCACCATTTTTGTGGTGGGGCTTTTTAATTATTATTTTTATGTGTACTAGATGAGGCGACTGCTTGGGGGGAAAGGGGAGTGGGTGGGTGGGTGGTACTGCATGGGCCAGCTTCCTACTTTCGTCATCGTTCTTCCTTCCCCCTTCTCTTATTCACACCGAGGCCTAAATACTTCACTTATGAAGTAATCCCTGTGGGTAGGTGACATCAGCACTCCTCAGGAATGCTCAGGGCTGGTTGCCGGCCAGTAACAACCTCTCCCTTTGACCGGCTGCCATCGAAGGACCCGTGACGTCAAGGTAAGAAAACAGGAAGCGAAAGACCCCCGCCAAAGCAGACGCTGCTCTGCAAAATGACCGACGGCGCTCACGCCTGCCGTGGAATCCCTTCGCAAAGCTTGTGGAGAGCCCTTGTCTCTCCAGGCTCTCTGGGGAATTGACTGGGTATGAACTTCCTGCTGGAATCAATCCACTTCCTCCAGCATGAATAGGCTGAGCGTCAGAGCTGGAGCCAGTCCTTCTCAGTAAATACGTCTAGGAGAGCATTGTACACCCTCCGCTGATCTTGCTTTGATCTGTGCCAGTTCTGCCTGGTTAGAGGCAGTCATGTACCAAACTGGCATGGATGTAGCTATAAAGAACGTGGTGGCATGGGGTAAGAGAGTGCAGGGTTTTGGTCGGTGGACAAACAGATCAGTATCTGCCGGAGCCCTGGGCTCAGAAGGAAAGCTTTGTTGTTGTTGTTTAGTCGTGTCAGACTCTTTGTGACCCCATGGACCAGAGCATGCCAGGCACTCCTGTCTTCCACTGCCCTCCGCAGAAGGAAAGCTTAGGCCTTACATATTAAGAGTCCTGTTGGATCAGACCAAAGGCCCAACAGCCTATTCTCAGAGCAGCTGCTAACCCCAAGCAGGGGCATTGGCAAGCAGGCACACAGCGAGAGACGGGGCTCGAGGTTGATGCTGGGCAACGGTCTATTGGTAGCATTGTGCCAGGCACTCACTAAGGACTAACACAAGCCTTGCTTGGCGCCTCTGGTAAAAGATCTTCACTAGCAAAGCTAGGAAAAGACCTTTGCTGCTAGTGGGAGTGAGTCATGGCAAGAACTCTTTTTTGGCCGACGGTTAACATCAGCCAAAATATGTGGGCCGCTGAAGGTAAGCATAGCGAGGAGAGCAATGATCAGCACCCTTAAAGTGGTCCAATCTGAGCTCCCTGCTCCACCAAAGGAGGGAGAAAGATAAGAAATTGCAGTTTGCAACAAATTGCAGTCCTTTCAAAATATGACCAAGAGCATTTCGTACAATTCGCTGGGAAAGCAGGATCTGATCTTGCTCTTGACGTCCACTCCTCCTGCGGTCTTTACCTGCCCTCTTCATCTCCCCCCACCCCCACCCCATAGGCCCCGGCAGCGCCTGGCTCTTGGTTTATAACCTCCCACTCATATGAATCAACCGCTGCTAACTCATCAAGGCAGACCAGAAGGAAAGGACAGCCTCTTTCGCCTGCCAGGTTCTCCCAAACGGCTCCCATGTTCAGCTTTCCCTGCCTGACTGCCCTGGGGTTTGAATGTGCTCCATGGAGAAACTGATGCCCAATGCGCAAACCCTGCCGCAGAGGCAGGCAGACTTCAAGCTCGCGGGATCTACATTTTGTGTATGCATACGGGCATGTTCACACTGCACAAAAATGTGCATTCAACATGGGATGCAGGTACCTTTGGAGGTACATCATCCCCCATGTCATCGATGCACTTGTGCACACAGTGGCTTCCAATTGTGCACACCTTGGTGTGATGACGTCATCCAAAGCAGCAGCTACTAGCCATGTTGTCTGCAACCACAGGTGGACATGTTTTCAAATCAGTGCAGTGTTGTTCTCTCTTCCCCTCCACTCCTTCAGTGTTTTCACATGCAGTCTTTCAAAAGGCAGGGACTGGAAACTAGTGTGCTGATACACTGCTATGCGTCTCTCCATACAGATACGTTGGTATACAGAGGCAGCCAAATATCTGCATCCTGTCCTTTTTTGCCTATTTCATTCATAGACAAGAGAAATATGGTGAGGAGGGGGAATGGCACAGACCAACTGACAGCGATGACATGGGCATGGTGCCATGTGAATTGAATTTTGTTATTATGGTCACAGACCAGTTCCAGCTCACTTACAGTATCAGGAAAACCATAAAACACAACAGGAATTGAATTGCAATTGGGTATAACAGAGAAAATTCAGATACAGCAGCAGTTAAAAATATATATTAAATCTTGATCACTAAAATATAACCTAAAATTGTCATTTAAAACCTTAATCATTTTGGTAGTACAGCTTGTTCCCTAAGTTTTTTGGCAGTCGCACAGAATTTGGCCACCCTTAGCGTGATCTCTAGATCCTTGTCCTCTACCAGGAGGTTTAGACATTGACATTCGGACCCATTTGGAGATTTCTGTATAACAGGAGTGATAAATACAGAGCGTATATCCCTGTAGAAATGGCAGTGTAACAAGACATGAGAGAGAATTTCTACCTCCATCAAGCCGCAGGGGCAGACTCGTTCCACATACGGTTTACCCTCGAATCTGCCCTGCAATAAGGCAGATGGCAGCACGTTGAATCTAGCGAGGGTAAATGACCGTCTGTATTTGGGTATTTGTAATTTTGGAAAAGACCCTGATTTTGGGAAAGATGGAGGGCACAAGGAGAAGGGGACGACAGAGGATGAGATGGATGGATAGTGTTCTCGAAGCTACAAACATGAGCCTGACCAAACTGCGGGAGGCGGTGGAAGACAGGAGTGCCTGGCGTGCTCTGGTCCATGGGGTCACGAAGAGTCGGACACGACTAAACAACAACAATTTTGACAAATAATTGGTGCCATGTGTACCCGGGGTTGCCATACGTCCAGAATTTCCCAGAGATAGCTGGAATGCTGCAGTCAACAAATATGGACTCAAAAGAAAGCTCAGTCCCAAAAGGTGCCTGTATCCAGCACTGAAGACACATTTCTCAGTGCAGTGGTACCTTGGTTTACAACCATAATCCGTTCTGGAGGTCCATTTGTAAACCAAAACAGGTTGTAACCCAAGACGCGCTTTTGCCAATAGGACCTCCCCCCCAAAATTGTTCGTAATCCAAAAAAAATGGGTTGTAATCCAAAAAAAAGGTTGCAAACTGGGAAACACACTTCCGGGTTTGATGTGTTTGTAATCCAAAACGTATGCACACCAAGACGTATGCAACCCAAGGTACCACTGTACATGCTTGAAAAAGAAAACCAGATGCAATAAGAAGGCACAATCCCTCTATCAGTAGTTATTATGTAGCATAAAATACATTGGTTGTTGCTGCTTTTTCATCCTAGCCTTATAAGCAGCTGTTGGTTGGTTGGTTGGTTGGTTGGTTGGTTTTTTAAAAAACCTCCCACCTTGCTGCAATTAAAAATTTAGGCTCTCTGCCTAAGTTTTCCCTCGAAAACTATGGTCCACCAGAAATTGTTGGACTACAACTCCCATCATTCCCTGCCATAAGGCTCCATCTCCTATGGCTGATGGAAGATGCAGAGTCCAACAACATCTGGAGAGCCACAGGATTCCTCACCCCTGCCTTAAGCTGAGAAGAAGAGAAAAACAACAACCTGGCCCATGTAGCACACCTAGAAATCAGAAGTGGGTCCTACATTGCTGTTGGGACCACGTGAGATTGAAGATTACTGGTTTGCGTCCACTTGCAGCAACAACAGAACAGCCAGCAGAGCTCAGAGGCCACAAGTCACTTGCATTTTCATATTTGCGGAACTGATAGGGAGCTGCACGGCACATGTGAGCTAAAACATTTGGCTGGGAAATCTGTGCCTTTGGCTTTCGACTCGACTTACGCACCACGGGGTTGCTAAATGGGCTTTTGGGTTTCCTTTTTCCTAACTTGCAACAATAGCAGGGCTTGTGCCTGCCAACTTTTCAGAGATCTCCTCTTCCCCCAGTCTCCCCCGCCCCATGCAAAGGCAAAACCCTCAAGGCCCCTTCCTACCCTGGATCTTAATGGAAGCGCGATAAGGATCTTATTAAGGCCTATTCATACCTCATTTCTGTCGTAAGCACAGAGCCTCGATAAGAATGCAGACGTCTGGTGTTCTAATAAAACGACATTCTTCCATATGTTTTAAATTGATTTTTTTTTTAATGGGAAAAGGGTGGGCATGGGTGGACTTTGCCAGGCCCACTTGCCCTTTCCTCCTCTTATTTTGATTTTAAGCATGCAGCGTTTTTAGAACAACACAGGACTTGCAAATTTGTTCCATTCCATAGGGAGGAGGTGGTGAACACGAGAACAACATACTGGGAAGGGGCTTAGACCATGGGTAGGCAAACTAAGGCCTGGGGGCCGGATGCGGCCCAATCGCCTTCTCATTCCGGCCCATGGACGATCCAGGAATCAACGTGTTTTTACATTAGTAGAATGTGTGCTTTTATTTAAAATGCATCTCTGGGTTATTTGTGGGGCATAGGAATTCGTTCATTTCCCCCAAAAAATATAGTCCAGCCCCCCCACAAGGTCTGAGGGACAGTGGACCGGCCCCCTGCTGAAAAAGTTTGCTGACCACTGGTTAGACATTCATGGGATGAAGGGGGCTGTTGCATTTCCACTCAACGTGCAGCCTCTGAAAGTTAACACAAGGTCAGCGTAAAGAACAATCCAGGAATTTAGGAAACTGTGGTGGCATCCATTTTATTTCATTCACATTTCTTCCCCCCTAAAAATCCAGGAAACTGTAGGGCTGCTGCCAGCCAGAGTGAAGAATACTGAGCTGTACAATGGTACCTTGGTTCTCAAATGGCTTAGTTGTCAAACAAATCGGCTCCCGAGTGCTGCAAACCTGGAACTAAGTGTTCTGGTCTGTGAACGTTTTTCCGAAGCCGAACATCCGACGCGGCTTCTGCTTGAGTGCAGGAAGGGCCTGCAGCCAATCGGAAGTTGTGCCTTGGTTTTCGAATGGTTTCGGGAGTCGAACGGACTCCCAGAATGGATTAAGTTCGAGAATCAAAGTACCACTGTACAAACAAATAGGCAAGAATTCAATGTCACACTCTTACGTTCTTCAGTGCAAGCATTTCTGCTTGCCAGATGAAACAACGCGCGCCCCCCCACTTTTCTGGAGGTTCTCCCAACCCCCCAGAGCAAATTTTGGGGAGATCAGGAGGGGGCTACAGGGGGGAGCTGACTTAATTTGGTCTATAATCTGTTATGAGGCAGTTTATGATACTCCAAAGACACGACCAGAAGGCTTTCCAGACTTTCTTAAAATGTAAGTTCCACTGAAATAGCCATGGGATCAGGCCTCACACAGGAAATTCACAGCCTAGCATAGACCTCTGCGAAACAGCAACAATTCATGCAAATGGGCAATCTGTTTCTACGAGCCTTCAACGTAACATTGCCTTCAAACCGGAGACCATGGTTTAAAATGGGCTTGTTTAGAAACCTGAGCAACGTTTGTTTTGAACCAGCCTCAAACCATGAGTTTTGAAGCTAGCTTGTTAAACCCGCCAGAGCTCGCTTTAAACCACAGGCTCCGGTCCATATGAAAAAACAAGCCACGTTTGAGGAGATGTGAAAGTAAAACTCTTTCCAGTAAAGTTAGCAAAAATGTATAAAGCAAGTAATAAGTGTTGGAAATGTAAGGAAAAAGAGGGAACTTTCTATCATATGTGGTGGGAGTGTAAAAAGGTAAAATGCTTCTGGGAGATGATATATAATGAGATGAAAAAAATGTTGAAATATACATTTATAAAGAAGCCAGAGGCATTTCTTTTAGGAATAATGGGAAATGAAATTAATAAGAAAGAATGTAAGTTGTTTTTATATGCAGTAACAGCAGCAAGAATACTATTGGCCCAAAAATGGAAACAAGAGGAATTACCCACAATGGAAGAGTGGAGAATGAAACTAATGGAATATGCAGAACTTGATAAATTAACAGGAAGGATCCGGAACCGGCGGGACCAGAAGTTCACTGAGGACTGGAGAAAATTTACGGAGTATATGAAAAGTATATGTGATGATCAGACAACGTTTGTAGGTTTACAGGAAGCTCTGTGAAGATTTAAAAGTAGAAATATTGTAAAAATGAAAAAGAGATGGGATATGTTATTAATGTAATGCAATATTAAATAGAGAATGCGTAAGAAGTGATTAAGATGGAGGATTCTCAGAGGAGCTAATGGAAGTTCAAAAGTTTGTACTGGTTATAAAGTGGATGTCTTTTTTTATAATTTTGTTTTGTAAAAATTAATAAAAAATATTTTTAAAAAGAAAGAAAGTAAAACTCTGTCAAAGTCCTTCTCCAGGCTGCATGGGAAGAAGAGAAGGAGAGGGTAGCAGGGAGAGCAAGTGAGGGGGTAGCTCCTTCCGGATTGTGCACCAAATGTTAGGCCCTGGTTTAGTGTGATGTGCAAACAGAGATATGGATATGGAGACAGAAACAAAGGAACAGATGTCGGAATGTAAAGTTTGTGTGGGCAACAGAGAAGTAAAACATGCATTCTAGAATTGTCTTCCAAAAGGACATCTGGGTTAACTTGGTTCATTCATGGGGCCCCAGACTTGGATTCTCTTTAACAGCTTTCAACTCCCATTTCGTGTAACAGAAATGATATGTAACAGTTTTTCTGTTTTCTTTTTCATTCGAAAGCAGCAAAGAAAAAGGATACTGGTAGTAGGTTGGGGGGGGGGGGTTGAAAGAAAGAAAAACAGCTTTTATTTTCAAATCAGATTTGCTGTCCCCACCCTCAGACCCCAAAGTGCTATTTTTGTCCGCTAAGAAAAGAGTAAATGAATAAAGAAATGTTGGGAGAGACTGATCACAGATCTCTCGCATCCTGTGTCGCTTCGCCCTGCAAGAAGAGGAAACTCACAAGGATGGGGACATATCAGCCACATTTCAAAAGATTTGTTATTATTTGGTAACAAGCAGAGGGCTGGCGGGGAAGCCGGTAAAAGGTAAAGTGGCGTCTGTGTTTGACTGCCTTTACGTCTCTCCACTGTGCCTTGGAGCAGGTCAGGTTAATGGCCCATGTCAATAGCCTGCTGGCCACGTCAGTGCTGACGCCCAAATTTGCCTGTCCTAGACCAAATGATAGCGTGAGGAAGTCCCTTGGCTACCCTCCAAGTGATAGAGCTGCGTTATCGGCAGCAATCAGTGTCACAGCTAATTTGGCAGGATGCATAAAGGTAGAAGGCAAGTTGGGATTTCCTCCCCCTCTCTTTTCAGCTGAGACTGCTTAATAGGTTGTGATTTCACTGAAGAAGTAAGAAAAGAGGAAACAGTGCTGTAACACTGGGCAAAAGGAAAGAACTTTGGATTGTTATGGATCAGTCCCACCTGCCTGTCCTGCTCTGCACGCTATGCCAAGCCAGAGTTTTAAAATCTTCCTTGCAACTCAACATGCTTTCAATACACATCAGAGCATCTACAGCAGAAATGGGGAACCTGTGTGAGTGTTCCAGATGTCCTAGGGCTCCATCAGTCCCAGACAACACAACCAATGGCCAAGGATGATGGGAGTTGTATTTTCCAGCAACATCTGGAGGTCCCAAAGGTTTCCCAACCTCTGGTCCACCGAAAAGAGCCTTCCACTTTGCCTTCCTCTGCCACCAGTTCTCCCTCCAGCCTGGAGTTGGCTATCTTTCCAGAAGCAAAGGCCAACATCCTTGGCCAACGGAAGTACCCAAGGCCAGAGCCTAACAGTGAAATCACAGGCTGGCTCACAGGGTTTGTAAGGGCACCCCAGAAGGCCGCTGGTTATCAGAAATCACAGGCCAGAATAAGAAGAGAAATACTAAAAGGGCTGGATCACCTCTTGAGAGGAAAGAGATCCTTCCATGTGCAAGATCAGGACATGGGCATGTCATTCGCAACAAACTTCTGACCTGCCTTAGTTTGGCAAGCGAGTCAGCAAAGTAGAAGTAAACCTCACCTTCTGCTTCTGTTACTTTATCCGGAATATTTGTAAAGCACTAAACATCACAAAACACTGTGCTGCGGTACAAAATTAAAATGGAACACATAACAATAGATAAAACAATTCTCAAAAAGGAAATCAGATGCTTCTCACAAATCAACTCATCCTTCTGGGGAAACCTGTTTAAAAAAATTAAAAGCCTCTAGCATCCGACAAAAGTGTACAATGTTGGAGCCTGTCTAACTTCACTGGGCAGCACATTTTACTGCCATAGAGAACCCTGGGAACAAGGAGGGCCCTGAAGATGACTGCAGGGAATAGTCAGGTATATACAGGTGTCGAGTGTACACACACACACACACAGGCAGGCAGCCTGGCCACTTATCCTGACCAAGCCACAAGCTCCCTCAGAGCAGAACACACTGGCCATTTCTGTGCAGCTGCTAACATCATGCGCAGAGTTAAGGTTTCCACACATCACCACAAAAAAGTTTGGTTTTTGCTGCTGCTGCTGCTGCTGCTGCTGCTGCTGCTATTACATCTGCTAACCTTATCTCAGCATGTTATGAAACTGCCTCGTGGCCTTGCAAGTAAGTCCACAAAAGTTTTTCGCTTGCAAAATAAAGCAAAACGCTAACCTGTTGGGGGCTGGCAAAAGAGAGGTGTGGAGTTCTGTCCTCCTTGCAGCAGCCTGCTTTTCTTATGCTGGCTAAGGGGGCTTCCCTCTTGGTTTCTACCCTGTCACAGAGGGTCCACACCTCCTCCAGCAGCTTGCTCACTCACTCGCTCACTCACTCACTCACTCACTCACTCACTCACCTACAAGCAATTTCTTGTTGCCTGTAACTGACAGTATACAGTGGTACCTTGGTTCTCAAACGCTTTGGTTCTCAAACTCCAAAAACCCGGAAATAAATGTTCCGGTTTTCAAATGTTTTTCAGAAGCCGAACATCTGATGCGGCTGTTGGCTATTGTTTCTGGGGCACCTGCACCAATCAGGTGGTTTTTGAACATTTCGGGAGTCAAATGGAGTTCCGGAACTGATTAAGTTTGGTGCTTTTGTTTTTGCAATTTATTTTGTGTTTTTGAGGCTTTTTCAATTAATTTGTTTTTGTGACTATGTGGAACCCAGTTCAGCTACTGATTGATGGTTTGTGTGGCTGCAGAAATGGATAAAGCCCCCCATCCAAACAATGTCAGTGCAAGTAAGAAAAATTAAATTAATTTTTTATCATATACAATACTGTCTTATTTATTTTATAGTACAGTACATTGATTATTGCTTTCATTTTATGAATCAATGGTCTCGTTAGATAGTAAAATTCATGTTAAATTGCTGTTTTAGGGGTTGTTTTTAAAAGTCTGGAACAGATTAATCCGTTTTGCATTACTTTCTATGGGAAAGCACACCTTGGTTTTGGAACACTTTGATTTTGGAACGGACTTCCGGAACAGATTAAGTTTAAGAAGCAATGTACCACAGTATGCTTAAATTCAAGTGGGCCTTATATTAAATCAGAGCATTGGCTCACCTGGCCAGGCTTCTCATCAGCCCCAGCCAGTGGCGGACCCACATTTTTGGGCCCTGAAGCTTGAATTGTCCTGGAGGCCCCTTTGTAACTGGCAATGAGGTCCAGGTAACCACTGTTATCTTCTTCGCTGGAGTTGTTCCATGGCAGATCACCAAACCTGTACAACATCTGTGCTACTGACTCTTAAACTTTGGGATTCTTGAAACATGTACAACAAAAAATTAATCAATTTGAGTCGTACCATTCAATCTGGGTCCAGTCGTGGGGTCCAGACTCTGGGGTTGCGGCGCTCATCTCGCTTTACTGGCCAAGGGAGCCAGCGTACAGCTTCCAGGTCATGTGGCCAGCATTACTAAGCCACTTCTGGCGAACCAGAGCAGCACACGGAAATGCCGTTTACCTTCCCGCCGGAGCAGTACCTATTTATCTACTTGCACTTTGACGTGCTTTCGAACTGCTAGGTTGGCAGGAGCTGGGACAGAGCAACGGGAGCTCACCCCGTCGCGGGGATTCGAACTGCCGATCTTCTGATTGGCAAGTCCTAGGCTCTGTGGTTTAACCCACAGCGCCACCAGCGACCCATGGGTCTACTAGACCCCAATTTTTTAAGCTCTGGGTTTCTGGGGCCCCTCTGGGTTTAGGAGCCCGGAATTAGTTTCATTGTAGATCTGCCCCAGCTCTGCGCCACAAGATCTTTTTGGATATAGATACTAGAGAGTTTGAACCTGGGATCTTTGTCATGCAATACATGAGCTGAATCACAGAGCTCATGCTGACTCAGAATCAATCCTGTCTGGATCTCATATACAAAATAGAATGACGTTAATTATTTTGATTTTCCTACCACCACCACCATTTACCTAATGTTAACAATTTAAAGCACATCAAAATGATTTCAAAACAAATGGCAATCACAAGAACAGGGAGAGTCCTAAAAATATACAGCCCACCTGTCCAAGGCCAGGGTCAAGAGTTGCATCTTCAACATATAATGAAAACTGCACAGTGAAGGTGCCAGGACATTGCAATCAGCCTTTATACAGCAAATCCTTAACAACATTAACGGTTTAGAAACAAAAACAAACAGTAACCCGTCCGTACAGGAATCAAAAGACGTTTGCATATTACTAGACTTAGGAAGGGGAGAACAGGAATCCACTAGCAAGATCTGCCTCTTCTGCTGCACCAGAGGGAAAATGTCTGCAAGGGGGAAATGTCTGCTGCACTTCTGGAGACTCTCTGCAATTCTGTACAGTGGTACCTCTGGTTGAGAACGGGATCTGTTCCAGAGGCCCGTTTGCAACATGAAAAGAGCACAACCTGCAGCGGCACATCTGCACACACATAGGTTGTGATTCGCCGCTTCTGCGCATGATGTCATTTTGCGCGTCTGCGCATGCACAAGTGGTGAAACCCGGAAGTAACCCTTTCCGGTACCTCCGGGTCGCCGCGTGACGTAACCTTAAAGAACATAACATGAAGCGGACGTAACATGAGGTATGATTGTACTATGATCCTGCAGGACTCACAGCCCTCCAGAAGTACAGGAAGCCAGCAACCGGCTCCCTCGGCCAATAAAGCAAGATGAGCGCCGCAACCCCAGAGTCGGCCACGACTGGACCTAATGGTCAGGGGTCCCTTTACCTTTAAGAGGGAACAGGGGTCTCCTAACAACTCTTGGCACCCATAGCAAACTACAGCTCCCAGAATTCTTGGGGGAAGTCAAGGCTGTCGGAAGCATTATCACAGCACTTTAAATGCACGGTGCACATGTGGCCATAGTAAGAGCTGGGGTTGGGGAAAGCCAGACAATGATCTCATGTCTCGTCCACCTCTGAAGTCTCCCTGCCATGCGGGGCCCCCACATCTGCTACTGCTTTGCATCCTCCTCCCATGGGAGGCAGACTCGCTCGCTCCTCAAATGGTTGCCCTTAGACGCCGGGAAGGCCTAGTGCCGTGCCTGCCTGCCTCTGCCGAGCAATGATTCCTCCTCCTTCGTGTGGGAAAGCAGCCAGGGCACAGACCACAAAAGCCACATTACTCATCCACACCCACTCCGGGGGCCCCAGCCACTAATCTCGGTCGCTAGAGAACCAAGATTCCTCTTAGAAGGTCTGCAGGCACCTCATGGCAGGGGCGAGGGAGAGCAGAGGTGACTGAAACAGGGAGGGCGGCCAAAAAGAAAGGCCTGCGCTTGCACAACTCTGTCCCAGGAGCTGCTCCGGCAAGCTCCTTTGGGTGAGTCAGCCTCCAGCTCATTCAAGCCCCGGAAGGAGGAAGTGCAGAAAAGATCCCTGGCTGCTGGCTGATGTATTCCCAAGCTATCAGGTCTAGGCTTGGGAACTGCATTTCCTCCTCAAAAGGCAGTCAGTCAGGAATCCACCAGGGTTGTTCTGTTTTAGTCCGCCTTTTTTGTGATGTAGGTGTGATGTATCTGAGTGGTGGTCTAAGGTTATACCCCTTCTGTGATGTATGTATGATGTTTCTGGGGGTGGGCTTGATCTACAGGGTGGCAATTTCAAAAGTCTTTATAAGGCCTTGCACACCATTTTTCTGGGTCCTCCTCCTTTCCTGCGTGTTGCAACAGATCAATAAAGATCAGGCTTACTAGCTGCTTTGCTTCTAAATATTCTGTGGTTGGCCTCTGTTATTTTCTCCTACCAATAGGGAACCTATGTAAGGACTCTATATGGGCTCTTGGATACCCCATAAGGGAAAAGGGCAGTTTTTGTTTACAACAGTGGCAGGAAACAATATTTGGAAGGACATTGAGGACTGCGGTTTGTGAAGGGTGCTGGGAACTATAGCTCTGTGAGAGATAAACTACAGTTCCCACAATAAAAAAAAAAATATTGGGGTGTGTGTGTTTTAAATCTATAGCATGTAATGCAGTCCCAGGTTTGAGGGGCAAGTGGGCATCATCCAGGTGGCACTGCTATCGAGGGGCAGATTTCTAATAACACCTCTTCTGCTGGGATATGAAGCCAGGGCATGGGCGCAAGATGTGCACATGCAAGAGTTTGGGCAAGGAGCAAAAATGCACAGGGTTTGGATTCACGTGCCAAACAGAACTATAAAAAATGCATTCTGTTCTTAAAAACATGTGTAGGGCTCCTCGCTTCACTCTGGCCGCATTTTGCATTTTTGGCTGACACGCAACCCACCCACCCCTCCCAAAGTTCGTCACATCTCAAGAGAAACGCCTCAGGTAACTCAATAAATAATAGCTGCAGTAATGACCTTTTACTTTTTAAACAGGCAAGAGAGAGAAAAGGTCACACACACATGTTCTAAAAGAAAACAGCAAAATGTCATTTTCCACATGAAGAAACATAAAAGCCAAATGTCTCGCAAAAAGGTAAAAAGATGCGCCGTGAGTTACCGTTTGGGGGGGGGGGGAAGGCGCAGCTCATGAATTCCCTCCGATGAAAGGCAGTGAAGTGTTTGCGTTTTGTGTATCCCTCATCTCTGTGGTGATGTGACATCAGACCACACGGTTGTTTTCATGCTCTTAAGAATGCAGCCCCCCCCCCCAATTCCTAGTGTGGGAGAAACCACCTTCACAACCCCAGAGCTGGGATGCTGAGTTTCTCTATGGCAACCACAGTGATCAGGCGGGGGGGGGGCAGCCAGGCAAGAGCTTGCTCCACGTTTGTTGTTGTTGTTGTTGTTGTTGTTGTTGTTGTTGTTAGTCGTTTAGTCGTGTCCGACTCTTCATGACCCCATGGACCAGAGCACGCCAGGCACCTCTGTCCTCCACTACCTCCCGCAGTTTGGTCAAACTCATGCTGGTAACCTCGAAAACACTATCCAACCATCTCGTCCTCTGTCGCCCCCTTCTCCTTGTGCCCTCCATCTTTCCCAGCATCAGTGTCTTCTCCAGGGAGTCTTCTCTTCTCATGAGGTGGCCAAAGTACTGGAGCCTCAGCTTCACGATCTGTCCTTCCAGTGAGCACTCAGGGCTGATTTCCTTAAGAATGGATGCGTTTGATCTTCTTGCAGTCCATGGGACTCTCAAGAATCTTCTCCAGCACCATAATTCAAAAGCATCAATTCTTTGGCGATCAGCCTTCTTTATGGTCCAGCTTTCACTTCCATTCATCACTACTGGGAAAACCATAGCTTGAACTATACGGACCTTTGTTGGCAAGGTGATGTCTCTAACATGCTCCACGTTATCCCACGTTTATACTTTGCTTCTGGAGACTGATCCTTATATGTTTCCCGTCCATGCACCAGATCCCCTCTCCTGGAAGTACAAGTTCATGGCGTGTTACACACCCACACCCACACCCACTGCATTTCCACAAACGCAACAACAGCAAAAGTGATGATAATGACAATGTAAGTGATATCCACTTAAATAATTCTGCTAGCGCAAAACACATCTCGTGCCCAGGAGAGCATACGCAGTAAGGAGAGCAGGCTGGATCAGGCCAATGGCCCAACTAGTCCATTCTGGTCTCACAGTGGACAAGCAGATGTCTTTGGGAAACCTGAAAGTGGCACATGAGCACAAGAGCTCTTACTACTCCCATAGCGCCCATCAACTGGTATTCAGAAACATTCATGCCTCAGACCCTGGGTAGGCAAACTAAGGCCCGGGGGACAGATCTGGCCCAATTGCCTTCTCAATCCAGCCCGCGGACAGTCCAGAAATCAGCATGTTTTTACATGAGTAGAATGCGTGCTTTTATTTAAAATGCATCTCTGGGTTATTTATGGGGTATAGGAATTCGTTCATTTACCCCCCCCCCAAAAAAAAAAAATATAGTCTGGCCCCCCACAAGGTCTGAGGGACAGTGGACCGGCCCCCTGCTGAAAAAGTTTGCTGACCCCTGCCTCAGACCATGGAGGAAGAGCTAGCAGCCAATGGCATCATCAAATTCTTCCATGAATTTGTCCAAGGCTCTTTGAAAGCCATCTAAGTTTTATCTGTCTTGAGTCTTCCAACTTTCAGGTTCATTGGACGCCCACGGGTTCTAAGGTTTCTCCGTGCCACGCATTATTTTACAAACTCCTACCATGCCACCTCTCAAACGCTGCAGCCTTTCCTCGTAGGGGGAGCGGCTCCATCCTCCAAATCATTTGGGTTGCCCTTTTCTGAACCTTTCAAATGCAGCCGCGCTATATAGTTTGATAAACGGCAAAATGGTATTGGCGGTTTTATCGCACTGCACCATGAGACCTTTCTAACACAGCTTGGCTTTTAGTAACTACCAGTAGAGGGACTTCTTGGCGGCTGCTCCCAGGCTCTGGAAACCATGCCAAGGGAGACTGATTACCTTCTGCCAGCAAGCAAAGGTAGTTTCGTTTAGACAGGCTTTTGGGCCATCAGCAGACTGACAAAGATGCCGAATCTGATTTTTTTAACAAGCTGTTTGCGTTATTTGGACTGATGCTATGGTTACCAGATATTTTTCAATGAATCCAGTCACACTTTTTTTTTTTAGCTGAGTAGCAACAGGGAGTCAGAAGTGGGGATGGTGAGGCAAAAGACCCTGGGCCCAAGCACACATACATATTGTATAAAGGTAAACATAAATGCACAGAGTTTTAAAAAAACTGGGCAACGGCCATCTGCCTGCAACTCCCGAGCCTCCCCCAAGCAGTCAAAACAAAGGGGGAAGGGGGCAGGAGATCTGTACCGCCGGACGTCCCCAGTTCCCCTTCGGCAGTGGCGTCAGCAGCGGCAGTCATATGCGCACATCATAGGGGGACTTCCGGCAAGGAAAAATGGCGGGCGCCACGGCAGCGAGCAGCTCCTAAAGCCAGCCAGAGCCAACTGCGCTACCAGGCTGGCTCTGGGCTGCTGAGGCTACCGCTGCCACGTTTCCCGGGGACAGATTTGCAAATCCGGGGACTGTCCCTGGGAACATCTGGTAACCCTAGCTTTACCGGACGGTGCTGTTTTGTTGCATTTCATTGCCATGATGGTTATTGGTACAGAACATGAAAAGAGCCCTGCTGGCTCAGGACAGCGGCTCACGCAGTCCAGAATCCTGTTCTTTTTTCTTTAAAATTTATTTATTTGGTTTTTTCAACTTAAAATTTAACAGAGATTTATCAGACATAAATAATGAATCTCCTGGACTTCCATCCTCCCCTATGTGGGTCCTATTATTAATCAGTTCCTCCTGCATCCTTTATGATACTCCAAACCCTTTACCTCTTCCATTACGTCCAGAATTCAACCTTCAGCTACAAGTGATATTCTAATCCTACTAATGATTTCAACTGTTTACAATGGTCTTTAAGATCAGTTACAAGTTCCCCCCATTCCTTGTTAAAATTTTGGTCTTCCTGATTTCTGACTCTTCCAGTCATTCTTCCTACTAGAGAAGAATGGCAGATGAAGTTAACAGAATCCTGTTCTCTCAGTGGCTTTTTATTGCCTTCCCAGTCGGTGACCATCACTAGCCTCTGTGTGTGCGGGGGGGGGGGGGGGACTCCATAGTTTAACTATGCCCTATTTGGGGAAGTACTTTCTTACAAAAGTGTTAGCCACCTTGAGCAAAGTACTGCAAAGAACTGATTCTTCAGTTTGGCAGCACTTGTCCTCTGGAACTCCCCGCCCATTGATATTAGTCAGGCATCTCTGTGGTGCCTGTTAAAAAATATATATTTAGGCAAGCCTAACCAGACAAATAATGTCTGTGCATTTGTGTATATGTGTGTGTAAATAGTGTGTGTGTGTGTGTGTGTGTGTGTGTGTGTGAACAAATTTAAAATGCTGATTTTATTTATATTTTGATAAATGTTACGTCAATTCATTTTTAATGTGTGATTTTATTGGCATACTCTCTCTCTCTCTCTCTCTCTCTCTCTAGTGTTAAACGCTTTATATAAATAAATGTTGGTGGAAAGCTGGGATAAGAAATTAACAAACAAATAAGATAGCCGCAAACAGTTAGAAAATCAGAGCGATTAAGGACAACCACAGTACTTGGACCAACTAATGTCGAGGAATGTATGAAACAAGCTCTCTGAAGTCACACAAAAACAAGATTAACAACGTAGAATCCAGTATCTGTTGGTTTTAATTTGAGCGTGCAGAAGCTTGGCAAAATATAATCTGATTTATAACCGCAACGTTCAGAAAGTCAGTGAAAATCTTTCTTTAGAAAATGCCCCCCCATGCATCCCTCCCAAAATATCATCAGCGGCTAATATTCACATATTCTCAGTTGATGTGCTGATACAGAAGCATTGGGTCAGACCCAGGAGACGAGCACACCATACATTCCCCCCCAAAGAGTCCAGGGAGCTGTTGTTTGTTAAGGGCGCTGGGAACTATGTGGCGAGAAAATGACAGAGATGTGACAACAGCCAGTTTTCAGCAAGAGACCTCTCTGGCTTCGCTCCTCCTTGGGTCCACCTCACATCCTACGTTTTTCTGGCTTTGCCACCAGGTCTCAAAGTGTGGGGTCCCTGCAGTTGGGGCTCAGCGCTGCACCCACCAGAACTGTTCTGCTAACTAAGGACGCAGGAGAGAGCCAGGGAACGCTTGGGAGTTTCTTTCTTTCTTAAGGCTCTGACTCAGAGTCAGCTAAGCCGGTTTTGTGTATCAATCAGGCATCAGGTAGTAAAAGGGAAATAGGCAGGAGGCAAATCATTCCCTAATAGCAAACCTGGGCAGCTGAGTGCACATCAGTTTCAAAACAAAATAGGGAAAGTGACAAAATAAGGTAGGGAGCTTCCAGGATGCATGGAATGCCAGCAGAAAGGGGATGGAGAATAGGAATTTGCAAACGGGGAAGGAACTGACCTGCTCAAGTGCGTAATAAAGTAAAGGTAAAGGGACCCCTGACCATTAGGTCCAGTCGTGGACGACTCTGGGGTTGCGGCGCTCATCTCGCTTTATTGGCCGAGGGAGCCAGCATACAGCTTCCGGGTCATGTGGCCAGCATGACTAAGCCGCTTCTGGCGAACCAGAGCAGTGCACAGAAACACCATTTACCTTCCCGCTGGAGTGGTACCTATTTATCTACTTGCACTTCGTGCTTTTGAACTGCTAGTTGGGCAGGAGCAGGGACCGAGCAACTGGAGCTCACCCCGTTGCAGGGATTCGAACCACCAACCTTCTGATCGGCAAGTGCTAGGCTCTGTGGTTTAACCCACAGCGCCACCCGTGTGCCTAATAGCTGATAGTAAATCTCCTGAGGTGGAAGGTAGGGAATGAAGAGATGGGACAGGACGTGTAGTTTGCCCAACACAGGGACATTTCAGGAAGGAGCACGCACACACACACACACACACAGAGAGAGAGAGAGAGAGAGAGAGAGAGAGAGAGAGAGAGAGAGAGAGAGAGAGACTTCCTTTTGCTGCTGGGATACAAATTAAAAACACAGCTGGTGCCAAACATCTTGCTCAGATAGACAGATGCCAACAAAACAATAGTCTGTTCAGGGTGCTGAGAGTTGTTAGGAGACCCCTATTCCTCTCACAGAGCTACAACTCCAACAGTTCCCTGCTTTAAATGAGCACTGCAGATGTTTCCTTTGAGAATGGATGGGGAAGCTGTGGCCGTCCAGGTGTTGCTGCCACAACAGCTCCTACAGCTACTGAATCTGCTGGCTGGGGCAGATGGGAGAGGGAGTCCAACAACATGTGAAGAGTTCCAGGTTGGGGATCCCTGATTTAGGGCTACTCCCAAAGAGCCGCTACTTAGAACAGACCCCTGAATTCAATAGACACAAGCTACATCATCTCTGACCATTTCAAGGTGCCTATTCTGAGAAAGACTAGCACTTCGACAGGATCTGGATTAAGCTTGTTGCGGCTCTTATTCAACAGCAGAAGCCTGGTATTGAACAAGGACAGGGAGGAGTTACGCCTCTATAGAAAGAAGGAAGATTAATCCATGTTTGCTGAAAAAGAGCAGGGAGGCATCTCTCGACACACCCTTGCGGACTCTGCATGCCCAAACATGCCAGCTGCACAACCTTTATCTTTATGAAGAACATTTCACAGTCCCTCCTGCCTCAAAGTCGCAACAGAGATAGATATTTCCTGCTCATACAGTGCTTAATAAACAGAAGCTGTCGGGGGAACTGTGGTCCGACCCGTGGCCCCCCCAATGCTCAGCCCCAGGGCATGGCATATTTAATGCCAAGACATCAGTTCTGAAGTGCTAATAACAAAGAGACCCCAGAGCATGTGCAGAAAGTCTTCCTTCTAGTTTGCATGTAGCCCTAAGCCAAACCAGGGCTTAGCACAAACAAACATGTGGCTTCCCAAAGAGAAGTTTGGGGCCACTGCACTCCTCCCTCAGCCCTGCTGCTGCTGCTGCTGCACTGCCTGGGAATAGACTAAGATGCCTTACTCAGACCATTGGTTCAGCATTGCCTGCAATGTATTCCTGCACTGCAGGGGGTTGGACTAGATGACCCTGGGGGTCTTTTCCAAACTCCACAGTTCTGTGATTCTATGCCTACACTGGCAGCAGCCCAGTTGGCATTCACCCATGACAGCGTGCCTGGTGAGCTGCGTCCTTCTCTCTCCTTATTTACTTTCAGGAGGAATTTTAAAACATTCCGGTTTACCCAGGCATTTTATGGCTGTAAGGCACTGTTCCTGGTAAGCCTGAGATCACTGGTCAAGATAATGTTCTTGCTTGTTGCGTTGAGGTGTTTGGTGCCCTGGGCTCCTCCCGGAGGGAGAGAGAGATATAAGCTTCCTGCAAGAGTCTCTCCCAGCCCTGCCTGTAGATTCAGGGATTGTACCTGAGACCTCCTGTATCTGCTACTGAGCTTATGGTCCTGGGGCTAAGTCATGATTTGGCTTAACATTACAGTGGTACCTCGGGTTAAGTACTTAATTCGTTCCGGAGGTTCGTTCTTAACCTGAAACTGTTCTTAACCTGAAGCACCACTTTAGCTAATGGGGCCTCTCGCTGCCACCACACTGCCAGAGCACAATTTCTGTTCTCATCTTGAAGCAAAGTTCTTAACCCGAGGCACTATTTCTGGGTTAGCGGAGTCTGTAACCTGAAGCGTATGTAACCTGAAGCGTATGCAACCCGAGGTACCACTGTACATTCAAACCCAAGTTCCTCTCCTGCAGACAAATAGCACATGGTAAGCCATGGAAACAGCTGGTGGTTTGCTTTGTTGTCCTCAAGATTCTGGAAACACTTCTAGTCCTCAAGATTGTGACTTTTTTTATATAAGTAGCAAAGTTTCTAGGCCATAAACCTAAAGCTGTCCACTACTGAAAATGAAAAAGGGGTACCTATACGAGGTCTGAGTCAGATCAAGAAATGGGACAGAGCTGGTTTTAGGTGAGTTCGGGGATGGTGGAGTCCAGGGCAAAAGTGTCCTTTCACCTAAGCTGCACAGTTCCCTGGGAGCTAAGACCAGCCAGCATAGGCTGGATCAGTGGTATGACTGGGAAGCAAGCAGCACTGCCTCTCATCACTGGAGTGAGCGAGCAACTGAATGATGCTTGTTTGAAGCAGCCAGTGCTGTTTGGCACCAAGGAGGGAACACCAAGAGAAAGTCCTATCTTCAGAATGGGGCTGGTGCTCACTGCTCAAAGAGAGCAGGGATGGGTGGGTGGCTGGCAGGGTCTGCTGCTTTGTGGCAACAAATAAGGAGTTAGCAGCAGCCCATCTGAGGGCACTGGGACCTCAGTGGCTGCCCAGATATACTGATCTCTGGCACCAGCCCTGACCCTGCACCGTTCTTTAAATGGGTGCTAAGCCCATACCACGGCACGGTGTTCCCGATCCAAAGAGGAATGACCTACGTTGCCTGCAGAAGGCACCAGGTTAAATCCCTGGCATCTTCAGGTATGACCGGGAGGGTCCCCTAGCTGAAACCCTGAAGAATCGCTGCCAGTCAGGAGTAGACAGCACTGAGCATGATGCACAAATGGTCTGTTTTTGTATAAGGCAGCTTCCAGTTTGGAATTTTTCAACACTGCTCAGTTGGCAACTAGGATGAGGCAACGTGCATCTTTCTCTTCATTTTGAAAGATGATTGCAATATGCAAGGCAACTGGGTTAAGACACAGTTAGCCAGAAGAGTTAAAACTCCACTGAGCTGGCCTGGCGGTGTCACATTTTGGAGCAGCTTCCACACTGGCGAACCCTGCGAAAAGGGCTGGATCATTAGCTGTGTGTGGCACATGAGGAAATGATGCCGGAACAGTTTCCCTCCTCTTGCCACCCTTCATTCTCTGCCCCTCCTCTGATTTGATTTTCAGTTCTGAAAAGGAAGATCCTGGTGAGGCCTTTTCCATGCGAGAGGGAGGGAGGGAGGAGCTACGCATGTGGCGCAATGTACAAACAGAACACACACACACCTGCTCTCTCTATCACTCTTGCAGGGACAGCGGCTGCAGAGTAAATTCAGTGGCTTCGCACGGGGAAATGGAAGCAGCAGGAGCCACTGGCCTCTTCATATCCATGACAATTTTCAGATAGTCACATTTATACAGAGCAGTTCTGGACATGTTTACTTGGGGGAACAGCCTCCCAACAATATGCCCAGAACTGCTGTCTTTTAAAAAATTGTGTTGCATCATTCCTGTTTCCTTTCCAGAGCACCTGCGGACCTCAGGATGAGGTTCCTTCGCCCTCCTCCCAGCCCAGATTAAGGGACGCTCTCTATTTACCCCCACCTCTTCCCACTTGGGTAAAACGCAAGCAATTGGCCCATGCAGGGCTGTGCGAAGAGTCAACGGAGCTGCCAGCAAACCTCTCCCCACAAGCATAAACAGCCACAGGTGCCTCTGCCCAGCTGGCCCATGCAGTGTTTGCCTTTCTGATGTTTGCCTAAGGCAGGCACAAGACCCAGTTGGTCTCTACAGCCGGGTCTGAGTGGCAAGGCTTGCGGCACACATAACAAAAGACCAAAAGAGAGGAAGCAGGAAAAGCCCAGCCGACAAGTTGGGGCAAAGACTGTAGCTCAGGAGTGCATGCTTTGCGTGGAGAAGATCCCAGGTCCAATCCCTAGCACGTCAAGGTAAACCTGGCACATGGCAACCCTACATGTTCTAAAGAACGTCCTAGCATCACCCTGAGAACTGAGAAGGAGCCACAAGGAAGGACAGCCTCCACCAAGCTTGATGTCAGCAGAGGAGGAGGGTCCCACAGCAGTTGAAACCTCAGCCGAAAGGATTGAGTTTCAGTTAAAAACCAATAGGCAAGCCTTGGCTCTGGTGTCTTGAAGAATAGGCAGCTTGTAACCATAGCAGCTTGAATCTGTGGTTGTGCATATGCCATACATTTGAATCATGGGACGCTGGTGGCGCTGTGGTCTAAACCACCAAGCCTAGGGCTTGCCAATCGGAAGGTCGGCGGTTCGAATCCCCGTGACGGGGTGAGCTCCCGTTGCTCGGTCCCTGCTCCTGCCAACCTAGAAGTTCGAAAGCACGTCAAAGTTCAAGTAGATAAATAGGTACCACTCCAGCGGGAAGGTAAACGGCGTTTCCGTGCGCTGCTCTGGTTTCATTAGAAGCAGCTTAGTCATGCTGGCCACATGACCCGGAAGCTGTCTGCGGACAAACGCCGGCTCCCTTGGCCTGTAGAGCGAGATGAGTGCCGCAACCCAAGAGTCGTACGTGAATGGACTTAACGGTCAGGGGTCCCTTTACCTTTACTTTAACCATAGCAGCTTGAATCTGTGTTTGCGCATATACCATACATTTGAATCATACCCCCTACCCCAAGCAACTGGTAAAAAGGACCGCTTGACGATTAAGTCCAGTCAAAGGCGACTATGGTGTGTGGCACTCATCTCACTTTCAGGCAGAGGGAGCCAGCGTTTGTCCACAGACAGCTTTCTGGGTCTTGTGCCCAGCATAACTAAACCAGTTGGGATGCAATGGGACACCTTGACGGAAGCCAGAGCACATAGAAAAGCCATTTACCTGGAACAAATAATGAATGTTTGTTGGAGATGCAAAGCATCAAATCTGGGTATGTTTCAAACTCCCATGTTAAACAAATGGAATATCAGATTACAGGAAGCAATAAATGTGGTCAAATTAAGTAGTGTAATTAAGGTGAGAGCAGGTAAACATTTTGATATAATTGTTATTGCAAAATGAAGTATGTTTATCATCTACTGGTATAATAAATCACAAGTCATATACACTGTAAATGCTGGAATGCATAACCATAGAAAACTGGGAGCTATAAGCAGGCAAATGTATTCTTTTCTTCTTTCTCTTCATTTTATCTTCTTATATATTTATGTTTTCATTTACTACTACTTATACGATTAATTTTTATTTACTACTGTTGTATGATTACTCTGATATACTTGTATTTTTTTGTTTTCCTCCTATACAGAATATTGTAAATAACTATATATTTTGGAATAAAATGCTAAAACTGGACGAAAAAAGGGAAAGAAGAGGAAAGCGTTCCTGTAAAAAGCAACATTGCTGAAATTTGCTCTTTTATAAAACTGTTAAAGGTACAGGAGCCCTGTCCTCTCTTTCTCTTGGCCAAACTACTTACAAGTCAGAGAAAACACTTTGGGTTTTAGCCAATTCTAGTCTTGCACAGAGTAGACCTATTGAAGTTAATGGGCAGGACTAACTTAGGCTTATTCATTTCATTTCATTTTTTTTAAATAAATATTTTATTACATTTTCAAATTCACAAACAGAGATATAAAAGCCATGAAAAAAAGATAAAAGAAACAAAGAAAGAAAAAAGAAAAGATCCAATTTTCAAAAACATTTTTACATAACCAACCGGACTTCCTCACGTCTCCCCTACCATGCATTCTTTACCATAAAAATGTCAGCAAATTATTACCTTTTTTTCACATCTTATTTTGTACTTTTCAAATATTATATTTTTAAATTTAAAATACTTTTTGTCAATTACTTGTACCTTAAATCGACCATAGTAATACTTTAAATTTCAACCTTTTCTTATTTGTAACTTAATTTCCTGTTTCAGAAATCTGATTGCTGGAGCTAAAACTTCCAAATCGTGCAGTTTTTAACATTCATACAACTTGTAATATTTTTGTAAATAGTCCTTAAATTTTTTCCAGTCCTCTTCCACCGTTTCTTCTCCCAAGTCTCGGATTCTGCCAGTCATTTCAGCCAGTTCCATATAGTCCATCAATTGCATCTGCCACTCTTCCAGCGTGGGTAGATCTTGTGTCTTCCAATGTTTTGCAATAAGAATTCTTGCTGCTGTAGTTGCATACATAAAGAAAATTCTATCCTTCTTTGACACCTTCTGGCCGACAATGCCCAGGAGGAAGGCCTCTGGTTTCTTGGGAAAGGTATACCTAAATACCTTTTTTAGCTCATTATAAATCATTTCCCAGAAGGCCTTCACTTTTGGACAAGTCCACCAGAGGTGAAAGAATGTCCCTTCAGCCTCCTTACATTTCCAACATTTATTATCAGACAGATGATATATCTTAGCAAGTTTGACTGGGGTCATGTACCACCTATATATCATTTTCATAATATTTTCCTTCAGGGCACTACATGCCGTGAATTTCATTCCAGTGGTCCATAACCTTTCCCAGTCTTCAAACATAATGTTGTATCCAATATCCTGTGCCCATTTTATCATGGCTGATTTAACTGTCTCGTCCTGAGTGTTCCATTTAAGCAGCAAGTTATACATTCTCGAGAGTACCTTAGTCTTAGGTTCCAACAGTTCTGTCTCCAATTTCGATTTTTCCACCTGGAATCCTATTTTTTTATCTAACTTAAAAACCTCTTGGATTTGAGCATAGTGAAGCCAGTCTTGCACCTTATTCTTTAGTTTTTCAAAGCTCTGCAGCCTCCATTTGTCTCCAATTTTTTCTATTATTTCCCAATATTTAGGCCATCCAGCCTCCATAGTGGGTCTCTTTCGGACCTTGGCCTCCGCTGGTGATAACCACCTCGGGGTCTTACCTTCTAGTAAGTCCTTATATTTTGTCCAGACCATAGATATTGCTTTCCTGACAATATGGTTTTTGAACATTTTATGAACTTTTACCTTGTCGTACCACAGGTATGCATGCCATCCAAACGCATTATTAAACCCTTCCAGATCTAGGACATCCGTGTTCTCAAGTAATAGCCAATCTTTCATCCAGCAGAAGGCCGCAGCTTCATAATATAACCTTAAACCCAGATTTTAGGCTTATTCATTTCAGTGGGTCCACTGTGAGTAGGACTCAGCTGGATGCAGCCTCTTTAACTTACATGGTCTTCCTAACTGGATTATCCTTTCTATGAATTCTGGAAACATGACAACAACAAAATGCCCACAAATTATCTGCCACATTCCAGAGAGGGATAAAGAGAAGGGCCTCAGATGAAAATACAGGCAGGCATATGCGGAATACTGTGTCTCCGAGTTGTAAATATCAACATCATAGGAAAAGCGTTTCTAGAACCAAGGTGAAACTGTCAAACTCCTTTGCTGTTGGATGTTGCTAATGCAATCTTGTTATATTTATAGCACTGAAATGTTGTTGCTGTATTTGCTTTTGTGTTGCTTTATTGCATTGTTCTGCAGGGTTTGATTTTGAGCTGCATTTCTGTTTCACAGAATCATAGATCTGTAGAGCTGGCAGGGACCACAAGGGTCATTTAGTCCAACCCGCTGCAATGCAGGAATCTTTTGCCCAACGTGGGGCTCAAACCCACAACCCTGCGATTAACAGTCTCATGCTCTTCCGACTGAGCTCTCCCAGGTTTCCTTTGTTGTAAGCTGCTTGGAGCATGATTTCTTATGTTGAAAAAGAGCATACAAATAAAATGATGATTGAATGAAGCAGACTGTGCTAGATTCTGGAAGACACGTTTTAAGAATGAGATTGATACACTGCCATGTCCAGAGGAGGATGCCCAGGATGATTGTGGTCCAGAAATGAATGTCTGAAAAAGCTGGGCATATTTTGCTTGCATAAAAGAAGATTAAGGGGGAGGACATAATAGCAGTCTTCAAATATCTGGTGCACGGTCAATCAGAAGAAGAAGCAAACTTGTTGCTCTCTGCTGCTTTTCCTTCTTATCTTGTATTTTACTGCATTACATAGAATTCAGATCAAAATACAATATAAGAAATAAAAGAAGCACTAAAAATATAATTAAGAATCAGTACATGAATAGTTCATGTATTTTTAGTGTTAGATTTTATGCCTTATGTGGAAATTGTTTTCTGTTTGGTTGTGTACCTTTTGATGTGTTTTATTTATTGTTTATGACTTATGTTGGTAATTACGGTATGTAAATCTTGTCATGTTGTAAGCCACCTTGAGCATTGTTTTAACTATGATAAGACGGCATACAAATTAAATGATGATGATGTGGACATGCAGCAGCTCACAGATCACAGACTACAATCTGGGAACCCCCTTCCCGAACTTCCCGAAGTTAAGAGCAGCTCAACAGTGGACCAGACTGCCTTGAGAAGGGATGGGCTTTCCTTCACTGGAGGCATTTAACCAGATGCTTCAGGTCCATCTCTCAAAGGGTGCACTGGGCCCGGCCCAACCATAAGGCCAGGTGAGGCAACCACCCCAGGCAACAGGGTCCCCCGGGGCAGTCAATCTCAATGTCAATTTTTCTTCCCCAGCTTGTCCTGATGTAGATCTCCACCCACCCCTTCTGCCCAACAGGGAGGAGGGGCACCATTTTTTCATTCGCCTCAAACACCAAAATGCCAGCGCTGCTCCAGGGGTGCAATCCCCACCTCCTTGTTTTCCTGGCTGGATGTCCATCTGCCTAGGGCTTTCGTGCTACAATCGGCATGGATGTTTAAAGTTCAAGTCTCGGAGGAACGCGCGGGAATCTGCCAATGCAACCACAGCATGATTTCGCGACAGTCAAGGCCCCAATTTGGTTTGAGCCCTGCAGCCTCCTTAGCCTTACGGTTCATCCAGCCTCAATCAGAGTGATGTGGTGGCTAATTGCTTGCTACAGTAACCAAGGATTTATTGCCTCCTGCATCAAGTCAGGCAACCCTTCCCTGTTGCAAATGTGAAGCAAAACACATCCGGTTGCCAAGATCACCCAGGCCCGCCCGCCAGAGCGTAGCTGATAAACCGGCGACAGAAGTGGATCCAGTCGCTTCCCCTGCACTCCACTCCCACGAACCAAATGGTTGTTCCACTGCCTGTTAGAGCAATGACTTGCACGCAGAAGCACAACAGCCAAGAATGCGTATGACCAAGAACACACCCATGGAGCAGTTGGGAGCTGGGAGGTGACATTTCACATCCTCACTTCTCCTAGGGCTGACTATGCTAGAGGGCGGCTTTCAGTTGCTCCGATCCAAAAGTGCTGTGAGTGCCCAGTAAGGCAGGAATGAACAACCTCTGGTCGAACTACAACTCCCATCAGCCCTAGCAGGCTCACTAGGGCTAATGGGAGTTGTAGTTCAACAATACAGTGGTGCCTCGCAAGACGAAATTAATCCGTTCCGCGAGTCTCTTCGTCTTGCTTTTTTTTGTCTTGCGAAGCACGGCTATTAGCGGCTTAACGGCTATTAGAGGCTTAGCGGCTTAGCGGCTATTAACGGCTTAGCTGCTATTAACGGCTTAGCAGCTTAAAGAAAAAGGAAACAAACTTGCAAGAACTCGCAAGACGTTTCGTCTTGCGAAGCAAGCCCATAGGGAAATTCATCTTGCGGAACGACTCAAAAAACGGAAAACCCTTTCGTCTAGCGAGTTTTTCATCTTGCAAGGCATTCGTCTTGCGGGGCACCACTGTATCTGGAAGGTCAAAGGTTCACAGGAAGGATTCGAAACCTGCGAGACCAGAGATTTACAGAAGATTGGAAGAAGTATACAAACTATTTGAAGGGCAATTGTAATCAACAAATTACACTAGTAGGGCTACAAGAAGTTTTGTAAGGAGGAATATATGAAATATTAGAAAGAAGAGAAAGAAAAGAGAATTCGTTATGATATTTAAATGTAATAGTGAAAGTAAGAAATGTAAATTAAGTGGAAAAGATTGGAAAATTTTCAGATGTGATTGTATAAGATATGTTTAATAATTGTTGAAAATGATATGTTAAAAAAACTAATAAAAATATATATTAAAAAAGGAAGGTCAAAGGTTCCCCCACTAAGGTAGTGACGCCTCAGTTCAAAAGGGGCCATGGACTAGAGGAGGGGGGTTCCTGAGTTCCCACCATGCACCAGCAATAAAGGGCAATTCATAAAACTGTAGAGCTGGAAGGGTCATTTAGCCCAAGCCCTGACACACATTCCCACCAGCAATATCTGCTTGCTGTTCAGTCTGTGTGTCATTTAAATACTTAATGGGGGGGAAGGAAGGGAATGGGGAGAAATCCACAAAGCCTATAAACACTTGAAGCCGCTTCGTCTCTTCCTGCCAAAGATGATCTTAGAAGCAGACAGGCTGTTGAATGTAAAATAAAACTGTCACTTGGGGAAGGAGGTGAAGCCCACACATGAAACAGCAAGGCCTAAGTATTCTTCCGTCGGTTAACATCAGCAAACCTGCCCAAGATAGCGAAGCTCTCTCTGGCTGCGCTTTGCATTACCAGTGCAGCTGTGCACGCAGGGCCACGCTCGCGTTCAAAGCTACCACAAGAGAGGAAGTGCTGCAGAGACAAACCCTTCCTCCCTGAATCACACACACACCGCTCACCCTCACACCCTCTTCAAATGCTCAGAGCTGCTGGGAGACACAATGTACAGATTCTGTGGGAGAAATAAAAAACCAAATCAACGGCTTAAACCAGGGTGGTGCTTCCCTATGATGTTGCTGGACTCCAGCTTCCATGGCCAATGGCTGAAGATTATGGCAACTGTGGTCTAACAAGACCTGGAGGGCCACAGGTTCCCCATCTTTGCTCTAGTGCCAAATGTCTGTGAGAAACAACAGCTCAACCCCATTCGGAGTAAGAGAGCAAGGAGTAATGGCTGCCCAGGAGCCTGTTTCCCCATAAATGCATTGCTTAAGACAGGCATGTCCAAAGTCTGTTTCAGGGGCCTAATCCGATCCTAAAAAAAGCTCAACAACTTTGGTCGGCCCTTATGCATGTTCACTTCATCAAATCTGGCCCTCTTTGAAAAAAGTTTCGGCACTCCTGGCTTAAGACAAGGGCAGAGGCTCCAGATGTTGCTGCCCTCCATTCCCATCAGCCCCAGCCAGCAAGGCAATTGGTCAGGGATCCTGGGAAATGCAGTTCAACAACATTTGGGGAGCCACCACCTAGGAGCCCCTGGTTCCTTAGCTTCAAACGAAGAGCTCTGCTGGCTCAGACCAAAGGTTGAGCTTGTCCAGCAGCCTGTTGCCCTCTGTGGGCAGCCAGATGCTTTCTAGGAAGCTCCCTGCACAGAGCGTGAAAGCAGACCTATGCAGACGCAGGCTGCTCTCCAGCAGCTGACCTCTAAACCTGGAGCTCCTTTCAGCTAGAGCGGCCAACTTTGTGAGCATTCAGTCCATGCACTAAACTGGGACAGAGGCCTTTCTCACGCTTGTGGAACAGGGATGGAGAACCTCTTTCCACCCAAGGGCTGCATTCCCTGGTGAGCAATCCCTAGAGCAGTGTTTCCCAACCTTGGGCCTCCAGCTGTTTTTGGACTACAATTCCCATCATCCATAGCTAGCAAGACCAGTGGTCAGGGATGATGGGAATTGTAGTTCAAAAACAGCTGGAGGCCCAAGGTTGGGAAACACTGCCCTAGAGGGCCACATACCATAATCCTTTAGGGCCATAGGCTGCATTCAATCTGCACAAAAGTCCCAAATTTCTACCCTAACACCTTGCTTCCATTAAGGCAAGCATCACAGTTCCCCAACACAGTTAAAGGACAGATGACAGCCAGGCAAAAGAGGGGTTGCAGCTCTATTTCAAGATAACTATACTAAACTGTGGAAAGACATTAAGAAGGAGATGGAAGTATGGGGAAGGATGAAGCTTTCCCTAGTAGGTAGAATCTCAGCCATTAAAATTAATGTATTACCTAATATGTTATTTTTATTCCAATCAATCCTGATTGTCAACAACTTAAGTTGCCTCAAAGAATGGAAAATAGATATCTATAAATTTGTCAGGCAGGGGAAAAAGCTGCAAGTTAAACATAAACTTTTTATTGATACAAAAGAAAGAGGAGGCTTTGCCCCGCCAGACTTACAATTGTACTATGAGGCTGCTTGTTTATGCCAGCTAAAGGAATGGGTTGTATTGGAAAACACATATATTTTAGATTTAGAAGGCCATAACTTAAAGTTTGGCTGGCATGCATGTCTTTGGAATGGGAAAACAAAAATTTATAAAAGCTTTATGAATCACATTATTAGGAGAAATCTGTATAGAGTCTGGGAGAAATACAAAAATTGGTTGGAAAGGAAAACACCTTTATGGTTATCCCCCATCGAGGCAATCAAAATTAAGAGAATTAATATGGATAGGAAATGGCTGACATATAGAGATTTATTGGAATTTACAGGTAGTGAACCCTGGTTGAAACCAATGGAAGAAGTAAGGAGCCAAGTTACAGATTGGTTACAGTAACATCAATTATATGATTTGTTTAAAACAGGCCAAAAAAAAAAAAAGGATTTATGGACCAAAGCTCACAATTTGAAAGAGAGTTAATATGGAATAAAGATAAAATATTGTATAAAATGTATAACCTATTACTAGAATGGAAAACAAAAAAACCAAGCTAGTTAAAGTTTCTATGACACACTGGGCAATGGATATAGGGCATAACATAGATTTAAACCTCTGGGAGAAACTTTGGAAGAATGATTTAAAATTCACTGCATGTTATATACACTGAAAGAGAATTATATGAAAATGATTCATAGATGGTATTTAACCCCAAGTAGGTTGGGTAAGATGTATAAAGCAGAATCAGATATGTGTTGGAAATGTAAAGAAATGGAAGGAACCTTTTTTCATATGTGGTGGGCATTTAACAAGGTTAAGGAATATTAGGAGATGATTAATAAGGAGTTGAAAAGAATGTTCAAAACAACTCTCCCAAACAGACCTGAAGCCTTCTTGTTAGGAATAGTTCGAAATGAAGTTCCCAGATGTCACAGAAATCTATTACGTACACAACAACAGCAGCCCGAGTTTTGCTAGCCCAAAGATGGAAAGTGAGGGAGGTCCCAAGTAAAGAAGATTGGCAATTTAAGATTACAGAATTTGCAGATTTAATTTATAGATTACGAGAACAAGAATTCTTATCTAAAGAGGAGTGGAAAACCTTTGCTGATTATTTAGAAAATAAGTGTGAACAACTGAAAACGGTGGCAGCACTATGATAAATTCCACAGCATGATTAACAACTGAAAGATGTAAATTGGAGAATTGACTAAAATGGTTACAGTAAAATATGTAGGAATGATAGATAAGTAAAATGACCCATGAAAGGAGAAGAAGGGAAGTCAAGGGCTATATGGCATTGTGCAGAATGTTTATTTTGAAATGCATAATTTGAAAATTTAATAAAATCCATTAAAAAGAAAAAAAGAGGGATTGCAGCTTGGCTGTTTAGGGACACGTCCCAGGGTTCAGCATTGTGGGGGGGTAGTGCTGAGCGCCTGATGGACAGGCCTGGGGTTCCAATGTGTTTATGCTGTACAAATATGATTTGTTTCTTATAATAAA